>NW_020947238.1:435176-565827 GCF_900497805.2 Vombatus ursinus
TCTGTCTGTCTGTCTGTCTGTCTGTCTGTCTGTCTGTCTGTCTGTCTGTCTATCTATATCTGTATCTATATGTATATATACATATGTATAATTTTTTCCCCTCCAACTACCCTAATACTGACAAAGGTCTCATGAGTTGCAAATATCATCTTTCCATGCAGGAATGTAAACAGTTCAACCTTAATAAGTCTCTTATGATTTTCTCTTTCCTGTTTACCTCTTCATGTACCACTCGAGTCTTGTATTTGAAAATCAAATTTTCTATTCAACTCTGGTCTTTTCATCAAGAATGCTTAAAAGTCCTCTATTTCATGGAATGACCATTTTTTCCCCTGCAGGATTATACTTAGTTTTGCTGGGTAGGTGATTCTTGATTGTAATCCTATCTCCTTTGCTCTCCAGAATACGATATTCCATACCCTGTGGTCCCTTAATGTAGAAGCAGCTAAATCTTGTGTTATTCTGATTGTGTTTCCACAATGCTTGAATTGTTTCTTTCTGGCTGCTTGTAATATTTTCTCCTTGACCTGGGAACTCTGGAATTTGGCTACAATATTCCTAGGAGTTTGAATTTGGGGATCTCTTTCAGGAGGAGATCAGTAGATTCTTTCAATTTCTATTTTGCCCTCTACTTCTAGAATATCAGGACAGTTTTCCTTGATAATTTCTTGAAAGATGATGTCTAGGCTCTTTTTTTGATCATGACTTTCAGATAGTCCAATAATTTTTAAATTCTCTCTCCTGGATCTATTTTCCAGGTCAGTTGTTTTTCCAATGAGATATTTCACATTGTTTTCTAATTTTTCATTCTTTTGGATTTGTTTTTACAGTGTCTTGATTTCTCATAAAGTCACTAGCTTCCAATTGCTCTATTCTGATTTTTAAGGAAGTATTTTCTTCAGTAATCTTTTGGACTTCCTTTTCCATTTGGCCAATTTTGCTTTTTAGGGCATTCTTCTCCTCCTTGGGTTTTTGGACCTTTTTTGCCATTTGGGTTAGGCTATTTTTTAAGGTGTTATTTTCTTCAGTATTTTTTTGGGTCTCCTTTAGCAAGCTTTTCATGATTTTCTTGCATCACTCTCAGTTTTTATTCTACCTCTCTAACTTGCTTCTCAAAATCCTGTTTGAGTTCTTCCAAGGCTTGGGACTGATTCATATTTGTCTTGGAGGCTTTGGATGTAGGAGCTTTGGCTTGTCTTCTTCTGTTTGTATGTTTTGATCTTCTTTGTCACCAAAGTAAGATAATATAGTCTGACTCTTTTTGTGCTGCTTATTCATGATCCTGGCCAATTATTTGAGTTTTAAACTCTTTGTTAAGGTAAAAGTCGGCTTCCAATGTGAAGAGTGTATTGTCCCAAGCTTTGTGGGTTTGTACAGCTGTTTTCAGAGGTACTTCTAGGGACCTGTAAATTTTCACTTCTTCCAAGGTGGTATGATAAGGGGCGAGATGTTTTCTCTCTACCACCACAACAAGCTCCACCGCACCAGTGTTCCTCCTAGCCCCAGGACCACCTCTCAGAACTGTGACCCAGATCCAAGCACTGGTAAAGCAAGAAATTCCTGCCTCAGCACTGGCAAAGAGATCCCCACAATCCCCTTCTGATCAGCCACTCAATGCCCCCTCAGTCTGTGGGCAGGAAGCTCAGGAAAAAGCCAATGCCCTGGGCTGTGCTTGAGACTTGCAGCTGAGACCTAGCTCCTCTCTCACCGCAGTCACGGACTTTTTCCACTGACCTTCTAAGTCATCTTTGGTGTTCAGGGGTTGAGAAGTCTGGAAACCACCACAGCTGCCAGCGATTCGGTCTTCTGAGGCCTGCTCCAGGTTCGCTGCGGCCTGTGCTCCCACACTGAACTGCACTCCTCTCCCCGCCCAGCTCGATATACCTTTCTGATCAACCATCCAGGCTGTCTTTAGCTGGAAATGTGTTTCACTCTGTCTTTTTGTGGGTTCTGCTGCTTTAGAATTTGTTTGGAGCCATTTTTTTAGGTATTTGGAGGTCTTTGGGAGAGAGCTCAAGACAGACACTGCTTTCCCTCCACCATCTTGTCTCCGCCCCCAAAAATTCAATTCTACTTTTTAAAGAAATTTTGCAAGCTATTGACACTTTTTTCATAATTCTTGTGCATCACTCTTTTCTGTTCCCATTTTCCCCATAACATCATTTCTTTTCCCATTTTTTCCCAAAAACCCTTATCTTGGGGCAGCTAGGTGGCATGGTGTATAGAGTACTGGCCCTATAGGCAGAAGGACTTGAATTCAAATTCAGCCTCATACACTTGACACTTACTAACTGTATGACCCTGGACAAGTCACTTAACCACATTGCTGAGCCAAAAAAAAAAGAAAGAAAGAAAACTTATCCTATAATATGTTGTTTACAAGAAACACACTTGAACAGAGAGACACACACAGAGTAAGTGTAAGGGACTGCAGCAGACTCTGTTATGCTTCAGCTGAAGTAAAGAAAAAAAAACAGGGGTGGAAACTCTGATTTCAGACAAAGTAAATGTAAAAATGAACCTAATTAAAAGAGATAAGGATGGAAACTATCTTGCCTAGGGATACCATGGACAGTGAAGCAATATCAATACTGGACATATGCACCAAGTGGAATAGCACTCAAATACTTTAAGGAAAAGTTAAGTGAGTTACAGGCACAAATAGACAACAAAACCATACTAGTGGGGGACCTCAACTGTCCCCTCTCAGAACTCAATAAATCCAATAAAAAATAAACAAGAAAGAGACTAAGGACATAAATAGAATATTTTAAAAAATAGATATGATAGACTTTTGGCATGATTTAGACATAAAGGGTAGCATCATAAGCAAATTAGAAGAGCAAGGAATAGGCTATCTATCAAATCTATGGGAAGGGGAAAAATTCATGACCAAACAAGATAGAGAAAGCTTTATGAAATATAGAATAGATAATTTTGATTATATTCAATTAACAAGCTTTTATATGAACAAAACCAATGCAACTAAGATTAGAAGGAAAGCAAAAATGTGAGAATCATTATAGCAAGTGTCTACTACAATGAACATGTGGATGTTACTAGTAGACAATGTCCTACTAAGTATAAAAAAGAACAATTTGCTTTATTTTGTTCAGCCCAGGGGACAGAATGAGAAGCAGTGAAAGGATGTTAGTGAGAAGAAGATTTCAATTTGATGTAGGGAAAAAAAAAATTCCAAGTAATTAGAATTGCACAAAAATGGAGGACCTTCTAAGAAGGGTACAACAACATTAGAATTTATATAGGATTTTAAAGTTTGCAAAGGACTTTGAAAATATTATGTCATTTGATCCTCACAACAACTCTGTGAAGTAGTTACTATTGTTACCCCCACTTTACAAATTAAGAAACTGAGTATAGGAGAGCTTTTGACTTGCCCAGACAAATAGTAAATATCTATGGCAGGTTTTGAACTCATTTCTTCCCAACTTCATGCATAGAATTCTACCCATTGCATGGATTAACCCTCACTAGATGTCTTTAATAAAAGTTTGGGTGACCCTTCCTTGACTATTTCACACAAGATATTCTCAGTCAGTTCTAAGATAGACTAGATGGTATCTGAGATCCGTTTCAATTTTAAGGTCAGGTGATTCTAGTAGTATCTGATCATGATAGATTCTTTTGTGCATGTGTCTAAAAATGAGAAGTGAACATTATGGATATTTAAACTCCTACATTCACATTTGATTGTCCTTAAGGTATATTCATTCTTGCCTGTACTTTCTCCTCATTGATGAAAACAATTATACACTGATCTCAATGGATACTTTCTCCATCTGAAAAAGTAGTGAACTGCATAAGTCAGTTTTGAGTTTGCTGAGGGCTCAGTTTCTTCATCTCTAAAGTGGTATAAAATTGTCAGGAGAATTAAATGAGATTTATTAAAATGTTTGTATAAGCTGTTATTTGCCATGTAGGTAAATTCACATTAAACAATAAACTATTTGACACATTTGAACCTCCTAAGTCTTCTGTGATGGTAAAAGTAAGTATTGCCACTAGAGTCTCAATGCAAAATTGTAAAGTAGGTGGTTTGTGGTATTCTCACGTTTCATTGTTCCTTTTTCCCATATAGAGGTCTCTCTCCCCATTTTTGCTCAGTGATCTCGTTGTTCACTTGCTGCCCAGTGGTGCCCTACTTTGTCATCCTGCCTAGACTTGTCTAGCCCTAATGTATTTTGTTCTCCAAAACTACTGTTCTTATATAGTAATATGGTAAGAAGAAATCAAAGTTCCTTTTTCCAGAGTTAAAGATTAGAAAGAAAAGAAGTTTTATTTTATTAAAGGGAGTAATACCAATAATTCACCTTTATATAGCACTTTAGGTTTTACAGGTCACTTTTCTCACAACAACCTGTGAAGTAGATATTACAAAATATCATACTTATTTTACTGATGAGGAAACTGTAGGACAGAGAGGTTTAATAATTGGCCCACTGTAAGTTCTTGGGAAGTAATTCACTATAAATTGTCACTGACTCATAGGCTAAATTTTAGAGATGTTGGTGTTTTTAAAAAGGAGCTTATTTGGCGTTAATACACAGATGAATTTCTGATTGACAAAATTGTGGGAAATTTCTGATTAGGGCTTCACTTACTGACCTTTGTTGGAATGTTCCTTGGGCTGGTTAGGTTTTAGCCATTTATTATCGAATAAACTGAAACAGAAGATGGGAGAACTTTATACAGTTAAGCAAGGCCCTGGCTAATTCATTTTTCATAATTAAACAACTCTTAAAAGACAGGGCAGTTAGTTCAAGGGGGATTGCAAGCAAGTTATGTGGTAGGAGGAACTCTTTTCTTCAGTGTAAGTCTATGTCACCTAATCTTGGCAGGCCACAATTGCTATTCACAGGAAGAAATTAGATCCTAAGGAAAAAAAAAGTCTTACTGAAATCCTGCCCCATCCTCCTGTCCATTTGAGACTTGCAGCCCCAATCATGAATGGGTAGCAATTCAGTGTGCCAAAGAGGTTCTTCCAAATTAGCTAGCCTGTATTATATTATCAGAAAGCAAGGGGATAAAGAAAGGAGGATGATCATTAATCTCAAAATTCTGCTAGAAGTCACCTCTTTGGGAGGTAGGATGCCTGGCAGGAAGTGGAAAACAAACAAACAAAAAAAAAAACTTCAAAACTATTAAGTTTGCTACTTAAATGCGAAGTCTGAGGGGAAGCAAGTATTCCAGGGAAAGAAGCAGTGATGGAAGCAAGCAATGATAGCTTGTGAGTCAGAGAAGAGGGATTGAAATTCCACTTCTGATTCTTACTATCTATCTATGTGACCTGGGCAAGGCATCTAATCCCCTTATACCTCAAATTTCTTGGCTGTGAAATGAAAGCTCAGGGAGGGGTAGGCTAATCTATGTTATGAATATTTTCTTCATCATTTTTTCTCCTAGATAATCAACAATATGTTAAGCCTTGGTTTGTTGAATTTGTTTATGTATGGCGGGGGGGGGGGGGGTGTTCACACTGAATATTTTAACAATTGGCTTTCCAGAGCTTGCATGAGTTGTCTCCAAAACACACTCCTGGGTAGAGGACAAGATGGCCTCATTGTCTGTGGTGAGTTGTGCTCATCAATCAGTGATTGTATGAACTGTTTGCTGGTTTGCTGATCAGAGCTTTAAAGATCTTTTCACACACACATATACACATATAGTGAGGTAGTAAATATAGGTATATATGTACATATATATCTTATCAGATCTTATATTGTGAATATATACACACATACACACATATACACATGTGTGTATGCTTATATGTATATACGTGTTATTCCAAAAATTTTGGCAGTCCCTTGGTTTGTCCTTCATAATCTTGGCCACAGTCATATCCATGCCAGATAAGTGTAAAATTGGGGCATCATTTTTTTTTCTAAAAAGATTTCTGGCTTTGCCTTTGCGAGTTGCAGGGTTGAGAAAGACAAATTGGCATTTCCTATATTTCAGCATAAAGCAACATCCCCAGGCTTTATTCAAATAGCCTTTTTTAACAGTTGAAATTTCTTTCTCTTGCTTTAGCAGTCACCCAGAAGTTACATACCATTTACTCTATATGCATTCTGCAGGGACATAGTTGTTTTCAGTTTCTCTCTCTTTTTATAATATAAGCTCATTGAGGTCAGGAACTGGTTTTGTCTTTCCTTGCATTCTCAGCTCTTAGTTTCAATGCATGGCACATAATAGGTGCTTAAGAAATGGTTATTAATTGACTGATCAATAACCCAGAAGGGAGGAGGAAGAAAAGGGCAAAGAGGGAAAGGGAGGGGAAACTGAAGACTATCACAAAACTATAGAAGTTAGAGTTGAAAAAGAGCAATCTTTTTTTATTTAGTTCATCCCCTTCATGGTGCTTATTTGAGCATTAAGAGAATTGAAACATCAGAAATTTCATGCTAGATTTGCCTTACGCAGCTAGCTCCTTTAATCCTTGTGTATGTCAGTGAGTATCATAAATCCATGAATTTGCAGTGGTTTATCCAGGAGCAGATATCTTCTCCAAGCTGGATCAGGACATGGCTGATGATCTGTGGTACTTGATTAAATATCAAAAGAAATATTAACAATAATACTATTAATAATTCTGACAAGGAACTTGATGCATTGCTTCTTTCTTTTTTTTCTTCTTGCAAACTACATGTTGATTTTACTATACATTTAAAAGAAAAGTAAGGTATACATGATAGAGATTCACATTCATATATAATCATCTACTTCTTTATTATCACACATGGGAATGCTCACACCAGCAGAATCTGTTAAGTTCAGAACAACAAGACCTAACAAAGATAATTGGAATATTTCATGGCTTTCTTCTCAACAAAACTGTACATTGAACAAAACTGCAAAATGAGAATCATAATAGCATTTACCTCACTTGACTATTGTGAGAGTCAAATGAGATAATATTTATAAAGTGTTCAGCACAGTACCTGGCCATGGTAGATGCTTAATAAGTCCTTATTTCCTTCCTTCTCTTTCCTTACCTAGGGATATAAAGGAAAAAAAAAATTCTTCCATGGAGGAACTCACATTCTAATGGAGGAGAGAAAACATGCAAACACATGTATGCATATGAGATACAGACAGGGCTAATCAGAGGTTATCTCAGAGGAACATATTAGCATTGAGGTGGACTAGAAAGGGCTTCTTGCAAAAGACAGTATTTGAGTGGAGACTAGAAAAAAGTCAGGAATCCTAGAGGCAGAGGTAAAGGGAAGAACCTTCCATGCATTGAGGATAGTTAGTAAAAACATACTGAGTCTTAAGATGGATTATTGTGTGCAAGGAACATAAAGGAGGCCAGGTGCTCTGAAACATAGAGCATATGGAAGGGAGTAAGGTGTAAGAAGACTGGGGACATAGGAAGGGGACAGGCTTTTAACTCCAAAATATTTTATATTTGGTACTAAAGAAAAGAAGAAGCAGAAGAAGAAGCAGAAGAAGAAGAAGAGAAGAAAGAAAGAAGAAAGAGAAGAAGAAAGAAAAAAGAAAGGAAGAGAAGAAAAAGAACAATCTTATTATCTTATCATGTGCTACAAGTCTTTAGCTCCAGTCAGACCTGGGCCACACTCAGCCTGTTTATAGGCATGCCTGTGGTCTGAGAGGTCCTAAGAAAATTTAAGTACTTAGACTTAGCTGATTCCCACCATTTGTTACTATTTGGAGCAAGAAAATGTTCCCAGTGCTATTGCTAATAAATACCTTCAATGACAGAGTTAACAAACATTCCTAATTCAAGAGCTAATAGGTATCCCCATTGAGGGAGTTAATAAAGTCTTATCTTTTGTTTTATTCTTGTCCTCTTAAAGGATCAGGGTATGGAAGGGAGGGATTGTATTTCTTCTTCTTCTTCTTCTTCTTCTTCTTCTTCTTCTTCTTCTTCTTCTTCTTCTACTTCTTCTCCTTCTCCTTCTTCTCCTTCTCCTTCTTCTTTCTTTCTTCTTCTTCTTCTTCTTCTTCTTCTTCTTCTTCTTCTTCTTCTTCTTCTTCTTCTTCTTCTTCTTCTTCTTCTTCTTCTGCTTCTGCTTCTGCTTCTACTTCTGCTTCTCAAGGCTCCATTCCTTCTTGTACTTTGATAGGGTCCAGTCCCCATTCTGGTAAGGATACTACTTCCAAAGCAATTCTGAATAGGGTGACTGGGATTGACTTCATCTCCTGCCATAGTCTCTGGATTCTGCCTCCCTCTGTCTCCATAGGTTTTGGACCTATCTCTGTCTCCTCCTTGAATGATACTCAAATAAAGTTGATCTTATACTCTTCTTCAGCCCTTCTAGGCCTCAATCAGATGTCTGAGACTGTGCTTTCCACTATGTCTTTTATCTTCAAGGAGATAGGAACCAGCCCCATAAAGGTCAAAGTCATCATGAAAGGAGATAGGGCTCAGACACCTGTTTCTATGTGAGTTATAGATAATTCCTTTGGGGCATTTCATGTCACCATCTTAACCAGAAGTCTTACAGATGTGATTCTCCACTATACCTTCTCTACACCTCTACCTCCAGCAAGTAAAATGCAAACTTTTTGACAGCAGAGGCTGTTTCTTTTCATTTCATTAGGTTTTGTAGCCCAGTGTTCCATTTATTAACCACCCACATACGGTAGGTATTTAATACATTTTTCTCAAGTTGAATTGATCCAAATCCAATCAAAAGGAGTCATTAGCTCATCAGCAGTGTTGTTGACAAATCAACAGACGGCTAAAAATATTTTAAGCACCGTTTCTGAACTTTGTAGGGATGATATTTTGATTAAACAGAGAAGTTAAGCCATTGTTAGACCTTTAATTATAAACTACAGTATACACACTAGAATGTAGCATTATGAGGCAATTAGGGATTGCAGTAGACTGGGCATGGGAATGGATTCAGTAAGACCTGAGTTCAAGTCTGGCCTCAGATTTTTATGCACTATGAGACATCGTGAAGTCATTTCAATTTTCTTATCTGTGAAATGGAGATGATAATAATATATACTCCCCATGGTTGTTGTGAGGACAAAATGAGATACTATTTGTAAAGAATTTTGCAAACCTTCAAGTGCTTTATAAATGCTATTATTATTATTATTATTATTATCATTAATTATAAATACACAAAATAATAATTGAGGACCACGAGATTTAGCACTGGATGGGACTTTCAAGGGACTTTGAGATAATTTATCCAAAGGTCCACGTGTTACACCTGAACACACTAAGGCCCAGAGAGGCTGGTGCCTGCTTAAGGTCACTTAGCTTCTAAGCCAGCAGAGCTGAAATTCAAACTCCAGATCCAGGCTCTTTTCATGATTCCATGCCTTCCTCTCCCAGAGTCATGAGACATTATAAGCAAAATGGAGGTTTCAGAGAACATGCCATAAAAATAATCTTTACTACCACCTCAGTATTTGGGGTCAGATAAAATTTTGTCACTTGCCCATCTGCACAGACTACTTGTCTCCTTCATAAAATAAAATAAAATATGAGATGATAACACAGAGAATTTACAACATTAATATGAAGTACAAAGATTAACATTTCCATGTTGAATTATGTTTTCAGTTGGCTCTCGATGAGGATGTTATGATTAATTTCTTTACATTGAATTTCAAACTATCAGTTCAAGGGGAAAAATAGGTGGGAATTACATCATCTATAATCTACTTAGCAACAGGTTTATTTTCCACAGTAATTTATAGATGCTGTTCTGAGAATTAGTCACCTTATTGGGTTTGCTCTGATGTATCTGTAGAGTGGCAAGCTCTGTCTGAAATTTATTAAACCAGAATAATTTTCCATCAGTTCCAGAAGCTATATGCATCTTGTCCCAGTAGCATACCTCTCTGGCTCCAAATCAACAATCATAGAGCAAACAGAGGGGAAAAAAAGTTATTTCTTATGCAATATTCAAGGCTCTAGATTGAAAGTATAGGTTGTATGGGCCAACTATCCAATTTTCCAGAATCAGTTAGTGATAATTATGCTTTTTAATAGTATATTGGATGCTGGTCAATCAAGAACAACAGTAGAGAATACCTTTCTCCCCATTACTAAGCCTAAAGAGGCCTTGTTCACCATCATGTGACTGGGTAAGGGGGAAAATGAGAAGTTTGAGTTTGAATAGTATCTTTGGGGATTATAAGGGGTAAAAGGATAGTGGACAAGCTTCTGTCTCTAATAGATTCTTTATATTTGAGCATAGCTAAAGTCTCTATACTATACAAGATATTATCAGTCACATACTCATATTTTGGAACAAACATGATGGTTACAAGGCAGGTATTTGTCTAGCAAAGATCAATCTGAGGAGACACCTTTTTGTGTAATTCAATCTTGGCCCATAACTATGATTTTACAGATTCTTTCAACTCCACATCATATGTGGTTTTATCAAATTTAAATCTGTCCTGTATGTCTAGGACTTCTTAATGGTGCATGAGTCAGAGGCAGGGTGTTCCAGTGAAAACTATGTTGTCCCCAGAGTTGGAATACCTGGGTTCAAGTTCCTGTACTGCCATTTATTAGTTATATGACTTCTCGCATCTCTCTTGCCCTCAGTTTCCATTTTCGTAAAAAAACAAAGCCTGATAGCTTTAAATTCAGTATAAAAATTAATCATGATATCCACATATAGATAAGTATAATTCTTTTTAAAATATAATTCAGTAGTATAATAGTTGCACCCTAATGCACATGAAGTAAATATAAATATGTATTGTTTCTATTTTGGTTCATTATCGTTCCCATCATCATCATTCTCATCATTCCAACTGTTACTGAGTTTTCCTGGGGATGCTTTCAGTGAGTCTAGAGAAGATGAGCTCACATAGCAATATTCTGATTCAGTTACACAAAGTAATAATGTTGTTCAGCAGAGGAATAGTCCATAGAACATTAAATATAAAATAATAATGGATAGTGAATTGTTTCAAGACACCTTCTATCTGAACTCTTTGACAAAGCTCAGAAAAATGATTAATAATAATAATAATGCATCAAAATATCATTATCTTTCCTATGTTTACAGACTACAAATGCTCATAAAACAGAGATTTCAAGATACACTAGAGAACTTAATCAATTTTATTAGAAGTGAACCATTATCACTATTGCCTATAATCATCCAGCCATAATATTGATGGATAAGAATAATCAGATACATCCTTACCAAATACTCATAATCTCTAAGCTACATTAAATGAAAAGTTTTCAAAATTAGGTATGTAGTGGAGGAGATCAAAATCATATAGGAACAAGAGAATGTGACTCACATCACTGTTGTCCTTCCTGCTATGGAGATGTACCTATCATGGATGTTTCCAGTGAGTCTACAGAGGGTGAACTTTTATATTAACACTTTTATTAACACACACAAAGCAATTGTACAATATCCAACAGTACATTACTTATCAAATAATAATTGAAGAATAGTGATTTTTCCCAGGGATATTTCTATCTAGACCACCCCACACACATACAGAGATATAAAAGAGATGTGATGGTGGTGGTGGTGGTAGTGGTGGTGATGGTGGTGGCTGTGGCAGTAGTGATGACAGCAGGCAGCATAGCATACTGGATAAAGGGCTGGTCTTAAAATTGGTAAAGCATGGGTTCAAGTCTGTCCTCTGATACTTTCTAGCTGTGAGATTATGGGAAAAGTTACTTAACTTTTCAGTGCCATAGGCAACTCTCGAAGATTAAAACTGAAGACTAGCTTACAATCTGCATTGGTAGAGGTAGTTACTGATTCAGAAGTGATGAAATCACTGGTTTGAATACATAAAGAGCTGGCTATAGTTATTAATGCTGTATCCTTGTTGCTTGGTATACAAAAATTTCTAGCCAGTGACACTGATGTTGGCTGTCTTGCCTGCATTATACTGCACAAATCACTATGACCCCCTTGGCCTCAATCTCCTCATTGTAAAATGAAGGGATTGAGCTGGATGAGTCTGAGAGTCCCTTCTGACATTATATCCCATACTATTCTTCAGTACTTGAGGATTGACCATAAACACATGGGACTCCCTTTCTTTCTTGATTCCTCAGAGTCTAATTTTGTGAGGTCTCTTTTTTTTTCATCTTCTCTAGCATGTAACTGTGGATGATTCTCTTAGTCATTCTTTCCTTTCAAAAAGGAACTAGGCTTCCAAGTTTCATTCATTCACTTTCCTTATTGTGGGCATAAGAAGGAAAGGGGCCTGTAGGAGAAATCAAAGAAATATCATGTCTTCTGGATATAAGACCACATTCTAGAATGATGCAGTAAAATCTCAGAACCTAGTGCCTCATCTAACCTCTATGCTTGTCCTGGATGCTTGGAGAGTAACTGAATACCTAAGACATTCAGAGTGAAGTCTAGATCAAAGTAGGCTGTTTCTACAGTCTACTTTTCAAGTTCCCCTGCTTGGCTTTCCCTGCCTGCCCCATGTGTGCTTAGAGGTGAAAAAAGTTATCTGGTGCCACTAATGTTCTCTCAGTGCAAGGATGATTCCTTTGGCCATTTGAATTCTCTTGGAGTGTGGAGAACAAGTGTGATTGAATTTTCTTGCCCCCTGGCAATGGGTTTTAGCTACAGCCTTGCATAGAAATATGTGTTAAGCATATTACAGCCTGATACAAGTCTATTCTGGTCAATCTGCAGATATCACCCATCCATCATCCTTGCTGCTGCCTCAACTCCTTCTTAAGTGCTCATAAGATGAGGACAGAGGATTTATTACAGTGTAGGGTAATGATCTGTTGTGGATCACAGTTGATCATTATAATTCTGAAGTGAAAAATGAACTGTAGTTCCAATGATTTGTTTTTCCTTAGACCTCATTTGTAACTCACCTATTCGTTATATAGAATTTCAATATCCATTTATGATGTACATGGCTAGGGACATGGTACAACAGTGAAATAGTGGTCTCCAGATAAGGTGGGATTTTTTACCCTTTAATGAAAATTTACAAAGAATTTTTGAGGTCTATTTACAGTTATTCCTTCCACAACAAGAATATTAGGGGTGCAGTACCCCCACGATCTGGTAAATCTGCATAAAACTTCTTGGTCCTCCCTTTGTACCCGAGAAAAAGCGTGAGTTATTATGGTATTAAAATGTAAAATATGTTGATATTATACAATACTATACATATATTTTATGCATTTCTGAGTTTCTAAACTTTTTATGTGTTGTCTGCTGGCCTTCACATATTATCTGTGGCTTCTGCAAACCCTCAGAAAATTCCTATTTAATTTCATATGTGTACCTGTGATATGTTGAAATAGTAATGGGTAAGGTTGCAGTGTGAAAAAGATAACTGTAATATATTATTTTAAGGACAAACTACATGTTCTTCACACAGCAAGTATCTGAGAATAACGGCTTTTATAAAGTTTCAAATCTTGAGCCATATGTGGCATAATCCAAGAAGATTTTCTTTTATTTGTTTTGATTTTAGTTTATTTATTTATTTTGAGTGAGGGGTGAGAGAAGGATATGTAATATGAATTATATCTGTGGTTCTAGGTTATAATTAAACTTCACTATTATGACTCTTTTCACTACATACAACATGGTGCTATAGAAATAAAAAAAGGCAAATGCTATTATATTGGTGTGTATAAAATAAGAGGAATGAATACATTTTATTTTATATTTAATGCCATATAATTTAATTAAATTATATTTAATTTTATATTTAATTTAATACATTTATTTTATATTTAATGCCATATTATCACATGCAGTATCTCATTTGATCTTCACAACAATTATGTAAGGTGGGAACAGGCAGGTATTGTGCCCATTGCATAGATGGGAAAATTGAGATCTAAAGTAGTTCATCTCTACCTTCAGGGGTGTGTTCTTCACAACCATTCCGTTATATCATTAGGGTTATTGCCCACATTTTCTAGTGGAGGGAATTGATTTGTAGGGAAATTTAGTGATATGTCACATGGCTAGGAAAATGGAGAGGTAGCACTGGAAACCAGGCCTTCTGATATGGAATACAGTGTGTCCGCTACATGATATTCCATCTCCAATTTCCCATCTCCATGCCTTTGCACCGGCTGCTGTTTCCTTTTCCTGGGATGCATTCCATTTTCCCCCATACCTCTTAGAATCCCTGCATTCCTTCACAGCTTAGCTCAAATGCCACTTTTTACACAAGACCTTGCCTGACCACCCTCTCAGTTTGCTAGTGCCTATATATCCCAACTACCTTGCATTTAAATATGTGTGTGCGTGTGTGTGTGTACACACATACACCCACTTTTATTGTTGTTGTTAAGTCATTTTTCATTTGTGTGTGATTCTTTGTCACCCCATTTAGGGTTTTGTTGGCAAAGGTACTGGAGTGGTTTTCCATTTCCTTTTCCAGTTCATTTTACAGATGAGGAAACTGAGTCAAACAAGGTTAAATAATTTGCCCATGGTCACACAATTAGTAAAGGTCTGAGGCCAGATTTGAACTCATGAAGAAGAGCCTTCCTAACTTCAGGCCCAGCACTCTATTCACTGTACCACCTAGCTGCCTACACACACACACACACACACACACAGTATACACACATACACACACAGTATATACACACACACAGAGTATCATACACATACACACACACAGTATACACACAGAGTATATATGTATATATATATATGTACACTCTTTATGTATGTATACGTGCAATATTTAATATACTGTAAGTTTCTTTTGGAAATAGCTAGGTAGCTCAGTGCATAGAGTGTTGGGCCTGGAGTTAGGAAGACCTGATTTCAAATCCAGCCTCAGACACTCACAAGCTGTGTGACTCTCAGCAAGTCACTAAACCTCTGTTTGCCTCATCCATTGGAGAAGTAAATGGCAAATCACTCCAGTATTGTTGCCAATAAAACCCCATATGGGATCACAAAGAGTTGGACATAACTTAATGAATGAACAAAATATAATTGTAATATGCTATAATTTATAATACTAATATTCTTTCCCTTAAAATTGTAATAAAAATTTGAAAAAAATTAAACACCCTTGCCAATGGGTATCTTCTATCCAAGATGCCAACCACAGACACCGCAACTCATGACTCTGTCGTCAGTGAGTTCTACTCTTTCCCGCTCGGAGCAGCATGTATACAGTGATCCATAATACTTAATTCTCTCTATGTCCACTGTTAGCACCACTCCTCATCCTGCCTTTATTTGAATTTACTGCCTGTCATCTCCATTTTACCTATATTCTACTAACACAAGAAGACTGGCTCCCTACCTTGTCTTTCTCCATTTTCATGGGACTCTGTACTCTACATTTTGTTTGGTTGGACTATCTGTTCCTTTCTTACTCGTTGAATGGTCTCTAAGCCCAGAAGAAAATTCCCCTCTTGTCTAGTTGTTTACATGGAATCATTTCCCCAGATGAAATAATATTTAGGCTTCACTAATTTCCATTTTTACATATCTTATGCCATAAAGATAACAAGACAATTTCCTATTTCATATTTTTTACATACTTTGTTTCTGTCACTTTCATTTACCAACATATCACTCCCCTATCTGATCTAGAGAGTCATCCCTCATACAAAGAAGTTAAAAATGAGAAAAAAAGAAGTGTAACAATATTAAGCCACATATTTATCAGGCCTAACAATGTATGATCTGTTCTATACCCACAGTCCTTCAACCTCTGAAAAGATGGAGGAAGGAAGGGACATTTTCATATCTCTTATTTGGTCTCAAGCTTAGTTATTTTAATTATAGTGCTCACTTTTGATTTTGTTTCTGCTGTTTCTATTTACATTGTTGTAGTTATTGTAAATACTATTTTCTGATTCTGCTTAGTTCACTTTGCAAGAATTGATGGAAATCTTCCATAAATTCCATAATTTTTTTTCATATACATAATATCTTACAGCACAGTAGTATCCTATCATATTAAAGAATAACTTCTTTTTTAACCATTCCTCATTTGATGTGTAGATTTTTTTTTGTTTCCAGTACTTTGCTACTAGAAAAAACTGATGCTATAACAAATTTGATGTATTTGAGACCTTACTGAATATGTTTGACCTTTTTTGTTTATAAGTCTACTAAAATCATCTCTGGATGAAAAGATCTGGATATGGTAACATTTGTAACATCATTCTGAATAGCCTTGCAGAACAATTGTACTACATCACAGTATACCACTATAGCCCCTCCAAAACTGACTATGCTCTTCTTTTATAATCTTCACTAATTTGCTACGTATGAAATGAACACTCTAAGTTGTTTTGATCTGCACATATTTTATTACTGTGATTTGAAGGAACTTTCTGGGTTGTTAATAGTTTTCAAAGTTAAATGACTCACCCATGATCACAGAGCTAGTATCAGTAGTAGGTCAAGCCTGTGCCCCCTGATGCTTTTTTCACCCATCTGTGCTATCTCTGAAGGCAAACAGAATGTTTGAAGGCCAGACTTGAGCAATGACTGAACAGAGGAGGGCTAACTCTCCTTCTTGTGATGAAAGAATTTTGGGGATGGAAATGAAAGGCAGCATGACTTTAAGAAGCACATTTTGTGTTGCAGTTGAAAACGAGTATAACACATGAATTTATTATAAGCTACAACTCTAGCTTTGCTCCTGCTAAGCTAATATAATTATTAATTATTGTGTAACATTCTGATTTCTTCCTATCCTTTCTTTTCCTAGCACCCAAGTAAAAAGTACAAAGATTCTTTATGTGGTATTTCTTATGTACCAAACTTTGCAATTTGTTTTTAAAGGCATTAATAATGTCCCTATTTAGCATAATTTCTATCTCTCAATGAACATTTGAAAGTAAATAGGTAGATTTTTCTATCTCTGTCTTTGTGTTTCTCTCTGTGTGTCTCTGTCTCTGTCTGTCTGTCTGTTTGTCTGTCTGTCTCTCTCCATTATGGAGGACTGATGAGAAAAGCAAGTATAATGTCTCAATAGAGGAGCAATTGAAGTGTCAGAGACAAGGGCTTTGAACATATATGGGCTTTGCCCATATGGCTTCCCACGCAGTAGAGAATAGGGGGAAATTTTTCATTATATTCTCAATTCCGATTTATTCAACTACTGGGAGAAGGGGAAACATAGTGAGGGGCATTATTGAGTATTCCATTCAAATTAATTCAACTCAATTAACATTTAATAGGTATCTGCCTAGTACAGGATACTGTGCTAGGTGCTGGGAATACAAAGACAAAAAGGAAATAGTTCCTGCCTTCAAGGAGCTTATGTTGTTCTGTGAGATACAATATATATAGAAAAATGAAATACAAAGTATATACAAAATAATACAACACAATTTTAAATGTAGAAGGTACTAACAAGTAGAGTGATTTGGAAAGTACTTAAGAAGAAGGCAGTACCTGAGCTATGAGTGGAATTAAGCTGAGAATTCTAGAAAAGTTGGTGAGAAGGGAGTGTACTCCAGTCATGGGGTGTCACATACAGAGGTACAGAGGCAGAAGGTGGAAAATTGTTCAGGCAAGGGGCTAATAGGCCAGTATCACTGGAATGCAAAGTGCATAGAGTAGTATGAAATACAATTACAAAGATAAGTGGAAAATACATTCTTGTGGGTTTAAAATTCGTTTATCTCCTAGATGTTGGAGACCCAAAGTTCACAAGACCATTGTTGTTTCAATGAGAGACAGACAGACAGACAGACACACACACACACACACACACACACACACACACAGAGGGAGAGAGAGACAGAGAGAGAGAAAGAACTAGTATGAGACTGAGTTTGAAAGGAAGGTAGAGAAATATGGAGATTTAATAGAAAAAAAATTAAAAGTTCACATTGATCCTGCTTACATATATAGAGAACTAAAACATATAAACTATAAAAATTTAGCGTGACTGAAAAACTAATACTAATTACTATCTGTTACATGTAGTGTTTACCATCTGAGTGTATTTTAGTTAACTTCTTTTAGTTCTACAGTTAACTCTCCATTTTCAGTTAGCATAATTGTTCATGCATTGTGGTATTCTGATGATATTTATATAGTATTTGCTCACATTGGTTAAATAAAGAAAATATAGTTTACAAATTTTGCTTTTCCCCTTTGGTAGAAATCAATGCTTAGACTCATATTTTCACTCTTTCATGATAAAGATTAAAACAATGTGTGTGGCACAAGTGAATTAAGGTCTATATTTCAATACTCAAGTGACCATATCAGTCTCCCACTTTGGAGTGGGCTTTCGAAAATCTCAAATGTGAAATATTTACTTAAAAACGTGCATATGGGATTTTAATAGATACCAGATACAGTTTCTCAATGCATCATCTGTTCTTTCTATTCACATTGACATATATTAAGTCCTCTATACATGCTAATACTAGTTTGTGATACTAATCTTCATGGGTTTCCTTCTCCTGTTAGCACCACTTCTAGAAATAGGACCAGCATTACTACAAATATTGAATTTAGTGTCTCATTAACTTTTTGGTAAAGTCTGTGTCAAGTGCTACATTCATAATAATATACTGAAGGGCTCAAATGACACGGCACAAGTAGAAAGTAAGATGGCAGGTAATTGAAAAATATAAATACTGTACTTTCTTTAGTGCTCCAAAACGTCAGCAGCCTTGCAATAGTTACTAGAACTCAGAAATCCATCACATTCTCTCTCTATGTATCCACGAAGCACCAAGGTCAAGAGGATATGGAAGCATTGCCTCACAGAAACCATCATAGTTGATGGATGACTTAATTATCCAGGTCCCCTGATAAATGAAAATTGTAACAATTCCTAGGAGATATTCTGGAGGATCTAGGCTGACAATGGCTTAGCTGAGTGTGATATACCAAACACATGCTGATAAGATCAGAGCATATCAAAAAACGACAAAGTGTCTGTAGTTTGCCCTCTGCTAGTGATCTCATAGGTTTGACAGGAAACTGGTAACATAACAAGATAGACAGTTCATGAATGGCCAACATTTGTATCTGTTGAATATGCACTTACAAAGAGGAAAAAATTGATTCAATGTGACTGCAACAGATGTTTTATTAGACAAGTTCAGCAGAAAGGACTGACTATTCAAGTGCCTCCCTCAAGGGGAAAAAACACACACACACACAATTAAAAAAAAAGAATTAAAAAAAATAGCCAACATCCTGTCATAGGATTTCAGTTCATGGGCAAAGGGAAGTGATAAAATAATCATGTCTGATTGGTAAATTGAGAAGATATACAAGGAAAAATGTCCATCAGTTGTCAGTACTGAAGCCGACGTTGTATCTAGGAATAGAATTATGCTTACCCAGTGGGTCACAGAAGACATCAGCCAGCCTTGTAAATTCAATAGAATTACTAAAATTCTGTATGCTCAACTTTAGTCAAAATATATAAAGTTCTATCTCAGTTATTATTGCTCAATCCCTAAAATATATTGGGGGGAGGAGAATCTAGAGGAATGTTTGAAACTTCCAAAGGCTATCTCTTTTGCTAAAAATAGTCCTTTGAATGAAAATCTATAATACCTGCTTGAGTTAATGTGGATTTAATCAAGTCTACAAAATGGCCAAGTCAGTGATAGAAGTAATGAACTGTACAGAAAACAACTCTAGAATATGCCCACCATACTCATTCCCAATGGAGAAATTCATGATTCTTTAATGCACATAAATACATCTTACATTCATCTGCATTGACCTTCAAATGTTTATGGAATTCAGCTGGCTCCTGTTACAGTGACTCATGGCCAGCAGTGAGAATTCCTCTGGTATGGCTCCTATCTCTGCATTGAGATGAATAATATTAATAATTGACCTTCTTATAGCACTTTCAGGATTTAATTTTAAAAGTATTTTAAACTATAATCCCAGGAACTATTAACAAAAATTAAAAAATCTAAATTTTTAATTTTTTTTATTTTTAGGCAATTGGGGTTAAGTGACTTATCCAGGGTCACACAGCTAGTAAGTGTCAAGTGTTTAGTCTGAGGCTGGATTTGAACTCAGGTCCTCCTGACTTCAGGGCTGGTACTCTATCCACTGCACAACCCAGCTGCCCCACCAAAATTTTTAAAGAGTAAAATCATGCATCAAACCACAAACTCTTATTTAAAATGTTTCAAAAAAGAACATTTATGATTTTAACAAAACAATGATACCAATAATAATAATACTGGGCACTTTTATGGTGTTTTAAAGTGTGCAAACCATTTTGCAAATTTTGTTCCATTTAAGACTCAAAACAACATTTTGAAGTAGGATATGGTTATTTCTCCTCCCTTTACAATTGAGGAAACTGAGTCTCAGAGATGTTGCATTTTACTCAAAGTTACATAGCTATTAAGAGTCAAAATTACCTTTCTTTTGTTCCTTTGTTCCTTTCAATTTCCTTTTCATTTCTGTATTTTTTTTTGCAGTTATTACTTCTACATCTCACTGGATCTTTTTTCAGAGCAGGATCTGTTTTGTTTTTTTCTATATTCCACAGTATTTAGCATAGTAGTGCCTGGCACATAACACTTCATAAATACTTATATAAGAAAGCAAATTGAAGTGAATTTCTCAAAGGCAAAGTCTCAGTCTATCTCTGTCTCTCTGCGTTTCTCTGTGATTCCCCTCTTTCTCCATCTCTTTCTGTAACTGTTTCTATCTTTCTGTCTCCCACTCCCTCTCTATCTCCCACTCCCTCTCTCTCTGTCTGTCTCTCTGTCTCTGTTAACATGTCTATCTGTTTCTCTTTGCGAATGTAATTGTAGTCAACCTGCATATTGTTTTTGTACTATTGCTTTCTTATCCCTGGAAAATTTCCTCTTTATGCTTTGATATTTTTGATATTCTTAATATTTATTACTTTCAGATTTGCAAATCCCCTTTTTCATAACAATAACCTTGGGCTTTGAAGTACAAGTACTCTTTTTTCCATTTTATAGAGATCAAGTGGTTTATTGAGGATCACACAATTACTGGCCATTAGAGTGAAGATGTGAACTCTAGTTCTAGAATCTGAGGTTCTTCAAATAAGCCTGCTTTTTGTGGTTTGGGGGAAGGGGTGGGCAGGAGTCTTTTTGGATGGATGGATGGATATGTATGTGTGCACGTAGATATGCATATATATGTATATATGTGTATATGTATGCATATATACATATGTGTATATGTGTGTATATATCAAACTATATATCTATGCACAAAATGTGTATATATACCTATATGTGTATATACATACACACATATATACAGACACTTCAATCTGGATCCATTAATAACTCTTAATAAGTCAGTCAACAAGCATTAAATTTCTACTATGTGCCAGGCAGCGTGCTAAGCACTGGGGATACAAAGAAAGGCAAAGGTAGTCCCTGCTTTTATGTGACTCACAGAGTAAAGAGCTCCTCTTAACCAGGAGGTGGTTAGCATGTTTCATTACGGGTCCTCTGAAATTGTGGTTGCTCCTTGTATTTCCTAGAGTACTTTCAAAGTTGCTTGTTTTCACAATTTATTGTTATAGTTTAAATTGTTCTCCTGGTTTTGTTCACTTCACTCTGCCTAAGTTCAATCATGATTTTCCAGGTTTCTCTGAAACTTTCCCTTTCTTCACTTCTTATTGCATAACAGATACACACAGACATACACTGACACACACAGACACAGACACACACACACACACACATATGATTTCATTCCTTTAGATGACATTCAATGAGTAAGCCCCTTCTAATGCCAAAACAGCAGCTGTTCTACAACTTACCATCTTAGATAGTTGACTGGAATCACCAAGAGGGTAGGTGGTTTGCCCTCTGTTTCACAGCTAGTCTGTGCTGTAGGAAGATCTTACACCCAAGTTTCCCAACTCTCTATCCACTATATCATGCTGCTTGTCAGTGCAAGTATTATTATCCTCATTTTACAGATTGGGAAACTTACCCCAAGTCATTAAGTTAATAAATTAATTTTTTGAGGAAGGATTGGGCTGTTGGTCTCCCCATTCTAAATCAAACATTCTTTTCATTTTATTTTCAGCTTTTAGCTGTTTTTCTCTCTTCTAGCAGAGATAACAGTGCTATGCAGCTCAATAAGGACTAATTGTGTCTTTACCTCCTAAAATGTGTAAAAGGAGGAAGGAAAACAGAACACCAAGGACAGAAACAGAGGATGTGAGAGAATATGTTTACAGACAAATCAATCTCCATTCCTTTTCAGAATTGCTAAAAGACCAAAGCAGTCACAATGAAGATTCTTCCCCTTGCTTCTCTTCCTTGTTGCCAATGCCAATGCCCTCGGTGAGGTGGGGTGAGGAACCAAAGGAAGTGTGATCTAGACATCTCCCCTCTTTTCATCTGCTCCCACTGAATTCTCAAGTTGCTTGATCTTTGGCTTCCCATTAAGGTCCCATGTTGTACAAAGTCCTCAGAAACTTGTTTTTATGTTCTCCAACCCCCTACCAAACAAACAGACAAGAGAATTTAACTTTCTTGGGTTCCATTCCTTTAGGTTTGTGTTCTTTGCTGGGTGATAATGGGTTAAAAGTCAGTTCTATAAACAAATTCCTGCTCAGATGGATAGGTTATATAGAGGAAGAATATTTGAGGTGGGGATAGGGATGATTTTAGCAAAGGCATGGAAGAAGGAATGTATAGATGATTATATTGTGTTAATAAGGACAGTCAAGTTTTATTTTTTCCCTAGAAAGGCTCACTGTAGGGTACTACACTTACAATCTAGATTCAGCTCTGACACTAGTTAGCTGATATGTTGTCCCTCTAAATAAGAGAATGTCTTAACCTTATTTTTAAACCAGTGTCCATTTTAGGCCTCCATTGAATAACTCTGGTTGGAATTTTTTCCACTAAAGCAAGTCAGTAAAGCAGCCTAGCTATGCTTAGACAGGTCATTTTGTGGCCCTTGAAGTATATACCAAGTAGAGGGCTTTGTACTATACTCTGTTCTGGTAGTTTCAGATAGCAGCTGATCCAAGAGTCTCCTCACATCCCAACCTCCATCCCATTCTGGAAGTCAAAGAGCTAGAAGCAAAGAGCATAAGACAATTTTTACTTCATATAACTGGCTCTTTGAACTCATATTTGTCATTTCAATTACTGTCACACTTATTCATCTCAAAGACATGAAAGGCGCACTTTTTTCTGAAGCAGTTGTAGCAGACAATAGATTTTCTTCCCTGTATTCAAGCCTATATGACTTTACGTCTGGTGGTAAAATAGTTGTTTTAAATGTATGTCAATTATGAGTGTATATATATATATATAAATGAAGGCAGTAGATAAAATAAAATGCATTAGACATTGGGAAAATTGAAATAGAGAGGGAGGAGGGAGGAAAGGAGAGAAAAGGAAGAGAATTGGAGTAGGGGAGGAGGGAGGTGGAGAGGGAGAGACGAAGATTTAGGCATTTTCAAGCTGGAAGGGACCTTGGAGATCACACTGTTCAGTGCCTTCTGAAGTATGTATTATTTTTCAATAGGTATTTTCCAAAGGGGAAAGAAGGAGGCACAGGTAGGTGAAGTGAATATTGGGAGGTCTATTGAATTCTATTTAATCAATCAATCAATTAGTAAAAATTTATTATGTGCCAGACACTTTGCAAAGAGCTGGGGATGCAAAGAAAGGCAAGATAGTCTCTTGCCTCAAGGAGTTTACAATCTTATGGGAGAGACAAGCAAATAAATAAGTATAAATAAGCTGTATTCAGGAGAAATATGAAATTATTAAAAGAGGGAAGGCACTGGAATTAAGAGGAGTTGGGACAAGCTTGTTGTTGAAGATGGGATTTTGGTTGTGATGTGAAGGAATCCAGGGAAGGTAATAGATGGAAATAAGCGGGGAGAATATTTCAGGCATGGGGGATAGCCAGAGAAAATGCCCAGAGTTGAGAAATGAAGTGTCTCATTAGTAGAACAGTCAAGAAGCCAGTGTTACTGTATCAAAGAGTATGTGTTGGGGACTCAGGTATAAGAAAACTAGAAATTTAAGAGAAGACTAGGTTATGAAGAACTTAGGGCACCAAACAGGGGATTTTGGATTTGATCTTGGAGATGAGAGGAAGCCACTGGAATTTATTGAGTAAGGGGATGACAGGATTAGATTTGTGCTTTATGAAAATCACTTTGGTGGCTGAATGGAGGATAGATTGGAGTTGCCTAAAACAGGCAGACCCACCAATAGGCTATTACAACAGTCCAAGCAAGAAGAAATAAAGGCCTGGACCAAAGGAATGGCAGTGTCAGAAAAGAGAAATGGATATTAGAGAGGTGTTTCAATGGTGAAATTGACAGTTCTTGGCAACAGATTGTTTCTGGCTAGGGAGAGATAATGAGGAGTAGAAGATGACACCTGTATTTCTTGCCTAAGGACTAGGAAAATTATGTTGCCTACTATAGTATTGGCAAAAATATGTGGGAAAGTTCAGGGGAAAGATAATAAGTTCAGTTTTGGACATTCAGTCAAGATGTCTACTGAACATCCAGGTTAATATGTCTGAAAGGCAGTTAGAGATATAATATTGGAGGTCAGCAGAGGAAAGATTGGTAGATTTGAGAATCATCAGTATAGAGATGGTAATTAAATCCATGTGAGCTGATGAAATCACCAATTGAGGTAGTAAAGGAGATGAAAAGAGGAAGAGAACTCTGTAGGATACCTGTGGTTTGAGGGTGTGATCTGGATGAGGATGCAGCAAAGGAAACTGAAAAAGAGTAGTTAGATAGGCAGGACAAGAACTGGGAGAGGGTGGTGTTCTGAAAACCTAGAGAGAAGAGACTATCAAGGAGAAGAGGGTAATCAACATGGTCAAAGGATGCAGAGAGGCCTAGGAGAATGAGGAATCCTAAGAGGAACAAAGGATGAGAATTGGAATTTAAGAGATCATGAGGAGGCAGAGTTAAGATGACAGAGTAGAGGCAGTAATCTAGTGAAACTTTCCCAGCATCTCCCTCCAAACAACTTTAAAATAATACCTCAAATGGAATTTTGGAGCAGCAGAACCAACAAAAAGTCAGGGTGATGCATTTTTCTAGCCCAAGACAACTTGGAAGATTAACAGGGGTAGTCTGTGACACCATGATGGGGGCCAGTGCATTTGGCAGCAACCTCAGTGGCAGGCCTTGGAGGTGACTGGAACAGCAGCAGCAGCAGTTTGGGGAGCTCTCAGCCCAGAGATGGTAAGGAGGTGAAGCAACTGGTCAGAAAGATATATACAGAAGACCCTTTGCTAACAATGAGTGCCGGACCTGGCACTGTCTGGCAACTGTATTGCTCATATGCAGTTCTGTGTCATAGTTCAGGGCATAAAAGAATGTTTGTGGTCAATCACAAGGAAGTAAGGGCCCTTCTTAAAGTTCAAGGACCATGAGTACTTGCAGCTTCAGGGGTCCTGGTCAGTTCCAGGGCCAAGAAGAATGCTAGCACTTGTGGCTGCAGAGGACCAGGGACCCTTTCTGTGTAAAGACTAGAGCACAGACCAGAAGAGCAGTGATCATATCTCTCCCTGTATCACATCACCTTGGAAGTAATGAAAACTTGCAGATACACAGAAGTAGTTCCAAAAAAACAGCAGTACAAAAAAAGTTGGAAGGGTGGGACAGTGCCTCTCTGCTCATGGGGATATATTTATTGTGGTATTGTGTTATATGGTGGGAACAACACAAGTATGAGGCTTGGCAGGGTGAACTTAGAGATATGATAAGAGGGATGGAAACTCAAGAGAGGAGGACAGTGTTCATCAAGGGGTCAAGATGGAGGGATGCGTAGAGAGTGGCTAGTGTAGGGTAATGGCCTGGGAAAGAACTGAGGTGTCAAGGGATTAGAGGTTACAGTGTAGATTAAGGGAAGCATTTGGTAAGGGAAGGTAGAGGGAAAGGTAGAAAGCCAATAGGTGATGGTCAGATAAGGGGATTTTAGAATTCTTGAACATGGAGGTGGTGTATTTGTGGGGGTTGGCATGATAAAGGGTACAGCCATCTTTTTGTGGGGCTGAAATGGTCTGGAAGAGCAGGTATTGGGAAGGGAGT
This sequence comes from Vombatus ursinus, assembly GCF_900497805.2. Lineage (NCBI taxonomy): Eukaryota > Metazoa > Chordata > Mammalia > Diprotodontia > Vombatidae > Vombatus > Vombatus ursinus. The sequence continues at coordinate 461,181 of NW_020947238.1, forward strand.
TTCTCAACTGAATGGTTAGGGTGTTTGAGGGAGAGTCAATATGTATGTCAAAGTCCCTTGATATGAGGGAAGGAACTCGAGTGGAAAGAAACTGGGCTTGTATCTAGGCACAAGGCTGTACTCTGGCTTCTCAAAGCTTCTCTACTTGAACGGAAGCTACCTTTGGCTTGGAATCCTGGCAGGATATCCTGGGTCCCAGGGATTCCATAGCCTATGTCTAGGACTCCTGCCTGTGTCTAGAACTGAAAAAGGATTAATAAAATAGACCAAAACTCCAAATCTGATTCTTGGGACCACGAGGACTGAAAGGGAAAGAAAGTGTCTCTAATCTCACACCCAGCTCAGATAATGGTTCTCATGCTGCCTCTGATTAAGATCTCCGTACCCCTGGACTTTGCCAAAAAAGAGAGAGGCTGTCCAAGTCTGGACATTTTAAGCTACAGCCTTTTACAGCTACACAGTCAATGAAAACAGCTTGTTTCCACCCATGTGTCTAGGGAGCACAAGATGCCTTCTCCCAAAAAGCAACTCCCTCCTGTTACCTAACTAGGTACCTCTATCTTAAGCGATCTGGGCATGCACAAAGCTCTATTGTATAGGATAAATTTGCAGATCTTGGAGATTGAATGTTGTGTACAAGCAAGAGTAAGTAGCACAGTTTACAGAAGTGTACTATTTGGAAAGAGGATCAATGTGTAATAAGTCAGCAAAAGTAGACTGAAGGCAGATTGTGGAGGGGTCAAATGTGAAACAAAGCAGTTTTCATTATCTTAGCAACAATAAGAAGACACTAGAGAATTTTTAGAAAGGGAGTAATGTTGTCAGATCTATGCTTTAAGAATATCAATTTGGCAGCTCTGCAGAGGACAAAATGGATAAGTGAGGGACTTGAGGCAGAGACGATAAATAGGAGGCCTTTTAATAATTTTGACAATAGGTAATAAGGGCCTGAACTAGGATGATGGTGAAAAGACAAATGTAAGATATTGTAGAGAACTAGGATAATGGTGAGAAGAGGACAAATATGTCTTTAGAAGAGGACAAGTGTAAGATATTGTAGAGATGGAATCTGCAAGACATAGCAATTGATAGGCTTGTGGGAGGAGGGGGAAATAGGGTCGTGGCAAGCCAAAGTAAAGAGATAAACATGAATCCAAGACTGAGAACCAAGGATACTGGAAGGATGCTCTCAACAGGAATAGAGAAACTGGGGATATCAGCATTTCAGAGTTAACAAGATGAGTTTAGACATGTTGAATTTGAGGTATATAAGGAACATAAAGATTAAAATGTCTTATAGGAAATTAGTAATGTGGGAATGTATCTAGGGTTAGGAGATTGGATATATAGAGCTAGACATGTAACCCTATGTATAAACACATAGGTGACAAAGGTTACACACAAAGGGGTGTGCATAGAAAGAAAAGGAGTTCGGGACAGAACCTTAGGGAATACCTATAGTTTGTAAGTGGCACATGGATGGAGACAATGGTGACTGAGGAGAAGTAGTCATATTGGTAGCCAGAAAACCAGGAGAGATAAATGTTAAAAAAAAAAAAAACAACAACCCAGAAACAGATGGAACCCAGAAGAAAAAAATTTTTGAACTGTACTAAATGCTATAGAGAAACCTTCAAAAAATGATGACTGAGAAAAGGTCATCAGATTTAGTAATTAAGAGATCACTGGGAACTTTGAAGGGAGCAATTTCAGTTGAGCGGTAAGAATGAGAACCAGCATAAAAGAGGTTGAGCAATAAATGAGAGGAAAGAAAATAGAAGCAAAGAGTAGACCTTTTTGTTGGAGTTTGACTGTCAAAGAAAGAAGAGAGTTCAATTATCAAATAACACTAATAGTGGAAACAGTCAGCAAGGCTCTGAGACTTCCCTGGCCAGAGAAGCCAGGGATAAAGTGTCTTTTAAGGAGATCCATATCTCTGTGAATGCCAGAAGATGGAAAAAAGTATGAGAGTATCTAAAATGAAAGGAAGTTTGATTATGTGTATATATATATATATATATGTATGTATGTATGTATGTATATACACACATATGTGTATATATATGTGTATGTATGTGTATGTATATACACACATACACACACACAGTTTCTGAAAGAGAGTGCTGCAGAACTGGATGGAAATTAGAGAACCAGAAGAGGGGTACGGTGACTCTTATCTGGCCATTAGTCACTACTGGGACTAGGAGAGGCAAAGGTGAGAGTTTGGAAGCCATTGCATTTTCACCTGGGGATCTTACATTTGAGGGTCCTGTAAGTGGAGTTAATTATCATTAAAGTGATAGTGGCCTGATGTTCAGTTATAGACAAGGTCCAATTTCAGAGATCATAGATGAGGTCCTCATAGCAAAGCATTTGGCTACTGAATCTGGAACCAAGACCCTAATGTGGTAGGATCTGGTCCTAGAAGTGTTGGGCTCACTGCCAATTGGTCTGGAGGTGAGAAGCCTGATTTGGTCATTATCAGTATCATATCCAAACCAGCAACCTCGGCTTGGCCCATCCTCAGATCATTGGTTATGGGAAGAGCTGTAGTATTGATTCATTGTCAGAACAGATTAGCAACACATTGCTAGATAGGATAGGTAGGATATGAGGCTAGGAGAAAATAAGGGGAGAGAGTAAGAACCCGTTCTAAGTATAGGAAAATACTCCCCTGTGGATGACTCATTCAAACTCTAGTTGTCCTTCAACAGATCGATATGTTTTCTCTCAGTGTCTCAGATGTTTGGTTTCTGGGCCTGACATGTTACTTACTCTCCCAGGAGACACTATTTTGTTTTGGATGTGGATAAATAAATATGGCCACTTGAAGAGATAGAGAATAATAACAACTGGGCTTCACTTGTTGTTGTTCAGTTGTTTTTACTCATGTCTGATTCTTTGTGATTCCTTTTGGGGGTTTTCTTGACAAAGATAGTGGCATGGTTTGCCATTTCTTTCTCCAGACCATTTTACCAAAGAGGAGACTGAGGCAAACAGAATTAAGTGACTTGCCCAGTGTCACACAGCTAGTAAGTGTCAGATTTGAACTCATGTCTTCCTGACTCTGAGCCTAGCACTCTGCCTGCCACCTAGCTGCCCTGAGATTTACTTAAGAAATATTATTTGAGTTATGACTTGAAGGAAGTTAGGCATTCTAGAGGAGGTTTCATCAAGGAACAGTTGATGCGAAGTTTTGGAGATAGGAAATCCAGTTTTGGCTAAATCATTTTAATTGGAGTGTAGAATGAATGAATGCAAGAAAGTATATAACATCTGGAAGGGTAAGTGGAAGCCAGAATATACAAGGCCATAAATACTAGATAAATGAGTTTTTAATCTATCATAAAAACAAGAGAAAGCCATAAAGATTCTTGAGATGAAGAGAAACATGGTAGGAAAATAAATCAGAGAGGGACTGGGAATCTGAAGACTTATCAGGATACCATTGTAATGGTTTCAGTGAGAGGACCAGACTAAGGTATTGGATATAAATATAGGGAGGAGATGGGTGTCACACTTCTATAGTTGTTATGGCCTTTACTTCTGACTTACTACTGTTCTGAGACCTCTGGAATGGACTTGCTCGAAAAAATAGGAAGGGGATTCAGAGATGTTATTGTTTTTGTTTGATTTAGTTTTTGGACATGGCTAGTGCTGATTTTGTACAACAGCATCATTGATACCAGCCTTTTCGTGAATATTGTGCCTTAAGATCTTCATTGGCTTATATTTTAACCCTCTTTCCTCTCCTTGGGACAGCAGCAACCATGTATGGAAAGCTATTCTGGTTCTCAGCCTCCACTCCAGACCCCTCCTCAACTGCCACAAAGAGTTGAATTCTCACCTGTCTTTTTTGTTGTCTCTCGTAGTAGCTTAATCAGATGTGAAAATCATACTCCCTGTGTGTCACTTCTAGTTTAGTGTATAAGGACTCCCAAACCTAGGCTATCTTTGCTTTTATGAGATGTTTATAGCTAGTCTCAGAGTTGGAGAAGCTGGTGGAAACCAATCACTGCTTTACTGTCCCACAGATCAATGGTCCTAGTTTCCTGGTGGCAATCATTGTCCCCCTTCGCACCTCATGAGATACTTCTTTTTTTGAAGAGGGTGGAGGCAGAGAAGAAAATACTAAGTTAAAGGTAGAGAAATCATGATTCTAATCTTAGGTTTGACATTGACAACTTCTACTGAAAAAAAAAAACACTCCCCTTCTCTGTAGGAATCAATGTTCTTCTCTGGGTCTATAAATATCAGTTATAAAATCAGCTTTCTTTTTCTATCTGTGTCCGTCTCTCTCTTCTCTCTTTCCTTTCTCCCCATTTCTTCTGTTTCCTGTCTTTCTACTTTCATCCTCTTTCTCTAGCTCTTCCTCTCTCTCTCTACCACACTCTACCTTCCTCTCTCTGTCTTGTTATCTCTATCTTTCTGTCTGTCTGTCCGTGTCAGTCTGCCCATCTGTCTGTCTCTTGTGTTTCCTGTCTCTCTTGACCTCAGGCAAGTCCCTTTCTTTTCTTTCTTTTCTTTTTTTTTGGGGGGGGGTGAGGTATTAGAGGTTAAGTGACTTGCCCAGGGTCACATAGCTAGTAAGTATCAAGTGTCTGAGTTTGGATTTGAACTCAGGTCCTCCTGACTCCAGGGCTGGTCCTCTCTCCACTGCACCACCTAGCTGCCCCAAGTCCCTTTCTCTGGATAGAAGATTCTTCATCTACACAGTGAGAGAATTAGAGTAGATGATCTCTAAGGCCCCTTCTTATTGCAGATCCTTGAAACAACATGGCCTAATGCTTCTAACCATTATCATAAACAATATATCATAGTTGCACAAGACTTGGCAGTTTTTCCTCACACTCTGCAAGTTCAGTAAAATCAAATGGTATTTTTGATTTTGCTCAATAAATGTTATAAAGCAAAACTTGGTACTAAGACTTTCATTTGGAGACAAGCATAACACCTGCATTATCTCCATAGCCATTCTAAAGGGACATTAATAAAAATCTGATGTTGTTGACATAGATGAAGTTAGAATCAGGATTTGGGCAAGCACTACCCACAGAGGAACACTTTTTAATATTACAATTTATAAATGCACATATTTTAATACCAAAAAAAATCCACTGTCCATGGCCTGTAGGTATTTATTTTTCAATAAGTCAAATTGCATGTGTTATGAGGAAGGCTTAGTCTCTGGTGAGTAGTGATACACAGGGGCTATAATTTTCAAACCCTGCCTAGAGTGCTTAAGTAACCCATTCTAGCTCTGGCTAAAGGGAACTATGGAACTGAAAGTAGAAAATGTGCAACTCTATATAGCATGATAATAATAATACACTATATTTGCTTAACACTTTATAGTATTTAAAACCCATTTACATATATTATCTCACTGGATTCCTATAATAGCCCTACAACTTAAGCAGGTTACATTGTATGTAAAGTCTCCATAGTTTATGGGATCATTGACATAGAGAAATTGTTCAGGGAAGTCCCTAATAAATTTAATGAGTTCTCCTGATCAACTGGATGAGGTCATGGAGGAATCTTAGGGCTACCTTTCTATGAAATTTGAACATAACAACTGATATTTTGCTGATAGAATGGAGGTATCTCCCAATGTGTAGATGACTGAGCCCCATGGGGACAAACTCTTCTGAGAGCAACCACCAATGATCTGGATAGCAGTTAGCTCTGAAACTAGTCAGGTCTGTCTGTCTGTCTCTGAAAAACCTACAGGAATGAGAAGGTGATCGCTCTTCTATACTCTGCTCTAGTCAGACTATATCTAGTGTATTGTATTCAGTTCAGGACAATTCATCCCCCTACTCAAATACACTTCAACATTCCCCTCCCCTCATACACACTTCAGGTAGTCCCCTATTACTTTCAGGATGAAATATAGACTTCTCTGCTTGGTATTAAGTCTCTGGACCTTTCCTAACTTTCCAGTCTTATACTTTCATCACCTATATTAACCCTGTGAATCAGGAATACAAATTATTTGCTATTCTGACCAATGGACATTATGACTCTCATCTCTCTGCTTTTACATCAGCTGTCTCCAATGCCTAAAATTCCCTCTCTCTTTACCTCCTCTTCTAAGAATTGTTGGTTTGTTTCAACACTTCACTTATTCACTATCTTTTACATGAAGTCGTTCCTGAATCCCCCAGCTACTTATACCTTCTCTCACCAAACTGCCTTGAGTTTAGTGTGTACATGATGTTTTTACACACACATACATGTTTGTGTATTCTTATATATGTCCATATTGCCTCCTCCATTAGAATATAAGTGCCCTAAGGAAGGAGACTGTGGACATGATAGCTCTCTTCAATTATTTGAAGGATTGTCAAGTGGAGTAGGGATTTGATTCATTTTGTTTGTCCTCATAAGGCTGAACCAGGAGCAATGGGTAGAAGTTAAATGGAGGCTTCAAAAACACTAATTCAAGCTTGGAGTCAGGAAAAATTTCCTCACAATTAAAGGTATCCAATAGTAGAACATGCCTTGAAATATATAATATTTTCTCTAACTGCAGTTTTCAATCAGAGGCTAGATGTCCACCTGTTGGGTACATTATAGTGGGAATTCCTTTAAGGTATGGGTTATGCTATGAAATCTCTTCTAACTTTCATTTTATGATTTGGTGAACCTGTGTGCTTGTGCAGTTTTGTTTCCCTCTTTCTCCCTTCCCTCCTGACCACAGGAGCAGTTGGTGGAACCTTACAGCAGAAGTACATGGCAGAAATTGATATGCATTTGAATGAACCTCAAAGGGAAGATACTGAGAATAAACTTTTCCAGCTCAATTGATAGGAGTATAGTGGAATTTTAGTGGTGTGGGAGAACCCAAGTGGGTCAGTACTCACCAATGTGGGTTCTTGAAGTGAGAGTCAGATAAAAGCAATAAGGAGTCAATTAAACAATACTTGAAGAAATTAATTCAGACTATTCACTTGAAAGGTCAAATACTGATGCTGAAGCTTAAATACTCTGACCACATAATGAGAAGATGAGAGTCATTGGAAAATACCCTGATTTTGGGAAAGAATAAAGGCAAAAGGAAAAGGGGACAGCAGAGGATGAGATGGATAGATAGTATCATGGAAAAAATGAACATGATCTTGGACAGACTTTGAGAGACAGTGGAGGATAGAAGAGCCTATTGTGCTATGGTCAACAGTGCCATGAAAAGTTGGAAAAGACTGAACAACGATCACAACAATCAATTTAGAGTGAGACAACAGGTCATTTATTCCAGCAGATGCCAGACAGATGGCATCTACAATGAGCCTGGCCTAAGAGGTTCCTTATATATAAATTTTTAGGCATCATTCATAAGCTAAACATTATTCAAAGTAACTATGTGAAAGAAAGAAAAGAAATATGGCTATTCATAAAACAGGTGGTTATATGAAAAGAATAGTATACTTGTTGGAGAAAATTGTATATTATTAGTTACAGGAGACAGATACGGGAGTTATTGTCAGAGTATAGTTAATCTTACTAAATCAAAGAAGTCTGTGTCAGGACAGACACGGAGGAAAACTTTCTTAGGAATCTGGAATTCTCAACTTTTAGCAGTTAAGACTTTTTGTAACAATGAGAGGCAAAAGAGATATTGAAGGACACTAGATGTTGCAGTTAGTCACTAGGGGTCATTTATAGCAAAATGGATGATGCAGATCAGGATGGAATCAGCATGCCTTCAAACAGATCTCTTTCTAAGGAGGGGAGGGTCTATGTGTCACACAAACATATCGGGGAAGTTCATAGTATAGCACCAGAAGGGTTCATAAGGGATATTAAGGCAAGGGAGGCAAGGAAGTATGTCAGAGGCTGCCAACCTCTAGAAACATGATGAAGTTAGTCTCTGGGATTCATCTGAGAGGGTCATTTTATTCACTTCTCCCATAGGAGCAAGCAGGAATTGATATATTTCTTGAAGAAAGTATATGGGAAAGGCCGACTTGCAAGCCTACTTGGCCCAAGAGGGTAGTTCAAAGTCATTGTTTCTGTGTCTCAACTTCTGTGTGGAGGAGGAAATTCCAAGTTCTCCAGATTTCAGTAACTCATGGGCAACCCCAAGTTGGATAGTTCATAGATCAACCGTTCTAGAACAAGAAGGGCATTTTGGTCCATGGAGAGAAGAGGATAGATTACATAATTCCTGTCAAGTATTCTACTTGATGGATAAAAGTAGCAAGTAACTCAGACGCTGCAGACTTTATGGGTTGCTTATTTAGCAGCCCACAGTGTTTATTTTCAGAGTAGAGTCTAAGTTGCAGGATAGTAATATGAATCTTGTAGAGATTATGGAGGAATATGTGGGACAGAACTAACCAGAATTTCAATGGTTTATACCAGTAGCAACTCCAACTTCATTGCCATTCTGGAACTTGAGTGCTCCTAGGAGTCTTTTGTATGATTTATTTTTGTTTGTTTGTTTTGTTTGGATGAATTAAAGGGTGTCTTGTATTCTATATACATTTAGTAGCATGGGTATTTTTGGAAGTTGAGGACCTCTTATCTGCATTTATGGAAACATATACATGAATCAAACCTTGGATATTTTTGTAGAGCTATTGCAGGTGAAGCAATTGACAAAGAGAGAACATGACCTTCCTGAGGTTAGCTCTGGAGACCTATTGTGTGTGAGCCCAGAGTCTTGAAAATGGGAAGACTTGATCACATCATACTAGTCACAACAACAACAACAGCTAGCATTAGTATAGCACTTTAAAGTTCACAAATTGTTTTTACATGTGCTTGATCTCATTTGGTCCTACAGATGTAGAACCAGAAAAACCCAATAGAATGAGTGAAAAAAAAAACTTAGAGCCATCTAGTCCAAATCCTTTCATTTTTCAGATGAGAAGGTTGAAGCGCAGTAGTACTTAGGTGTCTTAACCAAGGTCAAACAGTAAGTAACAGATCCTTGATTTGAACATAGTCCTTCTGACTCCAGATATAAGACTATTTCATCCTTGCCAATGGATAAGGGCTTTGGGCATGGCTGTCTCACCTTAGATGAAAGGGATTAAAAAAAACTAGCTAGGGACAAAGGGAATTTGATTTCCTTTTTTCCCTAAGTAACTCCAAACCCCAGTGAAGCAGCCTGCAAGAGTTTAACACTTATTAATAATTCAGAAAATGTAAGAAAAATGTGTTCTGATTCTAATGAGATAGGAATGATCAGCTCTTTGCATTTACTCTGAGATTTCAGTGGATCAATGATCTCATGGATGTGGTCCCTACAACAATACAGTTTGAAATTCATCCAAGTCTGCTCATGGAATGACCTACATTACCAAGTATCTTTAATAAGTTGGATATAATATTGGATTCAAAATATTATTTATTTTTAACATTCATTTAAAAAATTGAGTTTCAATTTCTCTCCTTCCCTCCCACCTTTCACCCACCCATTGTGAAGGCAAGAAATATGATATCAATTATGCATGTTACTTTATGCAAAACATATTTCCATATTAGTCATGTTGCAAAAAAAAAAGCAAGAAAGGGGCAGCTAGATGATGTGGTAGATAGAGCACCAGCCCTGGAGTCAAGAAGATCTGAGTTCAAATCCAGCCTCAGATACTTAGTAGCTATGTGACCCAGGGCAAGTTCCTTAAACCTGATTGACTCTAAAAGTAAAGCAAGAAAAAATAAAATAAAAGAATTATGTTTTAATCTGCATTCAGAATTCATCAATTCTATCTCTGGAGGTAGATGGCATTTTTCAGCATAAAACCTTCAGAATGGTGCACTAGTGTCCCAATTTTTCTAGATCTCTCCAATATTTGTCATTTTCCTTTTCTGTCATATTAAACAATCTGATACATGTAAGGTGGTACCTCGGAGATGTTTTAATTTGCATTTCTCTAATCAATAGTGATTTGGAGTATTTTTCATATAATTATAAATAGCTTTTATTTCTTCTTCTGAAAGCTGCCTGCTCATATCCTTTGACAATTTATCAATCAGGGAATCATTTGTATTTTTACATTTTTGTCTCAGTTCCCTAAATATTTAAGAAATGAAGCCTTTACGAAGAAGCCTGTTGTATTCCACCACCTCTGCTGCAGTTTTCTGCTTTTCTTCTAATTTTGGCTTCATATTGTGTGTTTGTGTGTGTGTGTGTTTTCAGAAAAACAAACTTTTTAATTTAATAAATCAAAATTATCCATTTTATTTTCTGTAGTATACTCTCTTTTCCATGCTCTCCTAATTTGATTATGATATCATCTTTTATGTCTAAATTATGTAACCATTTTGACCTTATCTTGTCTTATGGTGTGAGATGTTGGTCTAAGCCTAGATTTTGCCAGACCATTTTTTAGTTTTCCCAGCAAATTTTGCCAAATAGTGAGTTCTTGTCCCCAAAACTTGAATATTTGGGTTTATTGAACAATAGATTACTATGGTCATTTAGTACTGCATATTGTGTACCTAATACATTCCAATGATCCACCACTCTATTTCTTAGCCAGTACTAGATGGTTTTGATGATAACCACTTTGTAATACAGTCTGAAATCTGGAAGTGCTAGGGCACTTTGCTTCACATTTTCTTTTAATTGATTCCTTCGATACTCTTGACCTTTTCTTCTTTCAGATGAATTTTGTTACTATTTTTTTCTGTCTCTATAAAATATTTTTGGTAATTTGATTGATCTGGCAATGGATACCCATGAGCAATTAATATTTCGCCAAATGTTCAGTTGTGACTTGATTTGTATGAAAAGTGTTTCGTAATTGTGCTCAAATAGTCCCTGAGTTTGTCTTATCAGGTATACTCCTAAGTATTTTACATTGTCTACTGCTATTTTAAATGGAATTTTCTTTTTATCTCTTTTTGCTGGACTTTGGTTATAATGCATAGAAATGATAATGATTTATTTTATTTTGTTTTATATTTTATATCCTGCTACTTTGCTAAAGTCATTAATTGTTTCAACTAGTTCTTTTAATTGATGTTCTAGGATTCTGTAAGTATGCCATAATACTATCAACAAAGAGTGATTTTTTTAAAATTGTCTATTAAATTCCTTTAATTTCTTTTTCTTGTTTTCTTGCTATAGTTAGCATTTCCAGCACAATACTGAATGACAGTGGCAATAATGGCCATCCTTGCTTCACCCCTGATCTTATTGGGAAGGCTTATCTCCATTATAGATAATGGTTGTTGATGATTTTAAATAGATACTCCTTATCATTTTAAGGAAAGCTCTATTTATTCCTATGCTTTCTTCCCAGAATTTCAAAGTTGGGACGTACACAGAAAGCATTTAACTGAACTTTTACCGGACCTGGAAACACTTCTTTTATATCCCCAACATGTGTCCATCCATATGAAGACTTATCTAGTGACTGGGAAGAAAACACTTTCTCCTATTCCGTGATTGTTCAGTTCTACTTGCTAGGGAACTTTTCCTTATGTAGAATGAGAGTCTCACTTTCTGTACCTTCCACAGGTTGATCCTAGTTCTACCCTCTGGAGCTCAGCAGGGCAAGTCTAATCCCTTTTTCACATGGCAGCCCTTCAAATACTTGAAGACCACTATTCAATCTCCCCAAAGTGTTCTCTTCTGCAAATTAAACATTACAATGCAAAGGCAATGACATAAATAAATATGTTTACTTATATTAAAAATAAAACTTAGCTCTTTTTCCCAGTGAGGACATAAAGACAATCATTAAGAAGAAACTACTGCCATTCTGAGTCCTTCAGGATAGAGTTTATCACATATGATAATTTACTGATTTTAAAGTATTTGTGAGTGAATAGGCATAGAAGTCTATTGCCCCTCTCTTCCAGTCTTGGCTGGTATACAGTGCAGGTATGCTCAATGTTTATGGAACACAGTTCTAGTTATGACAAGCTGCTGAACCTCTCCCACAGGTTTACTGATACAGGAGAGATAGTTATAATTCCACCATCCTCATCCTAGGTAGGCATTCCTTGTTAATCTTTAAAGAACCTTCTTTGGCTACCAATCTATGTTCACTGACTCCTTTTCCCCGTTTGTGATATGACAGGCCCCAAAGAAGGCTCACTGTCTGAAAACTCGGAGTAACAGATTAGAGGGTATGTTGAAGGTAAGAGAAAGAGACCTGGTGGGAATAGGATTATTTTAGACTACAGTAAGTGAAAATAACAGAAGAGACAGTGTTGTGTTTAAAGAGGAAGAAGGGAAAATTCCCAAATTGGAAAAAAAAATAGTAACAAATGGAGGAAATACAAATCTAACTCTGATAACTTTAAATATTAATGGATCAAACAGTCCAACAAAACAGAAAAAAAGACACATTAGATAAGAAAGCAAAATCCCACAATTTGTTACTCATGAGAAAACCATTATGAAAAAAAGGACATTCACGAAATAAAAATGAGAAGCTAGAATTTTTTTTCCAATGAATCAAATGAATACAAAAAAGCAGGAGTTGCAATCATGCTATCAGACAAAGCCAAAAAAAAATATTCAAAACTTAAAAATGGCATCAGCAGGGGGAAAAAAAAACAGTATTAAACTTATAGAATCTAAATGTCTCAGCATCTAAATACTTAAAGGAAAAATCCAAGTGGCACAATGGATAGAGTGTCAGACCTGGAGTAGGCAAGCCTTATCTTTTTGAGTTCAAATCTAGCCTTGGGTTAGCTATGTGACCCTGGGCAAGTTGCTTAACCCTATTTGCCTCAGTTTCCTCATGTGTAACATGAGCTGGGTAAGAAAATGGAAAACTACTATAGTTTCTTTGCCAAGAAAACTCTAAATAGGGTCACAAATTCAACATAACTAAAAAATGATGGCATAACAACAATTGAAGTACAGGAAGAGACAGCAAATTTCAATGTGCCTCTTTCATCTTTGGATAAATCTAACAGAAAGTTAAATACAAGTGAAAATGTAGAGCTGAACACATTTCTGGAGAAATTAGTGCTGCAAGACTTATGGCAACTTCTAAATGTGACTGCCAAAAGAATATGTATATTTACAGCACCATATGAAATTGAAAACAAATGTAAAAAGGCAGAAGTAGTAATTACATCCCCTACAGACCATGATACAATAAAAGTATTAGTTCATTTGGTTATTGCAAAGTAAAGAAAAAGACTCAAATGGGGAAATAACAATGAAATTTTAAATAATGAGTGGGTAAAAAAAACAAATCATAGAAACAATGAATAATTATGTAAAAGTAAATGATAATTGATGAAAGAACATAGAAAAATTTCCGGGATGCAGTTAAAGCAATCCTAGGGGGGAGTAGGGAAATCTTATCCCAACAAACATACAGAAACAAAATAGAAAAAAAAAGATTGATGCAAGGGATATAATTTTAAAAATTAGAAAATCAACAAACAAAAAACCTAAAGTAATATTAATAGTAACAACATCAACTAACATTTATATAACACTTAGTATGTGCCAGGTGCTGTGCTAAACACTTTATTATGATCTCATTTGATCCTTACAACAACCCTGGGAAGTAGGGGCTGTTATTATCCCTATTTTATAGATGAGGAAACTGAGGCAAACAAGAGTTAAATGATTTGCTCAGGGTCACACATCTGGTAAGTGTCTAAGAACTGAGATGAAAAATTAGAGGAGAAATAGACAGTTCAGAAACCAATGAAAAAATCTATAGAAGTGATATGGTTCTTTAAAAATGTAGTTCTTTAAAAAAAAAACATTCATACACTTTTAATGAATCTAATTAAAATGTAAGGAATAGTTAGAACCTATTACACACAATTGTATGTTGACATACCTGAAAAGTCTAAAGAAATAGAGAAATATCTTTAAAAAAAAATTACCCAAGTTACCAGAACACCAAATAGAGATGTTAATAATCCAATCTCAGAAAAAGGAAATAAAACCAATGGTAAAACAAATATCAAAGGGAAAAAAAAGACTCCTGATCCTGGCAATATTCTCAGAGAATTCTATCCAGCATTTGAAGACAAATTAGCTTTCATACTACACAAATTATTCTAAAAAAATGAGAAGAAATTAACCTACCAGATTACTTTTGAGAGACACAATCCTCTTACCTAAACCCAGGAAGGATAAAGCACAAAAAGAGAACTATAGTTCGATATCATTAATTAATATCAATTCAAAAAATTTAATTAAATGCTATCAGATAGACTACAGTGATGTATCTAAGATATTGGTCCATTTATGACCATGTAGTTCATTATAACACATCTTTTTCTGACCACCCCCATCAATTTTTTTTAATTTCTTGATGTTAAGGACATGCAATTTCAAAGATCTATTTGAAAAATAGGGACTAGCATATTGTCGGGCATGCGAAAATGGTTCAACATCAGGAAAACAACGTAATCCTATCAAAGATTGGAGATGTCCCTGCTTTGAGGGGGTCCCAAAGAGGAGGTTGACTAGAAACCAGCACAGGCTGCATCCAGGGAATGATGTGGGGGAGGTGGGGGTGTGGGGGGCTTTGGGTGGGGTGGGGACATTGGCGGGTGCCCTCTGTTTGCTATGAACTGTAGTTGAATGGCTTGCAGTCTGGAAGACACAAATCTGATAGAAAGGACTGCAGGGCCCAGAAATGACAAGCTAAAACATCCTTAGCTCTGTTTGGATTAAGACAATTCCATTTTCCAACCATGCAGTATCAAATTCATCTCATAGCCAGATTTAGGAATAGCCAGGTGGGTAACATTCTTTTTCAAAGGAACACAATGGGGAAACTGAGCCAGGAGGATTCCATCTTAGACTGAGGCTAAAATTGTCCTGTCAGATTTTCCCAATGCTGACTTCCCACCAGTATTACATTCTCTGAGTAGCTTGTGGCATTTCTCTCAGATGGTGGATTATTGATTATTGGATGGATTATTATGATCCATTAGACAGCTCAAAATAAAATACTATGAGCTTTTACCTTAAACAGCAAACTTTCCCAGGATTTGTATCTCAAATTTAAATTTGTCCTGTAAATTTGTCCTGTAAAAAGCCAATAGTTAGAGATTTCTATACACTTGCAAATTCTCAGCAAATCAAAATCCAAATAATCTTTTTGCCAATTTTACACATTAAAACAATAATCAAAAATAACCAAATTATGTTAGCAGTAAACCAAATTATGAAAAGTTGCTTGACATAACTGATACAAAAAGTTCACCAATTTGAAACTTAAAACAAACCCATTACCAATCAGGTGACTTCAGTTTTGTTTAATGCATTTACAGATTACTTTACACAGAGAATCATTCCAGATCCAGCGCTCTAGTCACCACATCACATAGTTGCCTATATTCAAGTCTGTAATGGCTTGTGATATGGAACTGCTAGGGCACTTTCCTTCGCATTTTCTTTTGCTTGATTCACTTGATATTCTTGACTTTTTGTTTTTCCAATTGAATTGTTATTTTTCTAGTTGTATAAAGTATTTTTGGTAGTTTGATTGGCTTGGCATTGGATAAGCAAATTAGTTTAGGTAGAGTTGTCATTTTTATTGTATTGGTTTGGCTTACCCATAAGCAATTAATATTTCTCCAGTTGTTTAGCTGTGACTTTATATGTGTGAAAAGTGTTTTGTAATTCTCTTCAAATAGTCACTGTTTGTCTTGACAGATAAACTCACGAGTATTTTGTATTATCTACAGGTATTTTAAATGGAATTTCTCTTTCTGTCTCTTACCACTAGACTTTGTTGGTAAAATATAGAAATGCTGATGATTTATGTAAGTTTATTTTATATCCTGCAATGTTCCTGAAGTTGTTAATTATTTCAATTATTCTTTTAGTTGATGCTCTAAGATCTCTAAGTATATGATCATATCATCTGCAAAGAATGATGCTTTTGTTTCTTCAATGCCTCTTCTAATTCCTTCAGTTTATTTTTCATTTCTTATTGTTATCTCTAACATTTCTAGTACAATATTCAATAATAGCACTGATAATTGGTATTATTGCTTCACCCCTGATCTTATTAGGAGGGCTTCTAGCTTATCTCTGTTATAGATAATTTTTGCAGATTGTTTTAGAGAGATACTATTTATTTTAAGGAAAGCTAGTTGTATGCTGAGTTCAATGATCTGCTCTTTCTTTGTTTCTTGATGCAAAAATTTAGAGATATAATTTTATATCTAGTGTTTGGTCTGAGGCCAGATTTGAACTCAGGACCTCCTGACTTCAGGGCCAGTGCTCTATCCACTGCACCACCTAACTGCCCCCAAAATTCATTATTTCATTTGAAACATTTACTTTTCTTTTTAGGCAATTGGGAATAAGTGACTTGCCCAGGGTCACACAGCTAATAATAATATATCAAGTGTTTGGTCTGAGGCTGGATTTAAACTCAGGTCCTGCTGATTTCAGGTCCAGTGCTCTATCCTTTGTGCCACCTCCCTGCCCCTCTCTTTAATGAAATTTCTGATCATTTCTATGATTGTTCTTTTATCCACTCATTTTAGGATTCAATTATTTAATTTCCAATTAATTTTGAATCTATGTTTTCATGACATTTTATCAAGTGCAATTTTTACTGCATTATTCTCTGAAAAGAATGCATTTAATGTTTCTGCTTTTCTACATTTGGTTGTAAGGTTTTTATGATGTATCATATGGTCAATTTTTGTGTAGGAACTATGTACCACTGGGAAAGAAAAATATAAATTATTTTATACTCTCATTCAGTTTTCTCCAGAGGTCTGTTATAGCTAATCTATCTAAAATCCTATTCATCTCCTTAATTTCTTTCTTTTTACTTTTTTGTTAGACTTATCTAGTTCTGAGAGGTGAAAGTTGAGGTTCCCCCACTAGTATAGTTTTTCTATGTCTGCCTGTAACTCATTAAACTTTTCCTTTAAGAATTTGAATGCTATGCCATTTGGTTCATTTATGTTTAGTATTGATATTACTTCATTGTCTATGCTACCTTTGAGCAAAATATAGTTTCCCTGCTTATCTTTTTTAATTAGATCTATTTTTGCTTTTGCTTTGAGATCATGATTGCTAACCCTGCTCTTTTTAAATCAGCGGAAGCATAGTAAATTCTATTCCAGCCCCTTACCATTGTTCTATGTGTCTCTCTGCTTCATATGTGTTTGTTGTAAACCATATATTATCAGATTCTGGTGTTTAATGCATTCTGATATCCACTTCCATTTTATAGGTGAAATTCAATTCACATTTACAGTTATGATTACTCACTGTGTATTTCCCTTCATTTTATTCCCTGCCAATTTATCTTTCTCTTTCTTTTATCTTGTCCCTCCTCAAAAGTCTGTTTTGCTTCTGACCTCCTCCTCCTTCTATCACCTTACTCTTTTATTCCCCTACCCTCCTACTTCCCTGTAGGGCAAGTTTTCTATATCCACCTGAGTATGAATGGTATTCCCCCTTTGAGCCAATTATTATGAGAAAAAGGTTCAAGGATTGCCCCTCCCCCATCTTACCTTCCTTTATATAAGTTCTACCTTTTGTGCCTTTTTTATGAGATAAGTTACTCTATTGTATCTATCCCTTCCCCATTCTCCTACTCATCCCTTTTTCTCACCAGGTCATTCTTGTTCAAATCATTCCATCGTAGTAAACTCACATGCTTTCTATGTGGTATCCTAATTGCCCTAATAATAATAAAATTCTCAAAAGTTACAAGTATCATCTTCCCATGTAGAAATGTAAACTGTTGCACCTTATTGAATACTTTATGATTTCTCTTGTTTATTTTTTTATACTTCTTCTGAGTCTTGTGTTTGAAAATCAAAATTTCTATTCAGCTCTGGTCTTTTCATTAGGAGTGCTTGAAAGGCTTTTATTTCACTGAATTTTCATTTTTACCCTGAAAAATTATATTCAGTTTTGCTGAGTAGATTATTCTTGGTTGTAACCCTAGCTCCCTTGTCCTCTGAAATGTCACATTCCAAACCCACTGATCTTCTGAGGTAGATGCTGCTAAATCTTGTATTATCCTCACTGTGGCTCCATGATATCTAAATAGTTTCTTTCTGGCTGATGACTATATTTTCTCCTTGACTCGGAGCTCTGGAAATTGGCTATATTATTCCTGGGAATTTTCATTTTGGGATATCTTTCAGGAGGTGTTGAGTGGATTCTTTCAATACTATTTTCCTTCTTGTTCTAGAATGTTAGGGCAGTTTTGTTTGTTAAATTCTTGAAAGGTGATGTCTGGGCTCTTTTTGTTTAAATCATGGCTTTCAGGCAGTACAATAATTATCTCTCCATGATCTATTTTCTAGGCTAATTGGTTTTTTCAATTAAATATTTCAAATTTTCTTTTATTTTTTCATTCTTTTGAATTTTTTTTTATTGTTTTGTGATGTCAAATGAAGTCATCAGCTTCTACTTGCCCAATGTGAATTTTTAAGGGGTCATTTTCTTCAATGAGCTTTTGTACCTCCTCCATTTTGCCAATTCTACTATTTTAAGTTATTTTCTTCAATTAATTTTTGTGCTTTTTTCCATTTGGCCAATTATGCTTTTTTAAGGAGTTCTTCTCTTCAATAGACTTTGGTGCCTCTTTTGTCATTTGGTCAATTCTATTTTTTGAGGGGTGATTTTCTTCAGTATTTTTTGTGCCTCCTTCACCAATCTGTTACTCTCTTTTCATAATTTTCTTTCATCACTCTCATTTTTCCCATTTTTTCTTTATATCTCCCTTTTGGTTTTTAAAATAATTTTAAACTTTTCAAGGAATTCTTTTTTGGTTAGTGACCAATTTACATATCTCTTGAAGTTTTGCATGTAGCTGCTTCAACTTTATTATCTTCTGAGTTTCTATCTTCATCTTCTCTGTCACCATAGTAACGTTCTATGGTTAGGTATATTTTTTTGCTTATTTTCCCAGGCTCTTTCATGATTTATAACTTTATGTTGCACTTGGGCTCTGCATACAGTGTGAGGGGGTCACTTTCCCAAGCTTTAGACCTTTCTTGATACTTTTTTCAGGGCTATATCTGGGGTTCTGTAGGGTTTGTAGTTTCCCAAGGTGGTGTGATCTAAGAAGAGGTGTTTACTAGTCCCCTGGCCTGTGCTCTGGTCTGTGAATGACCACAAGCACTCTTCTTCTCTTTGGAACTGTGCCCAGGACCTTTGTACCCCTGAGGCCACAGGTACCAGTGAGCTAATGTTCCTCTTAACTCTGGGACTGTGACCTGGAATTCAGTATGGAGAATATGATGGATTCCTGCACCCAGAGCCAGCAAAAATTGCCCTTTAATCTCCTTCTGACTAGTTTTCCAACTTCCTTACCATCAGTGGGTTGATAGCTTCTGAATTTGATGTGGTTACTGATGAACCCCTTCCAGGACCTGCTGCTATTGCCTGGGCCTGCACCACATAGTCTGTGCTAGGCTCCAGGTCCAGTTACCACCCTGCTAAGACCAAGCTTTATTGCTGACCTGTGACATTGTCTTGTGTTAGAAAATTGTTTCACTTCCACCTTTTGTTGGTTCTGCCACTCCAGAATTCAATTTGAGTCATTATTTTAAAGTTGTTTGGAGGGGAATTTAAGAGAGCTGAGGTGAGTCCCTGCCTTTATTCTGCAATCTCGGCTCTGTAACCCTCCCCCTGGCTTTCCATTAGAGTGTAAGCTCCTCGAGGGCTGAGATGTTCTTTTGTTTTTTTTTTTTATCTATTCCCAGCATTTAGCATAGTGACTCATTAATACTGAGACACTTAATGATTTTTTGTTATTGTTTGATTTAATTCTGGTCTTCCTGACTCTGAATCCAGTGCTATATCTACTAAGCCACCTAGTTCCATTTTAGAGAAGTGTGAAAGATAGGGGAATAATTCACCATTTCTCATGATTTGAATGGGTTAGAACACTGTAGATAGTAAGAGTGCTAAGGAAAAAAAAAACAGCAACAACTCATGAACATAACTTCTATGTGAACCAGGCAAAGAGAAGTTGAACACATACACACACATATTCAAACACTGAGAGATAAAAAGAAGTTTGGTAGAGAAATATACTTGATTCACTAAGGAAATAGAAGAAGACAAAAAAAAGTAGAGAAGGTAGTTTATGATTGTGTGGTAGCATTTTGAAGGGGATACTCACAAGCAAAACAAATTGAAGTAACAGAGGGCAGATAGTAAATGAGGGGTTAAAAAGAAATACATACATACTATATATATACATATATGTGTGTATATATATGTATATATATGTGTGTGTGTATATATATACATATATGTATATATATGTATATATATATTTGGATATGTTCTGGGTTAAGAAAAGAGAGACAGAGTATTGGGATCAGACTATTTATAGCACTGGTCTCCTTCCCTTTTCTTTGCCACCATTTTAAATAAAAGTGTAAGAGAGGAAGAAGAGGGGAAAATACTAGATATAATGGAGGGAAAACTAAAATGAACTATTATGACAGGATTTTAATAGGATGAACTAATATATCAAATGCAGATCCTTGGAGTAGAAAAAAAATAGAAAGAAGACTTTCTCACAAATTACTTTTTTAGACAAATACTAACCTATTACACAAATCAGGGAGAGATGAAAGAGAAGAAAACTTTAAATCAGTGTTTCTAATGAATATAATTGCCAAAGTATTGATTAAAATAAAATATTAATGAAGACTATAGCAATATATCTTAATTTATTTATTATTTTTTTTTTCACTAAGTGTGGTGACTTGATTGATTGTATAAAATATATGACTCTAGGCTTCTCCCCACTACTACAGGGGTGCTTTGGGACAAGGATCTGAATGGGACATAGGATCCCTAGGTAGGTTAGGACTGTGGGCTCCCCAGAGGTGGATCTCCTTTTTTGACTGGGCATGAAGATCCATGGCTTTCCACTTTACTCCTTGTAGGTCATATAGACCATGAGGTCTATTCCCCAGTTGCTATAGCTATAATCACTGTCATAGCAGGAAATGAGCTTGACAAAATGGTTGTTGAGGGCAATACAAGTGCCAGCATCAAAGGTAGAAAAATAGGTTGCTGCTAAAGTCACAGGATACAACCTGGTCTCCTTTGTGTAGCCCAAGATGCATTTCAAGGGTTCTTCTGATGCTTGCTTTACCACTTTCTTGAAATCATCATATTTGGCAGGTTTCTCCAGGTGGCAATTCAGATCCACAACAGATACACTAGGAGTAGGAACATGAAAGGCCATGCCTGTGAGCTTCCCATTCAGCTCAGCTATGACCTTGCCTAAAGCCTTAGCAGCAGCAGTGGAAACAGGGATGATGGGCAGCACCACACCCATCACACTGTAGCTTGCCACAGGGGTCATCTACTATATTTTGGGTAGTAGAAATGGCATGGACTGTAGTTATGAGTACTTCTACAATGCCAAAGTTGTCATGAATGACCCTGGCCAAAGGGGCCAGGCAGTTGGTAGTGCAGGAGGCATTACTGACAATCCTAAGTGAATTATCATATTTTCTCATAGTTCACTCCCTTCATGAACATTGGGGCATTAAAAGAAGGGGCAGAGATTATGATCCACTTGGCTCCACCCTTTAAGTGAGCCCCAACCTTTTCTATGGTAGTAAGGACACCAGTGGACTCTACAACATACTCGATTCCAGCACCTCCCCATTTAATATTGGTGGGATACCACTCTTGGAAGATGGTAATGGCTTTTCCATTGATCACTAGTTTTCCATTTTCAGCCTTGACAGTGCCTTTGAACATGCCATGGGTGGAATCATATAGCAATGTGTAAACCACGTAGTTAAGGTCAATGAAGGGTTCATTGATGGAAATGATGTCTACTCTGCCTGAGGTGAATGTAGCCTGGGTCACTAGGTGCCCAATATGGCCAAAACCATTGAATCCAACCTTCACCATTTTGTTTCAGGGATGTGACTAAAGCAACAGATCCTGGCACCATCATTAGGCTGGATTTCAATTAAGAATATGAATTTGGTTTAATATTAGGAGAATTACAAACATAATAGGCCATACTAATAACAATTTAAAAATAATAAAAATCACAAGAATTTGGGGAAATTTTTTTACAACAATGCAATATCAATTAATGTTAAAAGCACTCAAACCACAAGAATGAATGTATCTTTTTGATGTGGCAAACATTATTTATCTTTAATCAAAAGCAACATTGGGTGTAACAGGAAAATACAAGAGGCCTTCCCATTATGATAAATTAGACATATAGCAATCATCTACTATTTCTCCATTATTGTTTGATACTTCTCTACATGCTAGTTATTAACATTAGACAAGATAAAGAAATTCATTAAGTAATTATAGGTAAAGAAGAAATAAAATGATCACTTTGTACATATGAGGGACAGTGTTTTATTTAGAGACCCTAATTTGTTGTGTTGTTTCTGTCATGCCCAACTGTTCATGTCCCCATTTGTGGTTTTCTTGGCAAAGACACTAGCATGATTTGCCATTTCCCTCTCCAGATCATTTTACAGATGAGGAAACTGAGGGTTAAATGACTTGCCCAGGATCACACAGCTAGTACATGTTTGAGGCCAGATATGAACTCAAGAAGATCAGTCTTCCTGATTCCAGACCCAGCACTCTATACATTGGATTACCTGGGCTATCTGGAGACCATAGAGATTCAACTAAAATCAATTGAAATAATTGATATTTTAGTAAAGCAGTTATATATAAAATAAACCCATATAAATCATCACCTTTATAATAAACTAAATACGAGAAAGAATAATATATTTCATTCTAAGAATCTGCATTGTGCCGGTCGCGCCATGCACTCTCCTCCTATAAGGAGCAGGCTGCCAAGGTCATACTTACCAGTCTTTGGTGCCCACCCAGATAAACACAGAGATGAGCCAATCAGGAGGTGCAAACACTCGAGCTTTATTCAGAGGCCATCACAGCAAGGCCAAGCAGGAAAGCCAGAGCAAGAGAGCAGGAGCAAGAGAGAGGGAGCTCCGACCCCTACTGTCCTTTAAGTACCTTCTTAGCCCCTCCTCCTCAGCCCGCCTACTAGTCATTGATTGTAGGATCAGATACCGGAAGGGGATGTCTGGGTTTAGCACTGCACCAAGGGAGAGGATGTGACACAGGAGGATAGGACCAGATACAGGAAGGAGACGTCTGGGGTTAACGCTGCACCTAGGGAGAGGACTAGACAAAGGGAACTTGTTCTCTGCTGTCCCACTCCCACATGGCACAGCCCCCTGCCTCAGGAGCACATGCTCTGGCTGCTTCCCTGTATCCTGTTCCTACCCCAGTTCACCACAACTCCACATGGCACAGCCCCCTGCCTCAGGAGCATGAGCTCTGGTTACTTCCTAATATCTTGTCCCTGCCTCATCTTGCCACAACCCTCACGTGGCACATAGCCAACATCAGACAATCCCTCACACTGCATAATATATTGAATATGTAGACATCCTCCTGAGAGACATGCAGAACTTGAATTAAGACAATTACAAAATATTCTTAATAGAAAAAAATGAAGAAAATTAATTAAGGAAATATACATTGTTTGTAGTTTATCCCTTCAAATATAACTGAAAAGACAGTACTTCCTAAATCCACTTACAGATTTAGCAGCATGCTCACCAAAATACCAAAAATTTTCCTTTTAACTCTAGACAAAATAATCACAAACCTCACTGTAGAAACAAAAGGTTAAGAATCTCAGTGGAAATAATGAAAGAAAAAGTGCTAAAGGAAAGTGACTAGAAGTAGCACATATCTGGAGAACAGAAGAATTTTTGACCAAACAAGAGATACAGAACATTATGAAATACAAAATGGATAATTTTGATTACATTAAATTGAAAAGTTTTTGCTCAAACAAATCCAATGGAACCAAGATTAAGAGGGAAGCAGAAAACTGGTAGAAGGTAGAAAATTGGAAAAGAATTTTTACAACCAGTCTCTCTGATAAGGGCCTTATTTCTAAAACATATAGGGAACTAAGTCAAATTTATAAGAGTACATGTCATCCCCCAATTTATAAATGGTCAAAGCATATGAACAGGCAGTTTTCAGATATAGATATTAAAGAAATATATAAGTCATATGAAAAAATATTCTAAATCACTACTGATTAGAGAAATGCAAATCAAAATGACTCACATCTATCAGATTGGCTAACATGACAAAACAGGAAAATGATAAATGTTGGAAAAGATGTGGGAAAATTAGAACACTAATGCATTGTTGGTACAGTTGTGAACTGATCCAACCATTCTGGAGAGTGATTTGGAACTATACCCAAAAGGCTATAAAAATGTATATACCCTTTGAGCCAGCAATAGTATTTCTAGGGCTGTATCCCAAAGAGATCATAACAATGGGAAAAGGACCCGCATGTACAAAAATATTTATAGCAGCTCTATATGTGGTGGCAAAGAGTTGGAAATTGAGGGGATGCCCATTAATTGGGGAATGGCTGAACAAATTGTGGTATATGAATGTAATGGAATACTGTTGTGTTGTGAAAAATGATGAGCAGGCAGACTTCAGAAAAACTTGGAAAGCATTGTATGGATTGATGCTGAATGAAGTGAGCAGAACCAGGTGAGCATTGTACAAAGTGACAGCCAAATTGTGTGATGACTAACTTTGATGGGCTTAGTTCTTCTCAGCAATGCAAGGATCTAAGGTCTCCAGGGCTCTCATGATGGAAAGCGCTGTCCACATACAGAGAAGGAACTGGGGAGTTTGAGTGCAGGTCAAAGCATACTATTTGCTATTTTTTCCCTTCTGATTGTTTTGTTTCTTCTTTCTTGTGGTTCCTCCTATTGGTTCTGATTCTTCTTTGAAGCATTACTAATGTGGAAATATGTTTAATGGCAATGTATATGTAGAGCCTATATCAGATGTATATGTAGAGCCTATATCAGTCATCTTGGGTAGGCAGGTGGAGAGGGAAGGGGAGAAAATTTGAAACTTAGGAGCTTGTGAGGGTGAATGTTGAAAATTAGAAATAAATTATTTTTTTAAAAAAAGTAGCACATATCAAACTACAGCACAAAGTAATACTAATAAAACTTATTTAGTAGTGGTCAAAACATGGTATCCTGTGACTTCAACAGCAACATCTACTCTTCTAACTTTGATGCTGGTGCTTGTATTGCCCTCAGTTGTCAACATATTTAAAAAATGAGGCCTTTAGCACAGAAACTTGCTTAATTTTTTTTCACAGTTACAATTGCTAAATGTATTTCCCTCCATTCTATTCCCCCACCTCGTTTATTCTACTCTCTCTCTCCTTTCACCCTGTCCCTCCTCAAAGGTGTTTTGCTTCTGACAACCTCTTTCCCCAATCTGCTCTCCCATCTATCAGCCCCCATTCTTTTCTCCCCTTCTCCTCCTACTTTTCTGTAGGGTAAGATAGATGTCTATACCCAATTGAATATGTATGTTATTTCCTCTTTGAGCCAATTCTGATGAGAGTAAGATTCACTCACTCCCCTGCCCTACTTCCCCATTTGCCCCTCCACTATAAAAGCTTTTTCCTACCTCTTTTATGTGAGATAATTTATCCCATTTTACCTCCCCATTTCCCTTTCTCAATAGTGTATTCCTCTTTCTCACCCCATAATTTTATTTTTTAGATATTATTACCTTGTATTCAACTCACACCTGTGACCTCTGTCTATATATCTAACTGCCCTAATAATGAGCAATTTTTTATGATTTTCAAGTATCATCTCCCCATGTAGGAATGTAAATGATTTAACCTTTTAAAGTCTCTTATTATTTCCCTTTCCTGTTTACCTTTTTATGCTTCTCAAGTTTTGTATTTGAAGATTGAATTTTCTGTTCAACTCTGATCTTTTCATCAAGAATGCTTGAAAGTCCTCTATTTTATTGAATGTCTATTTCCCCCCTGAAGGACTATATTCAGTTTTGCTGGGTAAGTGATTCTTGGTTGTAATCTTAGCTCCTTTGCCCTTCAGAATATCATATTCCAAGCCCTCTGATCTTTCAATGTAGAAGCTGCTAAATGTTGTGTGATCCTGACTGTGGTTCCATGATATTGTCTCTTTCTGGCTGCTTGCAATAGACTCTCTTTGACCTGGGAGGTCTGGAATTTGGCTTTAATATTCCTGGCAGTTTTCATTTTTGGATCTTGTTCAGGAGGTGATCAGTGGATTCTTTCAATTTCTATTTTACCCTCTGGTTCTAGAATATCAGGGCAGTCTTTTTTGATAATCTCTTGAAAGATGATGTCTAGGTTCCTTTTTTTTTTTTTTGATCATGGTTTTCAGGAAGTCAAATAGTTTCTAAATTATCTCTCCTAGATTGATTTTCCAGGTCAGTTGTTTTTTTTTTTCCCCAATGAGATATTTCACATTGTCTTCTATTTTTTTCTTCCTTTTTTAATTCTTTCTTGATTTCTCATAAAGTCATTATCTTCCATTTGCTCCATTCTAATTTTTAAGGAATTATTTTCTTCAGTAAGCTTTTGAACCTCATTTTCCATTTGGCCAATTCTCCTTTTTAAGGATTTTTTTTTTCTTCAGTGAATTTGTGTGCCTCTTTTTTTTTTCCATTTGGCCAATTCAACTTTTCAAAGCATTCTTCTCTTCATTGGCTTTTTGTACCTCTTTTATCATTTGGCCTGTTTTTTTTATTGAGCTATTTTCTTCAGTAATTTTTTTTTGTGTGTCTCTTTTACCAAGCTGTTGACTCTTTTTTTTTCATGATTTTTTTGCCTCATTCTCATTTTTCTTCCCAATTTTTTTCTACCTCTCTAACTTGATTTTCAAAATCCTTTTTGAACTCTTCCATGGCCTGAGACTAATTCGTATTTTTCTTGGAGGCTTTTGATATAGGAGCTTTTACTTTGTTGTCTTCTTCTGAGTGTGTGTTTTGATCTTCCT
Source organism: Vombatus ursinus (assembly GCF_900497805.2). NCBI lineage: Eukaryota > Metazoa > Chordata > Mammalia > Diprotodontia > Vombatidae > Vombatus > Vombatus ursinus. The sequence goes on from NW_020947238.1 coordinate 488,004, forward strand.
TGTCACCATAGTAACTTTCTATGGTCAGGTTTTTTTCTGTTGTTTCCTCATTTTTCCAGTCTATTTCTTGACTTTTAACTCTTTGTTAAAATGGTACTTTGCTTCCAGGGGTGGAGGGCACACTGTCCCAAGCTTCAAGGATTTTGTGAAGCTGTTTTCAGAGATACTTCTAGGGACCTGTAAGTTTTCAGTTCTTCCAAGGTAGTATAATATATGGTGAGGTGGATTTACTACTCTCCTGGCCTGTGCTCTGGTTTGCAAGCATTCTTTTCTGCCTAGAACTGTACTGAGGGTCCCTGTGTACTTTGGTTGTGAGCTCTGGTGTACTAGTACTCCTCCTAACCCTGGGATTGCCACCAGGGATGGCAACCTAGATCTGAGTATGGGCAAAGCAATGGAGTCCTGCTTCCAGTGCCAGCAAAGAGACCCCTGTGAGTTCCTTCTGATCAGTTGTCCAACATACCATCTATAGGTTGAGAGCTCCAGAAGCAGCTGCCACTGCTGCTGCTGAATCAGTGGCTCCCAAGGCTTGCTCCTAGTTTGCTGAAACACGGTCTGTGCTGGCACCACTAGTGCTCCACTTTCACCCAGGTGCAACAGACTTTTCTTGCTGACCTTTTAAGTTGTCTTTGCCTGGAAAATTATTTCCATGTGTCCTTTTGTTGGTTCTGCTGCTTCAGGAATTGTTTTAATACATTATTTAAAGGTGTTTGCAGGGGTTTTGGGGAGTGCTCAGTCTAGTCTCTGTCTTTTCTCTGCCATTTTGGTTCTGCTCCCTAAACATTTGTCAATTTTTTTCATTTAACATTTACAACAACCCTGTAAGGTAGGTGCAATTATTATCCCCATTTTGTAATTGAGGATATTGAAAAGGGAAAAATAGATGATGATAAAAAAGAAGGAAAGGAAGGAAGGACTGAAGGAATGGAGGGAAGGAGAGAGGAAAGAACACAAGAAAGAGGTAAGAACAGAAAGGAAGAAAAAAGAGAGAGAAAGAAAGAAAGAAAGAAAGAAAGAAAGAAAGAAAGAAAGAAAGAAAGAAAGAAAGAAAGAAAGAAACTGAATGAAGCAAGGAAGGAAAGGAGGGAGGGATGAAGGGGGGAAAAATGGAAATAAGGAAGTAAGGAAAAAGGAAAGATGGAAGAAAAAAGAAAAGGAGGAAGACCTTTTGTTATAGAGAAAAAAAAGTGGGGTGGGGTTGACTATCAATTGAGGAATGGCCAAACAAATGACTAAAATCACTGAGCAAGTAAGTAATAGAACAGGGATTCAAACTCATCCTCTGAATGAAAACTCAGCTAGTGCTATATGACTTTCATTGCTTACTCAGGGGATGTTCATTGAAGAGCCTGATTTTGACATAGAAGATATGATATGGAGCCACCCCTCTTTAGCTATGCTTTGATGTCCCCTCTTCTGGAGCTGCATTGAAATTGCATTGCTTATGTATGGGGAAGGAATTATTCTTCCTTCTTTTACATAAAGAAATTTGTGTAGTTTTAAATGAGACAATGAAAATGTTATTTATTAATATCCACTTGCACCTTGGTTGCACTGTCTAAGTGTATGTGAGAGAAAACTGGGCTTACTGCTATCATCACTTACAATTCCAGAGACCACACAGTCTAAAAAAAACAAAAAAACAACAAAAAACCAAAAAACCAATACCAAAGTGTCCTGGGATGAGTTTAAGAAAAAGTCTCCCTTATCTTTGACTTTTCTTCATGTAGTAGTGTGCTAAATATCATATAAAGTCAGGTTGTTTTGTTGATTATAACTTGAAATAGCACATTCATTTTAATTATAAAAACCTGCACAGAATATGGTAATTGTGTAAATGTTGCACCAAACTTAACTAATACAATATGCAAATACAAATGTCATATTGTCTCATTAACTGTATGTGCATCTTTGTTACAACAAAGCTCAAATCTAATTTGAATTTTTTACATAATAGAGTTTGATTCGTGGGTAAAGGATATGCATGATAATTATAGCATCTGATTTTATTAAAGCCTTGATGTAATAAGTACAACAGAATTTACACAGGCAAAACTGTCACCAAAGTCAATGGGCCACTATAAACTCCAGGTTTTTAGATGGGTCCTAGCAGATGGAATATACAAACATTTTTTTTCTGGAAAATTAAAAGAGAAAACCTAATTTTGACCCTTACATGCAAGCAGTGGGGAGGGAAAACCTTCAATTCTTCAAATATACTAACTCTTTCATTAAGCTTTCCCTATTTATTGCAATGTATATTCCTATAGACTTTCTTTGAACTCTCTTACTATTTCCTAGTTTGATATTCATCCAGTCATTTCATTGATCCATCTATCCATCTATTCATCCATTCAACAAACAATTGTTACTACAAGCAAAGTAGGCACTTTTCTGTCATGTGTCAGGCATGGTACTATGTGTTAAGGATAGGGGAAACATAAAACAGAAATTATATTTGGATGTGTGTGGCATGTACACATAGTAGTAAATACAATAAGCATAATTAATAGAAAGTAATTTATTTCATGGTTGGAGAGAGGTGTCAGGATGTTAACATATAGGAGAATCAGGAAAGAACCTATGTAGGTGGTGGCACAGTAACTCATCCTTAAAGGAACCTAGGAATTCTAAGAAGCAGAGAACAAAAAAATTGTTTCAGGCAAGAAACACAGCCTATGTGCCATCTCAGGAATGTCTTTTACTAGCATTTTCAAGTATTGCAGTTTGCCTTGACTGTGTCTAGTGTGTGAAAGTAAGTAACATGCAATAAAACTGGAAATGTAAGTTGGAAGCACATTGTGAAGGGCTTCAAAGGGCAATGGAGAAGTTTGTGTCATATCCTTGAGGACACTGAAGCCACTCAAGATTCTTGAGAAGCAATGCATGACATATCATTGTCACACTTTTGCTTTAGGAACAATTATTTGCCAGTTATTGTACTGCTGAGGCCTAAACTCAGAGGGAGGGATGGCTTCAGAAGGGTTAGCAATCTAATCTGTTACCTGAATATCAGGGACATGGACTTATTTGAGGAATATCTGTCTTCTGTGAACAGATCCCTTGATACTGTGCCTTCCCCTCTCCTTGCAGTATGCTTGAAAGAATGTAATAAGACCCAGCTGTGAGAAGAGAAGTGGCATTTCCATTCAGGTTCTCCCATAATAAATACAGTGAGTTTCTGTAGCATTGTAACACTTGCTGCATTATATTTTGGAAGCCCTGTTCTTGACATTGTCCTTGTGGATAAGAGGGAAGTAGAATATGAATGTGATGAAGAGGAAGGGAGAGAGTGAGATCTGTAAAAATGTCAAGAATTTTTTATATGTGTAGTTTTTAGTCTCTGAAATAGCTCTTCCCACTTTTGAAGTCTATGTAAGGTCAGTATGAACCACAGGTCTTAAAATCGCCACTGATTGATTGATCTTTGTAGCACTTTCATTATTGACCATGCTACAGAACCAAAGTTATGAACATTTGAAAATAGGAGAAAGTATAAAATGCAATGCAGGGAAAATTCTAGATTATCATGTCAAATAACGTGAGGAAAAAGAAAATAGATATTAGGTAGAAAGGTAGATAGGCATAAAGATTATATAGGAAGTGATGTCAAATAGCTAGAAGATGTAGCTGAACTTGGAGTTAGGAAAACCTGAGTTATATACTTCAGACACTTATTCATTGTAAAACCTTTGGAAAGTCTTAGGATTATCTAGAAGTGGAAGGAGTCTTAGAACATTGCCATCTTGGTGCATTGGGAAGGGTACTGAGCATTGAGTCAAGTCAGAAGTCCTTGGCTCTAATCCTGGTTCAGCTTTTTTTCCCCTACCTTATGGCTTTGGGAAAGCTATTCTTTTGACCTTCAGTTGCCGCCTTTGTACAATGAGGAGGTTGTAGTAAGTAGTTTCTGGGATCATTTCCAGCTTGAAATCCAATGAATTGTATAGTCATCAAAAGGTCTTCAAGTGATCTGCAGAACCCCAGCTGTCCCAAGGCTCTTTTCAGGGGTTCACAAAGTCAAAACTTCTTTTTGCAAAAATACTAAGTTATTTAATTTCTAGTATCTTAATTTTTAAAATTTTTATTTATTTTATTTTTTAATTTATGTAATAAAGCAAGTATTTCCATAATTTAGCATAATAAAAAGATGATTGCACATGAAACTGCAAACCTATTATTTACAACTTGCTATTTCTTTTTAAATATATAATAAAGTTATCATTTAAATTTCTTTTCTTCTTCCCCCCATAGAGATGGCCATCATTAGACACAAATATGCATATATATATACACATATACATACATATACACACACACAAACATACATGATATTTATGTGTATATATATATAATCATTCTATACATCTATTTATCAGTTTTTTTCCTCTAGATGCAGATAGCATCTTCCTTCAAATGTCCTTTGTAGTTAATTTGAGTATTTCTAATAGGCAAAATGACTTATTTATTCAAAGTTGTTCTTAAAACAATATTTCTGGGCTGGGGAGGAAGGAGGAAAAAAGAACAAAATAAAAAGTGTACAATAGAGAATAAAAGAAGACCTAAAAGGGAGCAAAGAAAAGATGGATAGCCCTCAACACAATACCTAGTATTTATTATATAGGCTTTCTTGAGATAGAAATTTATTGCTATATATTTTGAATACTCTCTTACATTCTGCTCTGCACATGATATTTTTTCTTTTCTTATTTTATATTCAAGTTTTACTATTTAAGTTTATAATGTTTCTTTTTTCTTTTTGTATTATGTATTTAAGTCTAAAATTAAAAAAATTAAAAAAAACAATATTGCTCTTATTCATTAAAAAAGATAAAAAAGAACAATATTGCTCTTATCTATAGAACATTCTCTTGGTTCTGCTCATTTCACTCTTCACTATTTTGTGCATGTCTGTCTATGTTTTTCTAAGACCATCAAGCTCACCATTTCAACACAGTACTATTCCATTACTTCATATACTACAACTTGTTCAGCCATTCTCCAATTGACAGGCATCCCCACAATTTTCAGTTAGACATGAAACACATAAACAAAAACTTTAAGAGGATCATTAATTTCTAAGAGTATAAGGCAGTTCTGAAAACCAAACAAAAAAAAAGTTTGACAACCACTGATATAAACCAACTTTCTTATTTTACATTTGAGGAAACAGGTTTAGAGAAAAAGCTGATTTTGTTCAAGGTCACATAGTCAGTTCATGGCAGAGCTACTGGTCTGATTCATGTCTTCTTACTCTTATTCCAGTTCTTTTTTCTACCACACAATAATCTGAAGTTGATTTACAAATTGCCAAACCACTTTCTCCCAATTCAATTTGGATATAGAGTCATTCTCATTCCTAGACCTAGGCACAAATATTTACACTGCACTAGTTCTAAAATAAAATTTCTGAGTGGAGTATACAGTTTCAAACCATTATTCATTGATTTATATAATTTAACAAGGTAATGAGTGAAAATATTTTAATACCAATTTGATCCTTCAAAATCAACTCTAATCAATTCCATTAAATTAAATCAATTTTATAATGCATGTGATGAAAATAATATAAGAAGCAAGACATTTGGTTGAGTAGGTTGAGGGATGAGTTATTATAATTGTACCTGTTAAGTTTTCTACCATATAGATTTTAGTACCTTTTGAACAAAGCACCAGTTTTCAAGCCTTAAAGTAAAACATACACATACAAAGTTAAAAGTAAGATAAATAGTTAAATAGCATTATGAAATAAATGTCACCAAGAGATGTATGATAAGTATTAAAGAACAGATCAGATTGGAGTGATAGAAGGAGTCCTGGATCTGGAGTTAGAGGTCCTGGGTCCAAATCATTAATGTTACCATTACTATCCGTAAGAATTTGGAGAAGTCACTTACTGGCATCTTCCTACTTTCCACTCTTTTTTAGGTTATACATGTACAATCATGTTAATCATATTTCCACATTAATCATGTTGTGAAAGAAGAATTAAAACAAAAAAGAAAAACCACAAAAAAGAAAAAAAATAAAAGACAAACAAAAGTTAAAATAGTATGCTTCAATCTGAATTCAGACTCCATAGTTCTTTCTCTGGAACATTTTCTGTCACAAGTCTTTTGGAATTGTCTTGAATCATTATATTGCTGAGAAGATCTAAGTCTATCATGGTTGGTCATCACATAAGGTTGCCATTACTGTGTACAATGGTCTCCTGGTTCTGCTCACTTCACTCAGCATCAATTCATATAAGCCATTCCAGGATTTTCTGAAATCTGTCTGCTCATCATTTCTTATAGAACAGTATTCCTTTACATTCATGTACCACAAGTTGTTCAGCCATTCTCCAATTGATGGACATTCCCTCAATTTCTAATTCTTTATCACCACAGAAATAGCTACTATAAATATTTTTGTACATGTGGGTCTTTTCCTTTTGTATGATCTCTTTGTAATATAGACCCAGTAGTACTATTGCTGGATTGAAGGGTATGTACAGTTTTATTTCCCTTTGGGCATGTTGCTTTCCACTCTCATGCATTATTCCCTTCCATGAATTCTATGTTCAAGATTTACTGAACCACTTGCTCTCCTTTATACCCATTGCCACATTTTCTGTCTCTGTGTCTTTGTACTGGCTGTCTCATTATGCCTGGAAAGGCCTCCCTCCTTACTTTAACCTCTTGGAATCCCTATTGTCCTGTTTGAAGAAGAGATTTCAGAGACCATCTAGCCCAACTCCCTGATTACATAGATGAGGAAATTAAGGTCCAGGAAAGTTAAATTACTTGGCCAAGATCCTGCAGATAGTAACAATCAAAGGTAAGATTTGGTTAATAGGATGAGCCTAGTAATAAAGCAGCCTGATGAAATTTTATGACTATAACCATCTAGTGGCAAAGTGGTAGAGTTCTTGGCCTGGATCCAGGAAGACTCTTTCTGAGTTCAAATCTGGCCTCAGACACTTACTAGTTGTGTGACCATGGGCAAGTCACTTAACACTTTTGCCTCAGTTTCCTCATTTGTAAAATGAGCTAGAGAAGGAAATGGTGAACCACTCTAAGTATCTTTGCCAAGAAAACCCCAAATGGGGCCCCAAAGAGTTGGACATGATTGAAACAACTCAACAACACAAATGTTATCTATTCCAATGACAGAAGAGTTGGCAATAAATTCAAGAAAAAAATGTTTTAAGCACCTAGTGTACTAGGAAATGGACATACAAAGAAATATTCTCAAGGGACTTACATTCTATAAGGGTAGATACCTCTTTTCAGGTAAGAAAGTTTTCTGATTTAGTCAAACTATCAGAATTCAATGTGGATGATGCTTACAAACCTCTGAATCATGGTTGCCAAAATAATTTTGCTAAAGCGTGGTTCTGTTCATGTGGTTCCACCAATGACACTCTGTTACCTTTAAGATCCAATTTATGCACCTGTGTTTGACATTTAAGGCTCTTCACAACCTACTCTCCTGTCTTTATTACATATTATTTTTTAAAAAACAGCACTCCATCATCAATCTCTTTGTTTTTGCATAGGTTATACATTTAAAGGTTTGCTTGAAATGTACTCTTTCCTCACTTCTACCATTTAAAGTACATGTTTTCCTTCAAAACTCAAACTCTACCTGCTATACTAGGCCTTTCCTCATCCTGTAGTTGTGAAGGCATTCTTCAAAACATCACCTTGTGTATATTTTGTAGGTAAGGCAATTAGTCTTTGACAGGCATAAGCGTAGAAAAGTGCAGGGATCGTGGTATGTTAAATAAACTGTAAAAATGTGGTTATACTCTTGTTGAGGTATAAATACCTTTCTGTTAGTGAATCAAAAGGGAAAATCCACCGATGGAAAGAGTGGACTCAAAGTTGGAGAAAAAAAATTAGGGAGTGAGGCAGATGTATAGGATACACGTGTGGCAAAGGCAGCTCACAATTTCTGGTACTACTCAAATCCTTAGATAAGTCTCTCTGCATCTGTGTGTCGGTGTGTCTGTGTGTCTGTCTGTCTCTCCTCTCTGTCTCTCTCTTTCTCTCTCTCTTTCCAAGGGTACCATTCATTTCTTAATACTGCTTCTTCTATGAGTGATGACTTTTCTGTATTCATATTTGTCTGCAATGCTTGTCTCCACTTAATCAATTAAGAGTAAACTCTCTAAAACCATGACATTTCAAACTTCCAGACACTATAGAGAATAGGAGTGTGGAAGAGATAAAACTTCTTCCCTCTGTTCCCACCCCAGGCTCTCCTTCACATAGTTCTACCCTAACTCACAAACTGATAATTCTTTAAAGGCCACCCAGAGACATTTCTATTTTCTCTGATCCAATGGGATAACCCTCTTCTGATTCATTCACAGAAAGTAGTCACATATTCTAAAGGGATTGTTGGATGCTAATAACTTGTAAAGACATTAAAATCTCAATATCTTATATTAAATCTCAAATCATTTGAACTTGATCAGGAGCAGGGGGATAGGAGGTTTAGGCCTCAAATAAATCAACCATCCTTGGGGGGCAGCTAGGTGGCACAGTGGATAGAGCACTGGCCCTGGAGTTAGGAGGACCTGAGTTCAAATCTGGCCTCAGACAAATGACACTTACTAGCTGTGTGATCTTGGGCAAGTCACTTAAACCCATTGCCTAGCAAAAAACAAAACTAAGAAATCAACCATCCTTTTTACATGTTTAAATTCTTTATTAACTTATATATTCACATACTGTGTTATCTCCCTCTCCCTATATAATGTGACACCCTTGAGGGAAGAGGCTTTCACCTCTATTTTTGTATTTTCACCACTTAGCTCAGTGCCTAGTCCCAAGTGGATTCCTAATAAAAATCTGTTGATTGTCTGAGGAATAGGAATATAGAAGGGAGAGAAAAAACTATCAGTTGCAAAGAACTCAGAAAGGGTTCAATAGACAGAGGTGTCAGCAGCTTATCTGAGACTTGAAAGAAGAGGATTCTTAAAGGAGTTGAGGAGGGAAAGTAGCTAGTGTCAAACCACAGAGCTTTGAAGGATTATATTACAAAGCCTTAGTACCAGACACTACATTTCCATAACCATCTGCTATGTTTCCATGGCCATAGGCCAGACTATTTTCTTGCATTCCACAATTTACTTAGATCATTAACACCCCTGAATCAGACTTTTTCAGAATAAATACATGTCTACCCATGAAAGTTTTCACTAGCCTTCAAAAGCCTTTTATAGATTGGAGTGAGGTGGGAGTAGGATAATTATTTTGACCAAAATGTTTGAATCAGTGGATCCACAGATACCAAACCTAGCAGTTCTATTATTTATGCTCACTTCTCCATGGCAATGCTGGAAGAATGCTAATTTCTCCATGGTAATGGTAGAGAATATAAAATAGCAAATGGTAATTACACACACACACACACACACATACACATACATATATACATACATGTATATATTACACACATATAATTATACATACATACATACATGCACACACACACATTTTTTTTCCTGTTTGGTTTTAGAATGTTATCAGACACACACTCTTTCACATATTCACATGTGCTTAGGTAGCACTATACTCACCCCAGTAGCATTGCACCAATTTGACCATATCTCTAACTTAGGTAACTATTGACCTCAGTGTAATAGACAGAGGAAACCCTAAGTCAATGCCATGTAGTAAATCATTGGTACAATGGAAGAGGATTAGATTTAGGTTTACAACACTTATGTTTCCATCCCATTTATCTTAGTTACTAGTTGTATGGCCTTGGTTAAATCACTTTACCCCTGAGTCAAATTCTTTGTCTATAAAATAGACATATTAATAGTGGACATCAAAACCCATGTTGTGGGTTTAAATTGATCTTTAAAAGAATATTTATCTTCAAAATGAATTAAGAGATTTTTAAACAGATGTTGCCATACTGAATACTCATTGTCTCCAAGCCATACAGAATGAAAACTTTCAAAATTTAGAGACTTGGTAAAAGAAATCAAAATCATTTTAGCAAAGGGAAAAAAAAATACATATCATCTCCATTGACCTGTTATTAGAGTTGTCCTGAAAATGTTTTCTACAAATCTATAGAAGATGACCTTAAATCCTAATGTTTTTACTCAGTTATTTTAACAGTAATTTTAAAAACAGTAATTTTAGCCACCTGGATCATAGTCACAGAAAAGTAAATGTAAAATAAAGAATAGCATATATTTCTGGTGGTTATTATCTTGCCCTCAGTTTGACTAGACTTTCATATCTTTAAAGTTTTGTTCCATTTTATTTTATATTATGCTCCTACCATTTTATTTTATACTGTGCTCCTACTCCTCCCCTACCCAGAGCACCTTTTCTTGTGATTAAGATTAAAAAAATTAATTAAAAAAACCAAATAACATCTATACTATATCTGACACCACAAATGACATTATTCTGGACTTTGAAGAAATACTTTTCCTCATCTGACCAACAAAGGAATCAAACCTTATTCTACTAACTTTCCATTATCTTCCTTTACTATCTTGAAGCTTCTAATTGATTCAATCCTTGAATCTCTTAGGTTACCTCTAACTGATTTCACTTAGCCTTGCTTAGTTTGTCTGAAAGCACATTCATCAGTGATTACTAATGTTGCTTCTGTTCTATAGATGATGTCTGGTTTCTTCATCTCTTATTTTTTGCCTAGTTCAGCCCAGATACTATGTGTCTCAGTAGTTGCATCACCATATAGCTTAGCCCATTTCCTTGGGAGCAGCAGTGTATAATTGCTGTGTCCAAACTATACTTTTCTTCCTGTTTGAGATTCTGCTCCCTTAATTAGGCCTCTAAACTTCCATGTTCTGGGCTTACATAAGCTCTTGCTTCCAACCAATTTGTGCAGGTAAGGTGAGTGAAATGTTGGCTCTGAGCTAAATGAATATCCTAGGTTTTTGCTATTCTCAGATTGCCAACCTTGTTTTCTTCTTCCCTTCATCTCTTGAAATATTTCCTGATACGTCCATTCTTCTTTCCCTCTCCCCACCTCAAGGGAGTTGAGGTTGATAATCATATTATCACAGTTCCACATGATCAGGATTACTATAGACATAAAATAGTAGCAGACATTACCTGTTGGAGAAGGATCATTTTCCCATGGGATGTATAATCATTTCACAAATTAGTGTTAATATTTAATAATTAATTAATAATTTATCATTGATAAACACAATAATAACACAGACTGTTACATTTGTACTATCCACCAAGATATTTCATGTACCCTACCTGTGCCCTACCTGTAGCCTGGATCTGAGTTTTCTGAGATACTCTAAATCATCAATGTAAAGATATCACATGACTTTTGGAAATGTTTCCATTTCAAGGCTTTGGGATTTATATAATGACCAAAAGCTAATGGTTCTGTATTTTGTGGTAGTCTAAATTCATTGTCTGGCTACATATTTTTTTTAAAGTGAGAAGTCTGCAATCAAATTACAAAGTCACAATGTCTATGAAGAGATGAGGGCTGGACTATGAAACTGAAAAAAAAAAGATTTGTTTTTGCCTTCTTTTCAGGTACTGATGGTAGGTTTGTATGATGCCATAAAAAAGAAGAACTATATGAGAAAATGAATTAAATTTTCTCAAGGACATTTGGAGAGAACTTTGAAGCTTGGACTCAAATTCATTTAGTATAGCCACTAAGAAACAGACTTATTTGGGGCTATGTTTCCTTAAATGTGAACTGTTTTAAATGGATTATCACAGGCATCTAATGGTTTGTCAGAATTGTCTCTTCAGGAATATGTGTATCCGTAACAAAAATATTTTTATGAAAACTTAAAAAAAACCACAACAGTCCCAGGTTCACATGTTTAATTTGCATGATGACAACTGTTTAGAAAATTTCAAAACAGTTGGATTGTTGACTGATACATTTTTAAAATTTTTATCTTGATGTGTGAATTGATAGAACTAATATCAAAGGTATTAGGGGTAGCTTGGGAATATGGTAACTGATTCTCAATTCCACCAATTTTTTCAACTAAAACTAAGGTAATCTGAAGAATTAAGTTTTGTTGTTAGGGTAGCTAAGAGAAAGAGATGCTGACAAAAGCTGAGTGTCATTTAATGGTCCCTTTGTTGAAGTTCTTTGGCAGTCTAACCAATTGTCTGTTGGCAGAATCATCATTGCTAGGAGAGAATTGCCCTTAGAATTCTTGTTTTTATCCTAGATGGTCACAGAACACTGGGAATTTCTAACAATAGCAAGATTCTATATTTTTGCCTTATCATGGTTAAAGGTTCCTTCAGGGCTTTTAGAGTAGAACAGAAATCCCAATCCTCACTCGTGTACTATGGGAGCTTTAGGAAATCTTCAGCAGCCTAAAGGAAATCCATTTTCTTATATCTGGAGTTTTATGTATTGAATAAATGTGTTTTGAGTGCTATTACACCATCTGAATGCAAAACTGTTAGCGTAGGAAGGGACTTCAAAGATCATACAGGCCAACCCCAAATATCCCACCTCTGCTTCACCATAAATATTAATACTTTTCTGGTACCCTTAGGAACTAATAAAATATATGTGTACCTCTTTTTGAGGTAGATAGGGTGTATTTGTGTAGCACTGTTGGAGCTTCAGAGTGAGAAGAGGAAGTAGATATTGTAATTCTATAGTCCATCTGCCCACTATAATATCTAGATCATATTAAAGAGTTGGGCTTTAGAGGGTAGTAGTTAGGAAATATTTAAATCATGTCCTTAGCTTGAAATTAAGATGAAATGCTTCCATTTAGACATATGGCATTATCTATCAATAAACATTTATTAAGTACCTGTTATGCACCAAGAATTGTGCTAAGCCCTGGGGACTAAAAAAAAGAGGCAAAAGACAATCCTTGATCTCAAGCAGCTCACAATTTAATGGAAGAGATAACTAATATATACTAACAATCTCATAGACTTTCTGCAGGTTTGGTTGACTGATAAATTTGAATCACTTTAATACTAGAAATTCTGGAAAAAAACCTTCAATTAACTGGTTTATTAAATGACTGTTATGTATAAGACACTGTTAGTGCTGAGTGAGATAAAAAGGAATGTGGTGAATGATCCATGACTTAAAGAAAGTCTAAACAAAAGTATTAAATAAGTTACTAAGATTCTTAGAAGGATCTGTAATCTAAATGGTAAGAATACTCCCAACTACTAGTGAAAATTTCAACCCTTCTCTTCCTTCCCATCCTGTACAACTTATATCCATTTCCTGTAAATCCTAATAAGCTCCTAATTTAGTGTAGGATTTAAAGAAATCCAAATCCCTAGGTGAAGTTAGATATCTAGAAATCATGAATAGAAAGAATGGATGGAAGTTACAATGAGTCTAATTTAGCAGGAACTTTCTACCAATTACAGCATGGGTAGTATGATAAGGCAGTGAATTCTTAACTGATATTGTACTTGTCCAAGCAAAATTTGAATAATTACTTTTTAGACGTGTCGCACAGGGGACTTTAAAAAATTACACACACATATTTTACAGAGGATTCTTTTAAAACATCAAATAGAAAAGAGATAACTTCAAAGCTCCCTTCCAAGTTTAGGTTCATAGGATGCTATGCGAGTTTTCTCAATAATGTTCAAGAGTTCTAAATAACAGCCTAATATAAACTTTGTTTTCCCTCCCTCATCCCCAGATTTAAATAGAACTAACTGACCCTGTATCTCTAAATCTCATATTTAGTGATTAACACTTCAAGGGTTTGTGCTTGTTTTTGTTCTGCTATACTTTAGGGCCTGGTCTCTTTAAATGACTATGATCTGTGTTAGAAGCAAGAAAGTAAAAGAGTTACACAGTCATATCTATGCATAAAGAAAATCATTTTGGCAGCTGTGTGGTGAGTGGAGTGGAGTGAGAAGGGAAATTCTTCATTTGAGCAGAAATATCAATTAGAACACCATTTTAATAGTATAGGTTGGAGGTGATGAGGGTGTTAACTAAATTGGTATTTTATTCCCCACTTTGCCCTTTGAAGCTGAAATTTTGCTCTTCCTAATTTGAAATGTAATGTACTCATTGATGTTTGGTACTTTGTCCCTATTTCTTTGTAAAAATTGGCCTCTGACATAGATGGTAATTGTTTAAAGAAATTGTGCCTGCTTTACAGGGTATCATTACATTTCATACACACCAAAATAGGACATAATCAAATTTTAGGGTAGTCACTATATTTCCTCACCAAATGGATAATTGACTGGACTACTGTGAAGCCTGAGAATTATCCTTTGAATAAGGCAGTACTGATCTAGGGATATCTTTCTAGTGCTTAGGCATCTGCCAAGTTCTTGTCATCAAACAGGAAAATGGAAATGGTTACTCCTTGCCTCTTACATTCAATCTAATAGATAGTAACTATGATACTGTTTTTTCCCTGTTTTTGTTTTTGTTAAAGTTACATTTAATGAGACAAAGATCCGTAGTTTCTTTGGTGTGGGCACTCACCACAGACACAGCCAATTGTCCTTCTGTGACTTAACAGATGGTCCTTTGAATGTTGTCAGGCAAAATTTAACCATCTTTAGCCCTCCTAGTAATGAGTTTCTCTGAACTTTGATTACAGACATACAATCTTTCACAGGACCCACAAATGAAGCCCTTGTAACCTAGTCAAATACACCATTGTGTGGTCCGTTGGCATAGCCTTTGGGAAGCTAAAGTCAATGCCACATGAAATAAGGATCTATGGAAGGAGTTTAGTTGGTATAGTATTCAAATGTTAGTTGATATTATTTGTGACTACTAGTTTTGGTTACTTACACTATGAACACATATTTCATATACAGCCTTTGGGCTCCCCTAAAGTCTTCAGAGCAATTTTGTATATGTGAGTGTGTGTGTGTGTGTGTGTGTGTGTGTGATTTCTTTCTCGGTCTGGTAAAGCCTATGGACCCATTCTTAGAATAATCTTTTGAAAAGCATAAAATAAAATACATAGTATTCCAAAGGAAACCCATTATATTGAAATTCAGCTATCATTTTAAAGTTTACAAATTCCACATTGGGAGCCATTGTTTTAGGACTTTCTGTTCTGTTCTTTATTTACTTTATAGAAAATCCTATATTAATTTTGTTATTACTCAGGTGATTCTTTTTTATTTTATTATAAATAGTAAACTTATTCCAGTTGACACAGAAATAAAGTATAGTTAAGGAACTACTTTGACACACCTGCCAAGGCTAGAGTCAGCTTTATAGGCCAAAGAATGTATTGTTTCCAAATATTTGAAACCCAGCTAATTAATTTTGCTAATAATGAGATTTTGTTTCCATTTAATTGTTAAGAGAATATCTAATAGTAAGTGATAATTATTTGGCTCCATTCCTCCATTAATCTTTGACTATGACTTTATAAATATCCACAGACACAGATTTATCTTTGGTGATGTAGCAATTAGCCTTTACCTACTGTTCACATGCATCTTTAATGGACTTACTTGATGATGGCATTTTGTTGTTGTGGTTGTTTTGGATTTGTTATTTTAATGGCATAGGGAATTCTGGGGAGGGAATTTCCTTAATCAGTGCAGATGCTCACTGGCTCTGCAACTTGTAGTTATAAATAGTTAGTTGGCTTAGGTAACAAGGGAGCCAATAACTTGCCTAAGATCACTTGGTCAATAGGTGTCAGAGATGGGATGTAGAAGGTTCACATTCTTAGCAAACAACATGCCATTCAGGTTAAGCAAATGCTTTTCTGGGTGGCACAGAAGATAGAATGGTTGATTTGGAGTCCAAGAAGGCCTGAGCTCAACTCCTGCCTGAGACACTCGCTAGCCATTTCGTCCTGGACAAGTCATTTAACCACCATCAGCATCTGTTTAATCATCTGTAAAATAAAAGGGTTGAAGTCTATGACCTTTAAGGTCTCCCTTCCCTCTAAACCTCTGATTATAATATAGATTTTTTTTTTTTTAGCATTTGGACTTTAGCATTAGGAATCACAGAGAAAGGACAACAAAATTGTGTGAACCACTTTGAAAACACTTATTGAATAACTACATCAGGTGACATACTATATTCCAATCCATTTCCTCCACAGAATCCTCCTATACAACATGTTTGCTTTTGCTCACATACTTTTTGGCAGAAAAAATGTGCTGTGTGGATGTGAATGAAGGATAAGAAAAGAAGGAATGGTGTTCTGGTCTTCCTGTTTATGAACTTGACAGCTTCCCTGTTCAACCTCTGAGTGAGATTTTTGTAAGACATTGGCTGTTGGACAACCTCACGGTTCCTCATCAAGCTACAGTTTAAAGGTCAGAAAATATAAAGTAAACAGGGTAAGAGTCCAATTATAATGGCTGCTAATAAAAGATAGAGAAATACTCAGTGAGGAAGCTGAAACAAGCCAAAGCAATCTACTGCCTCCAAAGTGACAAGGGAGATGCCAATAATTTGCAGGGGAAATGAAAATGAACACATGAATGGCTGTGCTAGACACAGTGCCTGATCCTGCGTACCAGTCTCTCAAATTGGTCACTGTCAGTCCATAGAAGTGATGAAAACCTTGATTTAAAGGGTGGTGACAGAAGTCATCTCTGTTATTATAGTTTATCCCAAGATGTCACTTTCCTATCAGGGCTATAGAATATCTTTTGGTCTTCAAAAGTTTGGCAAAAGTGATTTCATTTGTAGGTAGTCCACCTGAAGAAGCAAAAATAGGAACAGTCCAACCTGACAGTGTGAAACCATCCCTGATTGGACAGGGTAATGGCCTGTTAGGTTAGCTTCTCTACTTGGCATACACAGTGAAGATGCAACTAAGTGCTGGGTGAATTTCACTCTTTGAGACTGTGTCACTATTGACACTGGAATAGAATAACTTCAGAAGTAAAAGCATCTTTATCTTCCCTCCTTTTTGTCCTGCTTCCCTTCACCCTATAGAATCTGGAGAGAGTCAACATGGTAGAAAGGAGAGCCAGATCACAGCCACAGTCCTAACAGAGAACTCTCCTTGTAGAGAAACTCTCTAGGTGGGCCTAATTGAAGGGAGCTCCTTGTTAAGAATCTAGAGTGAAAGATTCTGATCCCTTCATTGTTAGCCATAACTGACATTTAAAAAGGTTCAAGAGATGTAGTTTTTGGGTAATTTAATCATTTTATCAATAAGGCCAGCAGGTTATTAATAAAAGGATGGTTACTTGACCATCTGTCTTAGACCAAAAACTCAGGTGATTCCTTAGAAATTATATCAAATGAGATATATTGAATAGAACAAAGTGAAAGACAGAATGTTGTCTTCTCTGGCAGAGCACAACCTTCCCAATTTATAGTCCTAGAGTTAACAGAAGCTCAAAAATGTTATGTTTTTTCCCCAGATAACAGCGATAGTAAATATCAAAAATGGGGTGAGAAACTAGGTCTTCATGACACCAGGTCTTTATGACACTGGGTCTAGCACTCTATGCCTCCATTATGCCAGAGATACAATGTAATTGGGAAATATTTAACGAAATAAAAATTCAAGATGTAGTCATAGGAATTCTTATGGTCAGTGTAGTGTCCAACTTTTCTATGAATCCTTATGGTCAGTGTAGTGTCCACCTTTTCTATTTGAGTTCGACACCACTGTATTATACTGAGTTTCCTCTGTTTAAGTCTAAAACAATGCCAAGAACCATCTACCTTTTTATATGGAAACCACAGAAGTTTGCATACCAGACCAGATACAAGAACATAAAGACTTAGGATCCTTGCAGGGAAATGAGTTAAGAATATACTTTAAGAAAACACTCCAAATAATTCATCACTGTTAGGAAAACTAGTGGTTACAACTCAGAACAAAACCTTAACTTCAAGTTTGGAATATATTGCAGTCAAGTTGTTGTTTTATTGTTTAGTCATTTCAGTCATATCCAACTCTTTGACATCTGAAATAGTTCTAAGATCATTTTGTTTTTTATGAACAAGATGATTCTTCTGAGAGAGAGAAAAAGAGAGAGAAGAGAGAGAGAGAGAGAGAGAGAGAGAGAGAGAGAGAGAGAGAGAAGAGAGAAGAGGAGAGGAGAGACAGACGACACATAGATACATAGAGTTATAAAGTACTATATCTTTTGAAACAAAGATTGATAACCTGAACAGTGCTGTAAGAGACTTTTAACAGCTTATATCATTTAATGACCTACAATGCTATGTTGTTATGGTTACTAATGATGATCAATAAGATTTAATCCCCTGGGCAAATGTAGCAGGATATAATTGTAGGTGAACACTTGTCATGGACTTGTTTCTGTTTATAATGTAAATTTACTTTGGGGACTGAGGAAGGTAGATATGGCAAATAAAAAAATCTGAGGGGATTGGATGGCGTTTAATGGGCTAAACAATTGTACAAATTTTCTGAAGGTGAAGGAGTTGAAGGAGTTCATTTCATAATTTTCTTATGTAAAGGTAAAAAGAAAAAAAGAGAAGGTTGAACTGCTGATTTAATGAAGTTTCCTGCTTAATGCCATGACTATATAACCATGACTAGCCACAGCATGGGGGATCCTTCTGTTAATGAAGCAAACTTTAGTTGATACAAGTGAGCAACTAATAATGACTACCTTTAGGGCAGATGAATCCATTATTTCAGTGCTGATGAACAAAGAGAAGGGATGGTGCAAGAAACTTAGCAAAATTGACCCTTCTTAAAGGAATAACAACTTCTCTTTGATATGTATAATTTCTTTGTTGGTTCCAAGTCAATGCTACTTTATTTGGCCTGGAAACAGGTGTGCTGTAAAATCAAAACCAGCTCATTTGCTTCTTTTGTGGTAGTTATATTCACTGAATTAATAAGCCTATGCAGTCATGGACTTACCTCTCATTCTTAAAACTAATGATTTCAGTTTGCCAAAACAAAACAAAACAAACAAAACGAACAAACAACACCAAAAACAACAACCAAACAAATGAACAACCAAACAAAAAATGAACCACTTTTATCTAAGAGATCCTTTTGCCTGTGTGAGTTTAAGATGATTCTATTCAATTCAGTCCAATACATTTCACTTTAACAAGCATTTATCAAGTACCTACTTTCTTGTTGAAAGACAACTAAGGCTACAGAGGCAAAAATTTAAAGATAATACTTGATCTTTGGTTAAGTTCCACTGGGATGCAATGTGAGTATAGCAATAGTATGATATAGAATCTGTGGAATCTCAGAAAACAAAGAGTTGCCTGGGCAGAAAAATCCCTACCCTATGTATTAGATTTACTACTATTGGTTTTGTTAGATGAGCTCTGCTACTGATTTATAAAGTTTGTGAATTTTAACAAGTTATTTTACCTCTATGAGTATCAGTTTCATTGTCTATAAATGAGAGATATTAATATTTGTACTAGCATTTCACAGTTGTGAGGATCAAATGGGATGATAGATGTATTATACTTTTAGTGGAAAAATGTTATATAAGTGTATTATTGTTAATTGTTGTTCTTGTACTTATTGATAAGAAAATACTCAGTTTATGGAGAACTACTGGAGTTTTAATGCACTCAGACCTACATATCTTTGAGTTAGTAGCAAAAATCTGAGAGTTATATGAAACTTAGAGAAGTGACTGGAATAGATGTGAAGAATTAGATTTGGAGTCAGAGGATCTGGGTTCAAATTATGACTCTGACACTTTCAGTGTAATTTTGGGCAGACCATAACTTTTCTAGCCTTTAGTTTTATCATCTGTCAAACAAGGGGATTGGACTAAATGGTTTCTAAGGTCTCTTTTTCCTTGAAATCTATGATGCTCTATAAATTCAATTAGTTTCTGAGATGGGATTTGAACCCTCATCTTTTTAACTTCAAACTTAGTGTTTTAGTCACACTGACAAATTGCTGAATAATGATAATAATAATGACAGCAATAATATAATTCTTATTAAGATAAACTCAACAAATTTATTAAGTACAGTTTGGGCAGCTAGGTGGCTCAGTGGATAGAGATTCAGGTCTGGAGTCAGGAAGACCTGGGTTCAAATCTGGCCTCAGACATTTACTAGCCATGTGACCCATCACAAATCACAAGCCTATTTTACCTGAGTTTCCTCATTTATAAAATGAGCAGAAAAAGAAAATGGCAAACCTCTTCAGTATCTTTGTCAAGAAAACCCCAAATGGCATCATGAAAAGTCAGACATAAATGAAACAACTGAGCAATAACAACAAATCTCTACAAGGCATATAATAGTAACATTAATAATAATAATAATATGTATATTAATATACAATATATACTTGAACATATGTACATAAATGTGATTTAGGCAATTATCCTAAAAGTACTACATGAATATGAACTATTGCTGTCATTATCAACATTACCTTGGGTGGGTAGGCATAACTCTCATATTGCAAAAAAAAAAAAAACCCTGTTCTCTTCAATGTATAAAAAAGTTGCCCTTTCCCCAAAATCTGTGCTTATTCATAGCACTTTAGAATGTAAGAGGGTAGGAAAGCTTACTAAGATTAAATCCATTTCGGGTTCCTACAAGTATAGGTCTTGAAGTTTTATATTCAATTGAGTCTAAAATAATCAGGGGGAGAGGGAACTCTTCCAAGCAAGCCCTATGACCAGAATTATTTGGCAGGAATTCTGAGCATTAAGGATGTTCCATCAGCCTGCTAGTCATCAGGGACAGATGAGAATAGAAAGTCACCTGTGAATTTCACTCAGTTCTCATTCCCAATAAGTAAGAAGTCATGCTGAGCCCTCACTAAGGAGATGGCTGTTTACAATAAGGAAAATTACCATGCTGGCTAAATTTGGTTATTTTCCTCATACTGAATTTTAATTAAAAATAAATTAAAAGTTAATAAAGATAGCAAGGCTCAGCTGTTACAACCAAGACGCAATGCCATTCAAATATTGAAAGCCTCATTGAAAATGGTAATTAAAATAATCTGAAAATATGATGAATATTAATAAGCCATAAAATGTTGGCAGTAATAGCAGTGGACCTGACAAGGTTAGTAGAATCCCAAATAAATCTCAATGATCACAACCTGGGATTGAAACTTGATGACTCCTACTTGTGGCAGTATGGTGAGGTGGAAGGGATCCACGATGTGCAATTTTATCCTTGCTCTTCACCTCTTGCCTGTTTGACCTTGGGCTGGATATCTACACCTCTAATCATATTCAGAGAGATGTTAATTGAATCCATAGATGCTGATAAGATCACTAAGTGAGGGAGGAGAGAGAGAGAGAGAAAGAGAGAGAGAGAGCAAGAGAGAGCAATAGATTAAGTGAGTGAGTTTCAGGCCCTGCCTCCAGAAAATATTCGCTATGTAATTCTGGGTGAATCACTTAACCCCTCAAAGTTCCAGGAAACATTCTAAGACTTTAACATGTAGCATAAGCATGTAATATGTGCATGAGGTTTCTTCACAGAGTATTCCTTACAACAACAGAATTACAGATACAGAAGTACATGATGATGGTGTCATTTACATTATTAATCATAATCACTTTATGATTTATAAATTGCTTTACATATATCATTATCATTATATAAATTGCTATTATCCTCATTTTACATATGAAGAAACTAAGGCTAAGAAGTCAAATGACTTGCCCAAGATCACACATTTGCATCTAAGGGAAGTTTTGAATTCAGGTCTTTTTTATTCCAAGTCATAGCTGACTTGTACATATGTTTGCACGTATGTATATATGTATGTAGACATAGTATGCACATGTAAACACATATGTGTATATGTATATCAATAGAAAATTTCCCAGCAATACGGTTGGGACTATAGCTATAAATTCTATGTCCTTAATGGTTTAAGCAACATTTTTTTTCTTACCTGATATAAATTCAGAACCTCATCAGTGAAGGTTTCTCTTTCCCAGATTTTAGTAAGTGGTCTACTGGCTGGGTTAATCTTCTTGTGCATATACTCAGAGAAAATTTCACGTGTCAAAAGAGAACTTCCCAGGGCTATCGCATTTTTGGCTGAAGTATAGCTTCTCCTAATTGGAAAATTTATAAACTATACATCTTTGCTTGTTAATGTTAAAGTGGCCTCCTATCTTTTTTTTTTTTTTTGTAGGCTGGTAGAAGGTAAGACATGAGCTAGCACAAGTTACTTTTGCTCTAGTACCACCACTAGTTATATCTGGGTTATCCACCAAGTATATACACAGCTTACATCTAGTTTATATGTTCACAGTAGAACTCATCTGTACAGCCTAAACTCATCCTTACTTTTTGATGAACATCCTTCCACCTTCTAAGATTCTCAATGTTAGAGTCATCCCTAACTTTTCCCTCTTCTTTATCCTATCCACACCCCCACCCCGTTGAGTCGTTAAGTGTTACTGATTCTATCTTCACATCTGCCACACACATCTTCTTGGAGCAAGTTCTCATTACTCTCAATTTGGCTATTAAAATAGCTTCCTACTTGGTCCCTCTTCCCCTCTCTCCTCCACAAAGCTGTCAGAATAATTTGGCCAAAGCACAAAGTCTGACCATGTAACTTTCTAAATTAAAAACAAACAAAGAAACAAAAAAAACAAAACAACAACAGACTTTCAGTGGATAGCTATTGTATTTAGGGTAAATGAGGAATCCTTCAGTTTGTTGTTTAAATTCCTTGATAAACTTGTTCTAACCCACCTTTTGAGACTTCCTGTACATTATTTCCCTTCTTACCATCTATATTCCATCAAACTTGCTTACATACAATTCACTGAATTCAGCTTCTATCATCCCTTTGGACAGGCTACCCCTAATACCTAAATTCACTTCCTCTTCACTTCTGCTTCTTAGAATCTATAGCTTCCTTCAAGTCTCAGTTCATTTGCCATTTGCTCAGTCAAGTCTTTAATGCAGACTGGCAACTAACTGCCTAATTGCCAGTCATCTTTCTCTACTCTGCAAAAAGTACCATGTATATACACCATAATATCCCTCCCAGGAGAATGTCATCACTTTGAGGGAAGAGTTTTTATTTTAATTTCATTACATTTTTCCCAATTACATGCAAAATTTTTAATATTTTTTAAAAGTTTGAGTTCCAAATTCTCTTCATTCTGCCCATCCCTCAAACCTTAAGAAGCTAAACAATATGTCACTGATTGTATGTGTAAAATCATGCAAAGCATATTTCCATATTATCCATGTTGAAAAGAAAACACACATGAAAAACCCCATGAATAATGAAGTAAAAAAAAAAAAGAGCGCATTTCAATGCACTGATATACATCAGTTTTCTCTTTGGAAGTAGATAGCATTTTTTCATCATGGGTCCTTTGTTATTGTCTTGGATCACTGTTTTGATCAGAGCATCTAAGTCTTTCAGAGTTGATCATCCTTACAATATCGCTGTTTTTGAGTACAATGTTCTTCTGGTTCTGCTCATTTCACTTTGTATCATTCATATAAGCCTTTCCAGGTTTTTCTGAAACCATCCTACTTTTCATTTCTTATAGCACAATAGTTGTTATTGTTCAATTGTTTCAGTCCTTTCTGACTTTTTGTGACCCCATTTGAGGTTTTTTTTGACAAAGATATTGGAGTGGTTTGCCATTTCTATCTTCAGCTTGCTGAAGAGATGAGAAAACTGAGGCAAACAGGGTTAAGTAATTTGACCAGGGTCACACAATCAGTAAGTGTCAGATTTGAACTCAGGAAGATGAGTCTTCATGACTTCAGGCCTGGACTTCTATCCACTCTGTCACTTAGTTTCCCAGCAAAATAGTACTCCATCATATTCATGTATTACAATTTGTCCAGCCTTTCCCCAACTGATAGGCATCCCCTCAATGTCCAATTCTTTTTCACCAAAATAAAAGCTACTATATTTTTTGTATAAATAGCCAACGTGATAAGTATGAGATGGTATTTTAGCATTATATTAATTTGCATTTCTCTAATCAATAGTGATTTAAAGCATTTGTCTGTGTGCCTATTGATAGCTTTGATTTCTTTCACTGAAAATGGCCTGCTCATATCCTTTCACCATTTATCAATTGAGGAATGGTTTGTCTTTTTATAAATTTGGCTCGTTTTACTATTTTAAAAATAAATTTACTTATTTATTTTTAGTTTTCAACATTCGCTTCCATACAATTTTGAATTCCAAATTTTCTCCCCATTCCCCCACCCCAGGAGGGCATGTAAATTGATATAGGCTCAACATATGCATTCATATTAAACCTATTTTCACATTAGTCATGTTGTAAAGAAGAATTACAACCAATGGGAGAAACTATGAGAAAGAAAAAACAAAAAGAGAGAGAGCAAATAATATTCTTTGATTTATATTCAGACTCTGTAGTTCTTTTTTCTGGATGTGGACAGCACTTTCCATTGTGTGTCTTTTGGAGTTGTCCTAGATCTTTGTATTGCTGAGAAGAGATAAGTCTATCAAAGTTAGTCATCTCCTGGTTCTTCTCACATCACTCAGCATCAGTTCATAAAAGTCTTTCTAGGTTTTTCTGAAGTTTGCCTGCTCATCATTTTTATAGAACAATAGTAGTCCATTACATTCATACACCACAACTTGTTCAGCCATTCCCCAACTGATGGGCATCCCCTCAATTTCCAATTCTTTGCCACCACATATAGAGCTGCTATAAATATTTTTGTACATGTGGGTACTTTTCCCATTTGTATTACCTCTCTGGGATACTGACCTAGATGTGGTATTGGTGGGTCAAAGTTATGCACAGCTTTATAGCTCTTTGTGCATAGTTCCAAATTGTTCTCCAGAATGGTTGGATCAGTTCACAACTCCACCAACAATATGTTAATGCTCCAATTTTCCCACATCTCAAGAATTTATCATTTTTCTGTTTTGTTGTATTAGCCAATCTGTTAGATGAGATTGTGGTACCTCAGAGCAGTTTTGATTTGCATTTCTCTAATCAATAGTGATTTAGAGCTTTTTTTTTTTATATGACTGTAGATAGCTTTAATTTCTTCCTCTGAAAACTGCCTGTTCATATCCTTTGACCATTTATCAATTGGGGAATGACTTGTATTCTTATAAATTTGACTCAGTTCTCTATATAATTTATAAATGAAGCCTTTATCAGAGACACTGGTGGTAAAAATTCTGTCCCAGTTTCCTACTTTCCTCCTAATCTTGGTTGTGTTGGTTTTGTTTGTGAAAAAAAAAAAAAGCTTTTTAATTTAATGTAATCACGACTGTCCATTTTGTGTTTTATAATGTTCCCTATCTCTTGTTTGGTCATAGATTCTTCCATTCTTCATAGATCTGACAGGAAAATTATTTCTTTACTCTTCTAATTTGCTTAGAGTATCACTCCTTATGTCTAAATTGTGTGCCCATTTTGGCCTTATCTTGGTATACAGTGTAAAATGTTGGTCTATGTCTAGTTTCTGCCATACTTTTTTTTCAGTTTTCCCAGCATTTTTTTGTCAAATAGTGAGTTCTTATCCCAGAAGCTGAAATCTTTGGGTTACCAAACGGTAGATTACTATAGTCATTGACTACTGTGTCTTGTGTACCCACCCTATTCCACTGATCCACCACTCCATTTCTTAGCCAGTACCAAGTAGTTTTGATGATTGCTGCTTTATAATATAATTTAACATCTGGTATGGCTAGGCCACCTTCACATGTATTTCTTGTCATTAATTCCCTTGATATTCTGGACCTTTTGTTCTTCCAGATGAAGTTTATTATACTTTTTTCTAACTCTATAAAATCATTTTTGGTACTTTGACTGGTATGGCACTGAATAAGTAATTTAATTTAGGTAGAATTGTCATTTTTATTACATTGTCTTGGCCTCCTCACAAGCACCTGATATTTCTCCAATTATTTAGTTCTGACTTTAATTGTGTGAAAAGTGTTTTGTAATTGTGTTAATATATTTCCTGGGTTTGTTTTGGAAGGTACAGTCCTAAATGTTTTATAATGTCTACCATAGCTTTAAATGGAATTTATCTTTCTGTCTCTTGTTGTTGGGCTTTGTTGGTAATATGTAGAAATGCTGATGATTTATGTAGGTTTATTTCATATCCTGTAACTTTACTAAAATTTATTATTTCAAGTAGTTTTTTCACTTGATTCTCTAGGGTTCTCTAAGTATATCATCATATCATCTGCAAAGATTGATAACTTTATTTCTTCTTTGCATATTCTAATTCCTTCATGTTCTTTTTCTTGTCTTATTGCTAAAGCTAACATTTCTAGTATCATATTGAATAACAATGGTGGCAATAGACATCATTGTTTCACCCTCCATCTTATTGGAAATGTATTTGGCTTATCTTCATTATATAAAATGCTTGCTGAAGGTTTTAAGTAGATGTTACTTATCATGTTAAGGAAGACTCCATTTATTCCTATGGTCTCTAGTGTTTTTCATAGGAATGGGAAATTTTGTGAAAAGCTTTTTTTCTGCATCTATAGAGACAATCATATGGTATCTGATAGTTTCGTTTTTCATATGGTCAATTATACTGATAATTTCCCTAATATTGAACCAGTCCTGCATTCCTGGTATAAATCCTACCTGGTCATAGTGTATTATTCTTACAATAAATTGCTATAATCTGTTTGCTTATTTTTTATTTAAAATTTTCCATCACTTTTCATTAGGGAAAGTGGTATATGATTATCTTTCTCTGTTTTGGCTCTTCCCGGTTTCGGTATCAGAACCATATTTGTATCATGAAAAGAATTTGGTAAGACTCCTTCTCCACCTGTTTCCCCAAATAGTCTATATAGTATTGGAATTAATTGTTCTTTAAATGTTTGATAAAATTCACTTGTAAATCCATCTGGCCCTAGAGACTTTTCTTCCTAGTGAGTTCATTGATGGCTTATTCAATTTCTGTTTTCTAAAATGGGGTTATTTATGTATTTTATTTCCTCTTCTGTCAATCTGGGCAATTTAAATCTTTGCATACATTCATCTGTTTCGCTAAGATTGTCAGATTTCTTGGCATACAGTTGAGCAAAATAGCTGCTAATTATTGTTTTAATTTCTTCTTCATTGGTGGTGAATTCACCCTTTTCTTTTTTGATACTGGTAATTTTGTTTTCTTTTTTTTTAATCAAATTAACCAAAGTTTTATCTATTTTATTTTTTTCCATAAAATCAGATTTTAGTTTTATTTATTAGTTCAATAGTTTTTTATTTCAATTTTACTAATCTCTCCTTTGCTTTTCAATATTTCCAATTTGGCATTTAATTTAGTTTGGTAATTTAATTAGATTTTTATTTTTTCTAGCTTTTTTAGTTGCATGAATATTTCATTGATCTCCTCTTTATTTTGTTCATGTAAACATTTAGAGATACAAAACTTCCCCTAAGAACTACTTTTGCTACATTCCATAAGTTTTGGTTTGTTGTCTCATTACTGTCATTCTCTTGGATGAAGTTATTAATTATTTCTATGATTTGTTGTTTGACTCAGTCATTCTTTAGGATTAGATTATTTAATTTCTGATTATGTTTTAGTCTATCTTTCCATGGCCCTATATTACATGTAATTGTTATTGCATCATGATCTGAAAAGTATGCATTTAATATTTCTGCCTTTCTGCATTGGATTGTGAGGTTTTTATGCCCTAGGACATGGTCAATTTTTGTGTAGGTGCTACGTACCACTGAGAAAAAGGTATATTCCTTTCTATCTCCATTCAGTTTTCTCCAGAAGTCTACCACATGTAACTTTTCTAAAGTTCTAAAGTTTTCTAAAGTTCTTAACTTCTTTCTTGTTCATTTTGTGTTTAGATATATCAAGTTCAGAGGAGAGGAGGTTGACATCCCTCACTTGTATAGTTTTGCTGTCTATTTCTTCAGGTAACTCCTTTAACTTCTCCTCCAAATATTTGGATGCTATACCAATTGATGCATATATGTTAAGCAATGATATTATTTCATTGTCTATGGTGGCTTTTAACAGGATATAATTTCTTCCTTATCTCTTTTAATAAGATCTACTTTTGCTTTTGCTTTGTCTGAAATCAGGATTGCTACCCCTGTTTTTTTTTAACTTCAGCTGAAGCATACTATAGTCTACTCCAGCCTTTTATCTTTACTCTGTGTGTATCCCTCTGTTTCAAGTGTGTTTCTTGTAAACAACATATTGTAGGATTTTGTTTTTTAGTCTATTCCGATATCTGCTTCCATTTCATGGGAGAGTTCATTCCATTCACATTCACAATTATGATTACTGTCTTTCTCTGTTTAAGCTTTTATTTCTCCTTTCTCCCTTTACCTCCTCACTAGAGTTTTGTTTTTGAGTGTCACATGTTTCAATCTTCCCTCTCTTCTATCAGCCCCCTCCCTTTTCTTTTCCATTTTCCTTACTATTTCTTCCACATCTTCTAACCACCACCTCCCTTTTCTTTTCCCCTTCCCCTCATACTGCTTATGTGGCAAGTTAGATGTCTATACTTGAATATATTATTCCCTCCTTGAGTCAAATCTGATGACAGTAAGGTTAAAACAATGCTTATCTCCCTACCTTCTTTCCATCTACTGTAATATGTTTTTGTGCCTCTTCATGTGATGTAATTTACACTTTTCTACCTCCTCCTTTCCTCTTCTTCCATTACAATACCCTTTTCAACACTTAATTTGTTTTTTTTAATCATCACATCAAAGTCAATTTGCACCCACATGCTTTGTTTATGTATATCCCTTCTAAATATCACAAGAAAGATACAGTTCTCAAGAGTTGCAAGTACCATCTTCCCATGTAGGGTTGTAAACAATTTGCCCTTATTGAATAATGTGGTTTTTTTTCCTGTTTATCTTTTTATATCTCTCTTGAGTCTTGTATTTTAAGATCAAATTTTTCATTGAGTTCTGGTCTTTTCATCAGGAAGGTCTGGAATTCCCCTATTTCATTGAATGTCCATCTCCTCACCTGAAAGATTATGCTCAGTTTTGCTGGGTAGTTGATCTTGGTTGTAATCCAAGTTCCTTTGCCTTACAGAATATCATATTTCAAGCTCTCTGATCTTTTAACGTAGAGGCTGCTAGGTCCTATGTAATCCTGACTATGGTTCCACAATATTTGAATTATTTCTTTCTGGCAGCTTGAAGCATTTTTTCCTTGATCTGATAATTCTTGAATTTGGCTGCAATATTCCTTGTCATTTTCAATTTGGGATCTTCTTTTGATGACTATTTTCCCTTCTGGTTCTAGGACCTCAGGGCAGTTTTCCTTGATGATTTCTTGAAAGATGCTGTCCAGGCTCTCTTTTTCATCATGGCTTTCAGGTAGACCAATAATTCTTAAACTATCTCTCCTAGATCTATTTCCAGTTCTGTTGTTTTTCCAATGAAATTTTTCACATTTTTTCTTCTTTTTTCACTATTTTGAATTTGTTTGACTCATTCTTTATGACTTATAAATTCATTAGTTTCCACTTTCCCAATTCTAATTTTTAATGGATTGTTTTCTTCGGTTAGCTTTTGTACCTCCTTTTCCATTTTGCCAATTCTACTTTTTAAGGAGTTTTCTTCAGTGTACTATTTTCTATTTTGTCAATTGTATTTTAAAAGGAATTTCTCAATTTTTCTTCTACTTATCTTATTTGACTTCTCAAATCTTTCTTCAGTTCTTCCAAGAAGGCTTTTTGGGCTGAGACCAGTTCACATTCCCCTTTGAAGTTTCAGATATGAGTATATTGACGATGTTGTCTTCTTCTGAATTTGTGTTTTGATCTTCCCTGTCCCCATACCAAGCATCTATAGTCTTTGTTTTTCTTTGTTGCTTTTTGCTCTTGGTGTTTGCCTTTCTCCCAGCTTTTAAAATTGATCTGTGCTTCTAGGGCACTGTGGGAACTGTCCCACACTTCTTGTGCTGGGGGCTAGGGATCTCATTACTGGCTTTGTGTGCTGGGGCCTCAGGTCCTGGTAGCTGGAGGCCATAAGGGTCTAGTAGCTTAACTGGTGCTGAGCTGGAGCTGGTGGTGGCAATAGTGTGATTGGAGGCCAGACAGGGTTTTCCTGCATTTCCCCAGGGTTACATTGAAGCTTATATGATAGGGGACAGGGGTGGGGATGGTCTGGCCAATAGAGGTTGCCTCACCTGGGGCTGCACTAGAGTACAGGTTCTTTCAATTGCTAGTGGATGCCTGTGTGCCAACACACGTGGTGGTTCTCCATGCTGGCGTCTGCTGGTTCCCCTGGCTGTGCCAACACATGCCAAGGCATTTGCCAAGGTTTTCCTGGTGTTGGTGCTTGCCTGCTCCACTTCTTAGGGCTCAGGACCTTCCACTGGTTTGCTGGAGTGGGGCTTGCTGCTGGCTTGCTGGGACACCTCCCATCCTATACTG
The DNA here is from genome assembly GCF_900497805.2 of Vombatus ursinus. Lineage (NCBI taxonomy): Eukaryota > Metazoa > Chordata > Mammalia > Diprotodontia > Vombatidae > Vombatus > Vombatus ursinus. The sequence continues at coordinate 518,296 of NW_020947238.1, forward strand.
GTCCCCTTCAGCTGCAGCAAGAGGCACCTTTCCCATCAATCCCCCTAGCCTCATGAGCTACAAGATTGCTGCATTTTATCTTTCTGTTGGTTCCCCAGTTCCAGTATTTTTCCTGGGGTGGTATTTTCTGCATTTTTCAGGGTCAATAATTGACAGTGAAAGTGACTTATTGCTCACTCCACCATCTTGGTTCCCAGAAGTCAGTTTACTATATTTTTGAGAAACAAAGATTTATCAGAGAAACTTACTCTAAAATTTCCCCCAAATTTATTGTTTTCTTTCTAATGTTGACTGCATTAGAATTTTGTGTGAAAACATTTAATTTCATATAATTAAAATTATCAATTTTACTTCTTGTGGTACTCCTGATCTCTCATTTGATCATTTTCCATATTTCTGATGTGCTTGTAATTTAGTTTTATCACCCTTTATGTCTAAGTTATTTGTACACCTTAACCTTATCTTAGTGTACAGTGTAAGATGTTAGTCTATGTCTAGTTTCTTCTAAACCACTTTTCAGTTTTCTAAGCAAATTTTGTTAAATAGAAAGTTCTTACCTTAAAAGCTTGGTTCTTTGGGTTTATCAAACACTAGATTACTATTGTCATATACTAATGCATATTGTGTACCTAATGAAATCCAATTTATTCCATAGCCAGTACCAGATTGTTGTCCTGATTACTGATTTTAATAATGTTTGAAATCTGATAGTGCTACACTGGCTTCCTTTACATTTTTTTTTTCATTGCTTTTCTTGATATTCTTCACCTTTTATTCTTCCAGATTATTTTTTTTTTACTTTTATAAAATAATTCTTTGATAGTTTGATTGGAATGGTATTGAATAAGTAAATTAACTTAGGTAGAACTGTCATTTTCATCATATTAGGTTAGCCTACCAATGAGCATTTAATATTTCTCCAAATGTTTAGGTCTCTCTTTATGTGAAGAATATTTTGTAATGTGTTCATATAGTTTGAGTTTGATTTAGAAGATAGACTCCCAAGTATTTTATATTGCCTCTCATTATATTAAATGAAATTTCTCTTTCTGTCTCTCCTGGCTGGATTTTGTTGGTAGTTTATAGAAATGCTTATGATTTATGTGGGCTTAATTTTTATCCTGCAAATTTGCTAAAGTGGTTGTTTCAATTAGTTTTATTTGATTCTATAGGGCTTTCTAAATATATCATCACATCATATGAAAAGAGTGATAATGTTGTTTCCTTATTGCCTATTTTTATTCCTCCAATTTATTCTTATTTTATTGATATAGCTAGCATTTTAATATAATATTGAATAATAATGATAATTATGTATGTCCTTTCTTTACCCCTAATCTTATTTGGAAAACTTTAAGTTTATCCCCATTACAGATTCTGCTTGCTCTTGGTTTAGGTAGATACTACTTATCATTTTAAGAAAGACTTACTAATTCCTACACTTTCTAGCATTTTTAATAGAAATGGGTGATGTATTTTATCAAAAAAAAAGCTTTTTCTGCATCTATTGAGATAATTATGATTTTTTTGCTTTTGTTATTCATATGATTAATTATGTTTATAGTTTGCCCAATATTGAATGAGGACTATATTCTTGGCATATATTACAGCTGATCAGAGTGTATGTTCTTTTTGATATATTGCTATAATCTCCTTCCTAGTATTTTATTTAATTTTTTTTTGCCTGGATTAAGGGAATTAGTATATAGTTTTCTTTCTCTATTTGTATTATAAAAGAAATTTCGTAGGATATCTTCTTTAACTATTTTTTCAAATAGTTTATAGTATTAGGAGAAATTGTTCTTTAAATGATTAGTTGAATTTATTTGTAAATCCATCTGCTCCTGTTTTGTTTTCTCTTACCAAGTTCATTTATGTTTGTTCAATTTATTCATCTAATATAAGGTTATTAAAGCATTTTCTTTCCTTTTCTGATAACAGTTTATATTTTTGTAAATGTTCATTAATTTCACTTGAACCAATTTAGATGAGAGTTAAGTTTAAGCATTGTCTGCCCTATCCCACCATTTTCCTTATACTGCAAAATCTCTTCCCTATGTACTTCTTTTATGTGAGATAATTTACCCCTTTCTTCCCCTCCCTTCTTTCTTCTCCTAGGACCTCTTTCCTTCTCATCCATCCACTTTTTTCCATCACCCCAACGTAATCTCCTACTCTCTGTCAATATAGAAGACTTATAACAACCCTAATAATTATAAAGTGTTTAGAAGTTACATGTCATCTTTCCATATAGGAATATAAACAGTTTAATCCTTTTGAGTTCCTTATGATTTCTCTTTTATGTTTACCTTTTTATGTTTGTTTTGAGTCTTGGATTTGAAGGTCAAATTTTCTATTTAGGTTTGGTCTTTTCATAAGGAATGTTTGAAAATCTTCCATTTCATTAAATATCATTTTCTCCCTGGAAGGATTATATTTATTTTTACTGGATAATTTATTCTTGGTTGTAAACCTAGGTTTTTTTCCTTCCAGAATATAATTTTCCAAGTTCTTCACTTCTTTATGAGGTAACTGCTAATCTTGAGTGGTTTATGACTGTGTCTGTATTTGAATTGTTTCTTTCTGAATGAATCCACCTTTCAATTTGTATTTTACCATATGCATCTAAGATATTGGGGTGATTTTCCTTTTTAATTTCATTAAAATGATTTTGAGCCTCCTTTTTTTTATCATGACTTTCAGGCAATTCAATAATTCTTAAATTATCTCTCCTTGATCTATTTTCCAGGTCAGTTGTTTTGTTGAAGAGAGATTTCAAATTATTTTCTTTTTTCATTCTTTTGACTTGGTTCTATTGTTTCTTGATGTCCCATGGAATCATTTGCTTCTATTTGCCCAATTCTAATTTATCAGGATATATTTTCTTCAGTGAACTTTTGTAGTTCTTTTTCCATTTGGCCAATTATGCTTTTTAAAGAGTTATTTGCATCAGTAAAGTTTTGCACCTCTCTTTCCATTTGACCAAACCTGGTTTAATTTTCTTCAATATATTTTTGCCTCTTTCTGCAAGTTGTCATTTTTCTTTAAACAATTTTCTTTCTTTACTCTCATTTTCTTTATTCATTTTTTTTCTTTTCTACTCTCATATGATTTTAAAAATATTTTTCAAGCCTTTCAGGAATTCTTGTTGGACTTGTGTCCAATTTGCCTTTTTTTTCTTTCAGTCTTTGCTTGTAGCTGTTTTTACTTAGTTTTCTTCCCCTGAACTTGTGTCTCATTTTTCCCTGTCACATTCATTGGGTTTTATGTTCAGGTTATTTATTGTTACTGTTGTTTGCTCTTTTTTCCAGTCTACTTCTTGACTTTCAATTCATGTTTAAATTGATTTCTGTTTCTGGTGTGTTCATATAGGGAAGAGTCACTATCCTAAGCTTCAGGCTTTTTTACATTGCTATTTTCAGAGCTAATTTTGGGGTTTGGGAAGTTTTTGATATTTCCAAGGTGGTATGATCTGGGCAGAGGTGTGATCACATCTCTCCTGCTCTGTGCTCTGGTCTTTACCCAGCAAGGGTCCCTGATCCTTCGGGACTAGAAGTGATACTGCTCCTCAGGTCCCCCATTTTGTCTTCAATGAAAGTGCTTTTCTCTGTCTTTAAATTATCACCCCAAAATGGGTATAGGCAATGCAATTGCCAAGCAACTTCCAGTTCTTCATCCAGTCCTAGAACAGTTATCCCCTGCAATCTCTTTTTCACTAATTGCCAGTTCTCTTTACCATTTCTGACTTGAGAGCAACTATTCCTGTTTCTGTCACCACCACCTAGCTTCACTAGTGGTATTTTATCCATGTGGGCTGCAGGCCAGTTTCCCTTCAACCTCCTAAGTTGTATTAAGCTGAAAGAATGTCTCATCTGACCTTTTGTTGGCTCTGCCACTCCAGACTTCAATTTGAGGAGTTATTTTAAAATTGTTTGGAAAGGAATATTGAGAGAGTTCAGAAGAATGCTTTATCTATTCCACCATCTTGGCTCTGCTCCCCTGGCTTGGATATCAGCAGAAGAGATTTTATTTTATTTGTCTGTCTGTCTGTCTGTCTGTCTATTGTTTTCTTTTATTGGATTTATATCCCTAGTGCTTAGCACAATTCCTTGCTCACAGCAAGAATTTAATTATTACTTATTAAATTGGATACCATATGCATATATGTGTTGAAGCAGCTTGAATCACGGATAGAGAGCTGGGTCTGAGTCACAAAGATCTGAACTCAAGTTTGTTCTCTCACACTTGTTAGGTGTGTAAATCATTTTATATCTATGTATTTTGGATAACTTCCTAGGGCTTATCCATTAAGTCACAGACAGGTTATAATCTTCCCTGGAAAGGGAAAGGAAGTTCCTTTCCCTAAAGAAACCTCATGTCATTCCTCTTTCTGTGTGTGTGTGTGTGTGTGTGTGTGTGTGTGTGTGTGTGTGTGCAACATCACAGTGGATAGAAAATCCGCCTTGTAGTTAGAAAGACCCAGATTCAAGTCTTAGCTCTGGCATATACTTCTGTACTCCTGCTTTGGGTGTTTTTTACTTCTGTTTTTATTTTTTGTTTTCATCCAGAGGGACAGTCCAGTATTTCATGCTTCATATGCAAAATCTATGAATCTTAATTAGCTGAGCAAAGGTAACTTGTTTCAGGCTTGAGGGGGAAAACTGTGAGATAGTTAGAAGACATTGAGAGAAATTGTTGCAGGAGAAAAACATGACCTTTTGAATGCTTAACAAGAGATTGAAGCACCATAGACATGTAGGGAATTGGCCCCTCACCCCTTGTCTATCTATTTGTAAAGCTTACCACCCTTGAAATAGTGAAGAGCAGACTTCCCACATCAATCTCTTTCTCTCTCCTGCTTCAAGCTGAAACCCTATCTTATTCCCAACCAAAGCTCTTTCATTCTTGTGTATCTTTGATCTATTCTAATCTGAATAACACATTTTAACATGTATAGTGTTTACCTTTCTCTTAGATAAACGTGTTTAATAGCAATTTATCATGTATTTTTGTGCCTAGTATGGTGGGAAGGACCTAGTTGGCAAGTATAAGCTAAGTGCTACACTCCCCTTGAGAGTGATCATGGAAAAACAAAACATTGATCCTCTCCTTCCATTTCTCCCCCCCTCCAATCTTGGAAATAAGACAAGGAAGAAGCAAATATCCAGTCATAGTCCTACTTTTGCTGCTCATAAATGCAGAAATCAAAGTCTATCTGGGAGAAAGATGGCCAAGATTGCAGTTCAGATATTTATTACTGCTGTATGTGAGCCCTCATTACAATGAATAACATATATATGTAGTGTTTATATATATATATATATTTGCATTCACATACATGTGCTTATACACATACATATGAATATATAACCACAATGGTTGAGAAAGAGAGAAAGCAGCAAAGTAAAATATGATATACTGTAGTGGTAGTAATATAATTCATATCAATAATGATTCTGCTTACAATACTTCAATAGCTACATTGATTATACTTGGAATAATGAATTGCTCTTGTTAATAGTAATTGGAACACACTTCTTTAAACACCTATCATTGCCAATTTCTGTTTCCCAATAATGGAAAATTAAGACTGCACAGATAAAAGGATATTATAAAGGTTTATTTGGGGGAAAACATGCATTTTTTATCATGTGAAATCTTATTTGAATTTGACTGTATTGTAAACTTACAGGTTCAGTGTAAATTGAGAGATTTATAATTCATGAAAAGTTCCCTTCAGTAGATATGAATAATTCTGTTCTGGATTTAATCCTGTGGGGAATATGTAGTGTATTTATCAAAATTATTTAGCACTTTAATATTTTAAATATTTTTATAATTTTTCATTTTAGTTATTATTCATAACAGTCCTATGAGATAATTTAATATTATATTTCCTATTTGACAGATTAATAAATTGAGGAACCAAAAGATTAAATAACTCCTTTAGACTGCTCAGAGGCAGATATGACTTCAAAATAATCTACCCTAGTCTGGTGGCTGCTTAGACAATTAAACTAACATTTTTCAAAATTGTATTTTTTTGATGAATACTATATTTAACCAGATGACATCCAAAAACATTTGTAAAGGGGGACTTATTTGGCCAATGATCTCCACTAGAATTTTCCTCAAGAAGATAGGTGTAGGAAGAGGTAAGTGTATGTCAATTATATTTGAAGACACTGATTTATGCTAATGTAAAGAATTTTATCAATTTATTTATTTTATTTATTATTTATTTATTATTTTTAAATTAATTTATTTTGATTTATCAACAATCACTTCCATAAGCTTTTGAGTTTAAAATTTTTCTCCACTTCCATCCCTACCTCCCTCCCAAGACAGCACGCAATCTAATATAGGCTATACATATACATTCCTATCAAACTTATTTTCACATTAGCGATGTTGTAATTAAGAATTAGAATCAATGGGAGGAACCACCAAAAAGAGGAAACAAAACACAAAAGAAGAAAATAAATAGCAAATAGTATGTTTTGATTTGGATTCAAACTCCATAGTTTTTACTTCTCTGTGGATAGCATTTTCCATCATGAGGCCTGTGGAGATGTCTTAGACCCTTTTATTGCTGAAAAGAGTTAAGTCTATCAATATTAGTCATCACACAATATGGCTGTTTACCTGGTGTTGGCCTGGAATAAGCAACACTGGAACTCTAGGGGTAGGATTGGGTGGTTTGGTCATTGGAGGTTGCCTGCGTTTCCTTTCCTTACCCTTTCTTCAGCTTTCAGATGGATGTGCAGGATGTTTACCTGCCCCTTGGAGCACTTCACAGAGTTTTGCTGAGGCACTGGGAGACTGCTATAGAATGCCAAGGCACCTGGTGGTTTTCTGAGCTGGTTTCCACTGGTTCCCCTGACCCCACTGAGGCACTCAGTGGCCCAGGTATTGGTGTTTGCCTGCTTCACCACCTGGGTTTTAGAATCTCCTTCTGGTATGCTGAGGTGGGGCTTTCTGCTAGCTTGCTGGGACGCCTCCTGTTCTGTACTGCTCCCCTTCCTCTAGGGCAAGAGGGCCCTTTCCCATTAATCCCTCAAGCTCCCTGGGCTACTGGACTGCTGCACCCCATCTTTCTTCTGGTTCAGCTGTTATAGGGTTTTTCCTGGAGTGACATTTTCTGGGCCTTCAGAGGTTGATAAGGGAGGATAAGAACAACTTACTTCTTACTCTGCCATCTTGGCTCCTGGAAACAGAAGTCGAGTTTTATCAGTTTTCAGGCTTTGGGAGTCATATAGGGACAAAGCACACTAAAAGGAGTTAAAGTCACCAATCCAGTAGAGTCAAACTAAAAAAGAAATGGATGCCCATGAGTCCGTATTGATTTAGAAAATCACAAATTAACATTATCTATATCGTATAGTATTTTTATTTATTTTGTTCTACATTCCCAAGTATACCTTATATCTGGTTTTAGCCACACTTGAGTGTGGTACCTGCTTGCTGCTGCTTGCTGCCAAAGGCATGGGATTTAACAACTCTGCTCTAGTCCATAGTGAGCTCTCTCTTCTATGAAATCAGTGTACTTTAGTTCAGTTTCATGAAAGAATATTCTAAATAGCAAATTTAGTCATGGAATAGACTAATTTGGGAGGAAGCAAGCTGCTTGCCATGAGGCTAGCAAAGATTGAATACCCATTTGTCAGAGACACTCTAGGAAGGACAGAATGGACAGAAGGACATTGTATTAGGTGATCTCTCAGGTGTCCTGGAGCTCTAAGATTGTATGTCTAGTTTTATTATCTAATTTATTGAATAATTGATCATAAGCTACTTTGTGAAATTTTATGTCTTATTGTTCGGAGCTTAGTTTGTAGATGGGGGAATGGAAAGAAGGGAATGTGAGCGACATTGCATAAGATTTGGTGATGATGACCCCTTACCATTAGGGGGTTACCAATCAGAGGAGATAACAAGATCTCAAACTTGGGCGACCAAAGCAAGGCTGGGGACATTAAGAAATAGAAAAGTTATGAAGGAGAAGTAGGTTTGATAGAGAGAGGTGATGAGTCCAGTTTTACACAGGTGCCAACAAAACAAAGTATCTAACAGAAGTTGGAATTGTGGTATTGGAGTTCAGGAGAGAGGCCAGGATGAGGGATACAGATTTCATGAGCCATATGCATAATTCAAAAAAGAATAAAATAGTATTTATGCTGGGTCAACACATTGTTTATCAGGAATACCAAAGCAAACAAGTGGATTATGAGTTGAAGTGAGTGGTGAGTCCACCACATTGCCTTGTACATAGAGATAATGATAAGGATTGGACTTGTAATGATATTACTGAAATAGGGTGTTCCTTGTGCTCTACCGATGCAAAGGGACACCTTTTCTGTCACAAATAGTCTTTTTTATAATATTTTGTTTTTCCCCAATTACACGTTTGAACAATTTTATACATTTTTTTAAAGTTTTGAGTTCTACATTCTCTCTCTTCCTTCCCCCTCTTCCCCCTGAGACGGTAAACATGTACATAATTATTCATTAAAAAAAATTTACATATAACCAGTATGTGTCAGAGGCAGGGAATAGTTGATGAGTATCAAGGACAAGGTGGGCCAACTCCCTTCCTGAAGAGGGGTAGCCTGATGCAGTGTGAAAAACACTAGATTTGAATTCTGAGGACCAGAATTATTATCTTTCACTGTGTGACCTCAAATATGTTACTTTACTTCTCAGGGCATCAGTTATTTTCATCACCTGTAAAATAATAGAGAGGACAAGAAACTCTACCCTACTAGGTCTAAATCCATGAGCTTATAATCCTTAGGTTGGTCCTGAGATGATTTTTTTGTTAGCATATAAATAAATTTTCATCTTATAAATATATGATTTTAAAGTATCCCTTTCATTATGCCACATGTTCCACTGAAGTGGGATTTTTTTTAATTTAGGAGAAAAAAACTTTCTAATTTATTACATTTTAAGTGTATTAATATTTAAATTTCTTCATAAGATTAAACCCATCTTCTAGCCTGTTGAAACATTTTTGGATTAATGATTACATACATGTGTGCATGAATGAATGAAAAAGCATTTATTAAAGGCTTATTGTTTGCAAAGTACTGTCCTAAGCATGCAGGATACAAACACAAAAATGAAAACAGTCCCTGTCCTCAAGGAACTTATATTACCATGGAGGAGATAATACCCAAAGGGCAGTGGTGACCAAAAAGGGATATTTTGCTATAAAATGTTACAAGGACAACAAGTGAAGTTGTAGAGGAATATATTGCCATACCCTTTTGAGTAGCAATAAAAGGTATGATTTGACTATGGTTCTAGAAATAGAATGCCAGCTGGTGGTGGGTAGGGAGAAAAGAGAAGCAGGGAGCATACACACACAGACACACACACACACACACACATATACTATATATGTACACACACGTATGTGTGTGTGTGTGTGTCTGTGTGTGTGTATGGTGGCAAGTTGGCTACTGAAGAGCTGGCTAGGGAATAAAGTGAAGCATGGCTTAAGCTGGCCTTCCCCCTCTACAGTACACTTTTCACTACATGAGGTATTCACCATACTGGATACTGTATTAGAACCAGTCACCTGGATCTGGGTACAACCAGGGCCTTTAGGTTTCTGGGTGCTATTAGGAAATGACTACCCAGGGCAGTACATTATAGCTTAGTTTCTTGGTATGGCATAGCAATGGCACAAACACACATTCAAATTATGAAATCACAACCCTCTCTATATCTATATATTTCTCTACACACACACACACACACACACACACACACACATATATATATAATCTATATTATCTATGTATCTATAGAGATCTAGACATAAATATATGGAGAGATGATAAATGGATGGATAGATATGTTTATCCATCTATCTATCTTAATAGGAATTTATGCTTTATAGGGGAGCACATACAATATAAGTTCTATAAACATCACCTGAAAATCATAATAAGAAAGCTTTGGTCTCAGACCAAATGCATGTGAGGGAGGGATGCACAGCTAGTGGCTTTTGGTGTTAGAGTGCACCACATGAAGATGGAGTCATTGTCATGGGATTAATATACTGTGTTCCGGGTGAGGTCTCATCAAAACCCTGTTGAAGTTATATGTTCTCTTATGGTGGCCATTTGAGGACTATTTCATTCACATATCTGAGTCATGATCTAAATTAGCAACTGTCCCAGGGCTGTGGCCTGCAGCTAGCTACTAGGGTGGGGTGAGTTGCTGAGTCAGTCAATTTTTTTTTTTTGGTTAGGCAATGGGGTTAAGTGACTTGCCCAGGGTCACACAGCTAGTAAGTGTTATGTGTCTGAGGCTGGATTAGTCAATTTTTCAAAGCAGATAATTAGGACCACTTATCACAAATAACTGGAGGCAGCTGGGTGGTGCAGTGGATAAAATAAGAGTTAGGAAGATGAATCTTCCTGAGTTTAAATCTGGCCTCAGTCACTTATTAACTGTGTGACCCTGGTTAAGTCACTTAACTCTGTTTGCCTCAGTTTCCTCATTGGCAAAATGAGCTGGAGAAGGAAATGGCAAATTACTCCAGTATCTTTGCCAAGAAAACCCCAAATGGGGTCACAAAGAGTTGGACAGTACTTAAAAAACATCTGAAAAACACCAGAAATGTCTCCATTTTAAGAAGTTGGATAACAGCAGGGCTCCAGGTATGAATTTACTTTTTGTTAAATTATAAGATTGTCTTCTAGGGCATGATATCTTTTCTGAATAGCAAGGATATCCTTATATACATATATCATCATCTAGCTTACTTTATATTTTGTCCACAGAGATATGATAATATACTTTGTCAAATGCTTAGCTGATATCAAAGAATAATCTTCTCCCAAGTATCATATTCCCCTCATCTACCAGTCCAAAAAGAAAATGAGGTTAGTCAGGCATAACTTATTCTCAATGAAGCCAGGATGTTTACTTACTGCCTCTGATGAAGGAAGGACCATAGGCTCCAGGCCTTCTATTTAAGAACGGAGCTCAGCTCAGTCATATCCTCATTTCTTTTGTTTTTGTTTTTTGCTAGGCAATGGGGCTAAGTGACTTGCCCAAGGTCTCACAACTAGTAAGTGTCAGGTGTCTGAGGCCACATTTGAACTCAGGTCCTCCTGACTCCAGGGCCGGTGCTCTATCCTTTGTGTGCACAGTACCTTGCCTATAGTAATAGCTTAATAAATGTTTATTGACTGACTGATTATTGTTTCACTTTTTAATTGCTTACAATCCATCCCTTTATTAGTACAATCTATGATGTAGACAAGAATAAAAGTCAAGCCTTTTGGAAACTCTGGACAGTGATTGTCCAGTCCTAGGGTACATCTCCAATTGCTCACAATCTTTTTAAAGCTGTTCAATGAGGTGTTTTGTTTTGTTTTGTTTTTCTTTTGCAGTTCCCCATCGTCACCACTGCTCCCTAATATTCTACAATGTAGTCTGCTTAATCTTGGGAACTTGAACTCATTGAGGACACCCAAGTACTCTTTTGTCATCTCCTCACTCATCTTGGGCTTAGGCAGTTTCCTTTTATTATTCATGATCTCAAGACCATCCTTCTTGCCAGAGAAAACAGAAGCACAAGAAGAGTTGTATTATTGTCATTTTTTATCCTCATCCTGAACAGCAGTTCTTAGCCTTCTTTCATTACTTTTTGTCGCCAACAGAACTAAAAGAAAAAAAAAAAGTTCTTTTTGTTGTTCTCAGTATTCCCTATAACCCTAGTACATTCTGAGTTTTAGTATTCCTGACACTACTGTTAAATGATAATGAAAATATTTTTATTCATCTTACTTGCAAGCATACCTTTCTTATAATTTAGTTGGTTAAGGAATTCCCCGTGCATCCACATTTCTCTCTTTAGACAGCTTTCTTTTTATCTTTGCAAGAATTGCTTCTTTTTGGTTTATTTTTGAGAGCTTCATGGCTCTCTTCTAACTTGCCTGGTAGAATTTTGGGGTCATGAGAGTCTATGTTTTTCTTATTCCTTTGAAATCTAATCTTCAAAAATTGAGGGTACATGCCAGGCTATATTCCTTACTTTATCATTAATTGTACAATGAAGTGGTCACTTCTTCCTAAGGTTCCTATCATTTCCACTTCAGCAAGCATTTTCTAATTATTGGTCAGAATCTTCAGAATAACAGTTCCTTTTATTTTTTCCTCCACCATTTGAAAAATAAAACCACTGTTAAGGCTCTTCAAGAAAATGTTGCCTGCTTTTTGAAGAGAGAGAGAGAGACAGAGTCAGAGAGACAGAGACACAGAGAGACAGAGACACAGAGAGAGAGACAGAGAGACAGACAGAGCTTTAAATATAGAAATATGTAAATCTGGGCTCATAGTTATGCCTTCTATATGTGAAGGTGTTCTAGCAGGTCCATTAAAGGTTGTGTACATATACATTCTATCTTTTGCATAAATCTGTAAATAGGATCATGATTAAGAATGTAACTAGGCCCTTTAGGAGTGATTGGTTTGCCACATGCCCACGTTCTTGATTTTGGGTAGCACATAATCCCAGAGATCACCATGTCTTGGAATGATGAAGAAGAACCTATTAAAATAAAGCCAATGAACTTGTTGGCATATGTGTTGGTTTATTGGCTATGTGGTCTAAAGATGCTCAAAGTCCTAATGATCAGAGAGGGTGATGAGCTGTCATGGTCCCTAAAGAAGGTAACTCCCCTTCTGAAATGTAGGCCATATTATCAGTAGCTCTTTATTCCATATCTTTTAGTTCTTTCTATTCAGTGGTAAGACTGCTGGAAAAATAACTGCAGAGCTAGTGCTTGGGCAATGGGGATGTAGCCTAGGAGAAGACAGACGTAGGTCTCTACAATGTTTTTTTTTTTTTTTTTTTTTGTAGAATTGGGTAGCTACAGCTAGGGGTAAATGTTCTTAATTACAGGATCATAGATTTAGAGATAGAAGGTACCCCAGAGGGCATGTATCCCAAACCTCTCATTTTACAGATATTGTCCAGTATACTGAGGAAAAGACTGAGTTTCTAAAAAACCTTGTTTAAATTCAATAGCCAACTTACTGTGTAATCTTTGTCAAGCCCTCCAGCCTTACAGTCCTCCATTCCCTCTGCCCTATCTCTTCAAAAGAGGAAGTAATAGTTGGTCAGAAGGATATTTTTAATGGGCTCTAGACCTGTGATTCCATCAGTGTAGAGAATTCTTAGTGTGAAAACTCCTAGGAAATCAGTGACTCTTCTCCAACTTGTAGTTACGAAGTTATCTGTGACACTAACAGGTTCAATGACTTGCAGTCTACCAACTATATATGACTGAGATTGGGCCTGAATTTCCTTACAATGATACTCCTCTGGTGTGAGTGCCTATTCATTAATTGTAAAGCATTTTGTAGGCCAGGTACTTCATCATTTTTACTTATTGAATGATAATGAAAAAAAGTCTTAAAATTAACTTTTGCTTATCCATGTTCTTACTAATACCACATTCATTGTTTATGTTTTTCTTAAAGATATATATTTTGCATTTTATTCTGTGACTGAGTAAGTTTTCTTTGGGTGCTCAGTTAAACGTATTTCTAAATAGAGCTTTCACAAACACTGTTTTCACTTTGGGTCAGGCAAAAAAGCCTATTTTTAAAAGATACACACACACACATATACATATGCATGTGTGTATATATATATATAATTTTCCTTTTCCTTTTCTTCCAACTTTCTTTTTCTTTCCCTCTTTCTTTCCTTCTTTCTTTTTACTCTTTTTTTTTTCTAGAGATCTCTGTGAGAGAAATACAAGACATTTTCATGTTTGCCATCCCTTCTCAAAGCAATTAGTCATTTAAAACCACTGGGCAAACGAATGAAATGCAAAGTCTTTCACAGTTGTTGATTTGCTGCCAGCTTGTTAAAGGCAGATTTTAGCCAGTGCAAATGATGGCGCTTTAGCAGCTTTCTTTAAAGGGTGGTTTCCTGGGCAGCTGATACACTAAGCATATGCTGTTTCTGAGATAAAGAATAGGCATTCCCTTATCCACAAGCCCGTATGTCAAAGGCAGACATTTTGTGTACCTACTTTCTCAGGAAACTCATCTACTCTCATGATTTCATCTCCTACCTGCCTTTGAATGAATCACAAATTGACATATCTCACTCTGACTTTTTTACTCCAGAGACAGTACTATGTCCAGGTACTTCAGAGTAACTCACTGGCTCTTGAATTAATTGATTTAGGGTTTGAAATAGTAAAGATGTCTCTAGACTTAAAGATGACGGAGAGTGCCTTTTTCCCTACCTGGAGACAATAGTAATATTGGGGTGATGTTAACACCTTGCATTTATAGAATGCTTTATGATTTGAAAGAATTTCCTTTACAACAACCCTATAAAAATGGTAGCAGAGTAAATTTTGTAGGGCCCAGTTCTAGGATACAAGGGGCTAGAAAATACAACTATGAGAAAAAAACAATGGAAACTAGGTAGCTTCCTATCAATTCAAGGAATTGCAAAACAAATCGTGGTTCATGAATTTAAAGTATATTACTGAGATATAAGTAGAGTCTAATAATGGAACCAGACAGATCCACAGGTAGCCCAAGAACTCATGAGTGTAAGATACTATGCAACATCTGTATCCCATTTTTATTTCACTGGGTTGGCTCACTCATCATATCTATACCCATATTGGGAGGTCTGTTTCTTCTTTGCTTAAAGTTGGGAGTGAGGGTAGGCAGTGCAGCAGTGGCAACAAATGTGAAGTTACAACTCACTACTCTCTCACTTTAAAGGTATTAGAGGCAATGCTGGCATGAGAGAATGCATTCCCATTATTCAGCACTGTAACTACTGAGCCCTACTAGTATGCTTCCCATTTATATAAAATCAGTCACTATTATACCATTAACTTTTAAAGATAAAATATTTACTATAAACAATAAAGAAAAGACAATAACAATCATAATATTTACTTAGTAATAAGCCTAATACAGTAGTCCACCAGTAAGCCTAGTTATACTTTTCCAATGAAATTCACACACTTTCCAAAGGAAAATGGGCATTAGCTTACAGAAACTTAGCAAGGAAGATGAGTGAAGTGCCTGGAGTAACTCAAGGATACACTAAAGGCCTTGACATACTTCTTCCCTTCAAGTGCAATTACTGTGTTATACAATATATACCATTTTTGTACACAATTGTGTTATACAGTGTGTGCCAAATGTAGCTAATTCTCTCTTAGCTGTTCCCCTTCTGATCCTCACTGCTTTTCTGCTTAGCAAAGGTGTTCTACTTCTCCACTTCTGCTTTTGAACTAATGAAGCAGTAATAAGCTCTTTTTCCTCACAACCAGCATTATCAGGGCACTGTGAAAAAGTGTTATGCTCTTTCAATGATATAAGCCTTTTCCTCAAGATTGAGGGAGAAGTGCTGAGCTCTTTTACCCTGCAAATAAATAGCTGAAGATTCTGCTTTGTCCAAACAGTTCCAGGACTGTTCTCACAGTAAAGCATAGTTCACAGTAAAATAGATGAAAACTTGGTTTTATCCCCTCTGTATTTTTTTTCTGAAACCAGAAAGGGCAGAACAGAGTAAGACAGAATCTGTCAGTGGTTCTTTCAATCTCAAGCTGAAATCAATAAGCCTAGATATCTCACCACAACAGTACACTTGAATTATCTTCCAATGAGCTTCCAGAATTTGCTCTAGACTTTCCCCAGACAACTAGAAATAATGATAAGTAAATTTCTAAGAAAGCTTCTAAAGAGTTAGCTCTCTTAGCTAGAAGACTTTTATATCTACTGACCATGGTTTCTTGTGACTTTTCCCACAATCAGCTTACTGTTCCTCCTGATTTTTTGTCTCTCTCTTCCTAAGGCTTCATATCAAGATTTCTTCTCTTTCCCTCTTATTATTTCTAATGCTGCAAATCAGAGTTGCCTGATGGTCAGTGATTCATCCTTACCTTATTGAGTAAAATTCAAGAAATCTACATTTCTGTTAAGCATAAATCCAACAGTCTTTATTTACTCATTCCATAGTTTCCAAGCAGAAATTTGATTTACAAATTGTGTCAGTTATAACCTTAGCAACTCTAAAAATAGTCACATGAAAATGAACTGATATACAGTACATATATCCCTTCTACACTGCAGTGGATAGGAGTAATAGCCCTGTGATCTGGAAAATCCATGTAAAATTTTGGCTCTCCCTTTGTACCAGAGAAGAAGTTTGAATTTCTTCTTCTCCTTTAATGGGGTATTTAAATATTGGGTTATAGGTTCTGTGTCACCTGCTGGCCTTTATGTATCATCTGCAGCTTCTACAAAACTCCCCCAAAATTTGTGTGGAATTTCTTATCCTGACCCATGAATATATCAGAACTATGATGGGGAAAGTTGTGATGTGGAAGGGATAACTGTAATTCCCTGTAGCCATCTTTACTTCAGTTATTGCTCTATCTTCAAACAAGTTCTTTAAGTACAGCACTTTGATCTGAGTGGAAGTCTCTATCTGGTCCTTTGAAGAGGCTCAAGGAGGGAACAACATACTCAGTTACATACAGTAATTTAACTTGCCATTTAGGCAGTAGGAGGGGAAAGGGGAAAGAAAAGGGAAGGGGGGATAGAAGGAAGGGAAGAAGTACTAAGGGAAAAGGGAAAGAAAAGGGAGGGGGCTGATAGGAGGGAGGGGAGATTGAGGGAAGTGGTGGTCAAAAGCAAAACTCTAATGTGGAAGAAAAAGAGAAAGAAAAGCATAAATGGAGAGAAAGACACAGATAGCAATCATAACCATGAATGTAATTGGGATGAACTGTCCCATAAAATGGAAGCAGCAGAATGGATTAAAAACCATAAACCAACAATACACTGTTTACAAGAAACACACTTGAAACAGAGGGATTCACACAGAGTAAAGGTAAAAGGCTGGAGTAGACTATATTATGCTTCAGCTGAAGTAAAAAAACAAAAAAACAAAAAACAAAAACCAGGGGTAGCAACCCTGATTTCAGACAAAGCAAAAGCAAAAAATAGATCTTATTAAAAGAGATAAGGAAGGAAATTACATCCTGCTAAAAGGCACCATAGACAATAAAGTGATATCATTACTAAACATATATGCACAAAGTGGTATAGCACCCAGATTCTTAGAGGAAATTTCAGGGAGTTGCATGAAGAAATAGACAGCAAAACTATACAAGTGGGGGACCTCAAATGCCCCCTCTCTGAACTAGATAAATCTAACCACAACAAAGAAGTTAAGGAGGTGAAAAGAATTTTAGAAAAGTTAGATATGGTAGACTTCTGGAGAAAATTGAATGGGGATATAAAGGAACATAGCTTTTTTTTCAGTGGTACATGGGACCTACACAAAAACTGACCATGTACAAGGGCACAAAAACCTCACAATCTAATGCAGAATGGCAGAAATATGTAAATGTATAATGATGCGATAACAATTACATGTAATAAAGGGCCATGGAAAGATAGAAGAAAACAATCAGAAACTAAATAATCTAATCCTAAAGAATGACTGGGTTGGACAACAAATCATAGAAACAATTAATAACTTCATCCAAGAGAATGACAGTAATGAGACAACAAACCAAAACTTATGGGATGTAGCAAAAGTGGTTCTTAGGGGAAGTTTTATATCTCTAAATGATTACATGAGGTGCAGTTAGGTGGGGCAGTGGATAGATCACTAACCCTGTAGTCAGGAGGACCTGAGTTCAAATCTGGCCTCAGACACATAACACTTACTAGCTGTGTGACCCTGGGCAAGTCACTTAACCACATTGCCTAGCCAAAAAATGATTACATGAATAAAATAAAGAATGAGGAAGTCAATGAAATACTCATGCAATGAAAAAAATCTAGAAAAACATAAAAATTCAATTAAGTTACCAAATTAAATTAAATGCCAAATTAGAAATACTGACAAGCAAAGGAGAGATTAATAAAATTTAAATCAAGAAAACTATTGAGCTAATAAATAAAACTGAGATCTGGTTTTATGGAAAAAATCAATATAAACTTAATTTGATTAAAAAAAGAAGAAAACAAAATTACCGGTATCAAAAATGAAAAGGGTGAATTCACCACCAATGAAGAGGAAATTAAAACAATAATTAGCAGATATGCAATAAGTACTATAAAATAATGTAACAAAAATGACAATTCTACTTAAATTAATTTATTTATTCAGTGCCATACCAATCAAACTACCAAAACAATATTTTATAGAGCTAGAAAAAATAATAACATGATTCATCTGGAAAAAACAAAAAGGTCCAGAATATTAAGGGAACTAATGAAAAGAAATGCTACAGAAGGTAGCCTAGCCATACCAGACCTTAAATTATATTATAAAGCATCAATCATCAAAACTACTTGGTAAGAAATAGAGGGGTAGATCAGTGGAATAGGTTACATATACAATACAGTAGTCAATGACTGTAGTAATCTACTGTTTGATAAACCCCAAGACCTCAGCTTCTGGGATAAGAACTCACTATTTGACAAAAAAATGCTGGGAAAACTGGAAAAGAGTATGGCAGAAACTAGGCATTGACCAAAATCTTACACCCTATACCAAAATAAAGTCAAAATGCATACATGATTTAGATATAAAGGCTGATATGATAAGCAAACTGGGAGAGCAAGGAATAGTTTACTTGTCAGATATATGGAGAACAGAAGAATTTATGACCAAACGAGATAGAGAACATTATGAAATGCAAAGTGGATAATTTTGATCATATTAAATTGAAAAGTTTTTGCACAAACAAAGCCAATGCAACCAAGATTAGGAGGGTAACATAAAATTGGTAAAGAATTTTTACAACCCAGTGTCTCTGATAAGGGCCTCATTTCTCAAATATATAGAGAACTAAGTCAAATTTGTAAGAATACAAGTCATTCCCCAATTGATAAATGGTCAAAGGACATGAACAGACAGTTGTCAGATAAAGAAATTAAAGCTATCTATAGTCATAAGGAAAAATTCCCTAAATCACTATTGATTAGAGAAAAGCAAATCAAAACAACTTTGAGGTACCACATCACACCTATCATGTTGGCTAACATGACAGAACAGGAAAATGATAAATGTTGGAGAAGATGTGGAAAATTGGAATATTAATACATTGTTAGTGGAGTTTTGAACTGATCCAACCATTCTGGAGATCAATTTGGAACTATGCCCAAAAAGCTATAAAAATGTGCATACCCTTTGAGCCGGCAATAGCACTTCTGGGTCTGTATCCCAAAGAGATCATAAAAATGGGAAAAGGACCCACATGTACAAAAATATTTATAGCAGCTCTGTATGTGGTGGCAAAGAATTGGAAATTGAAGGGATGCCCATCCATTGGGGAATGGCTGAACAAGCTGTGGTATATGAATGTAATGGAATACCATTGTGTTATAAGAAATGATGAGCAGGCGGACTTCAGAAAAACCTGGAAAGGCTTGCATGGACTGATGCTGAGTGCAGTGAGCAGAATCAAGAGAATATATACAGTAACAGCCACACTGTGCAATGACTAACCTCGACAGACTTAGCTCTTCTCAGCAATGCAAGGATCTAAGACATCTCCAAAAGTCCCATGATGGAAAATATTATCCACATCCAGAGAAAGAACTATGGAGTTTGAATGCAGATCGAAGCTTGCTCTTTGCTTTTTTTTTTTTTATAGTGACAAAAAGTGGAATTAAAGTGGGTACCCATTGATTGGTGAATAGCTGAGAACAATTTGTGGCATATGGATGTAATGGAATATTATTGCCCCATAAGAAATGAAATATAAGAAGAATTCAGAGAACTTGGAAAGAATCATGTGAACTAGTAAAAGTGAAGCAAACAGAAGAAGGAAAAAAATTACATAATGGCCACAATAATGGAGAGTAAAACCACACTGAAAGACTTCAGAGATTGGATCAAAGCAGTGACAAGATGGGACTGCAGAGGACTAACAGTGGAGAGTCAGAAAAAAAGCACGCATTTTTAGATATGGTCACAATGTTGATTTGTTAAATCTGTCTATATTTAGTCCTAAGTAGAAAAGGTGCCGTGGAGTGTGAGGATGTCATTGAGAAGGGACAGCATTGAAAAACAACAACAACAACAATAACAACTCAGCATTAACAAAAAAGGAAGCACTCATAAAATATTGGTTTACTGCTTATAGTAATATTATACTAGAAAACAACCTTATTATTTAATTTCACCATTCCCAATTCTTAGAATTTATTACTATCAGCTATTTATATGACTTAGTTTTAGTGAATTCCAAAAACATTTCTATCTCTATTACAAATGTTATCCAATTGAATATACCCTAGCACACTTTTTCTTTGTATCAGTACCAAGAGGAAAGACAGAAAGTATTCTCCCTCTCATTGGCTTGTCCTGTTACCCACTTCAAACTAACACACAGTTTGGTTCACAGTTTACCTTGGTGAGAAAATGCAACATTTATGGGAAAAATACATTGTTTTGCAGATAATCAATAGCATCATGATCATTTCAGTTCAATCAGAGATATTTCAGACTAAGACATACTTATTAGTTTTAACCCAACTCCTCTTATTCAGTGCCCCACATTTCAAATAAGATCTCCCTTTTTCTCATAAAGCAAATGCAACACAAAGACCCCTAGGTTCTCTCAAACTTAGATATTTTGGTCCTCCTTCTCGTATTTTCCATCCTGTCTCCTTATGCCTTCTCTTTGAATTTTCACTTATCCAGTGACACAGATTACTCTAGTCTCCATCTGAATTGCTTTCCCCAGGGTCATAGGACCATAATACTGGAAGAAAATAAAACCACTTAAAAGGCTTACTTTTCAGTTTTTCATATCTTATCCATCTCTACCACCCCCAAATAGTACTGGTTTTACTTAACTTAGTTACTTTAAACACTTGTTCTAACATGACTCATATCCCATGAATTTGCCTTTCCTGTGGATTCTTGTTGAAGATGAAGTTATTGGTGTCTCTACCAAGATCATTTACTACACAGATTTTTCATACTAGTAACAGAAGATGTAATATTTTATGATTTCCTGTCTAATAATAACAGTTAATATTCATATGGCACTTACTATGTCTCAGGCACTGTGCTAAGCATTTTATAATTATTTTCTCATTTGATCCTCACAACAACCCTGGGAGGTAGGTGTTATCATTATATTTATTTTACAGATAAGGAAACTGAAGAAAACAAAAGTTAAATCAATTGCTCAGGGTCACAGAATGTCTGAGACAGAATTTGAACTCCTGACTCCAGACCCAGCACTCTATCTTCTATGCCACTTAGGTGCTCTACGTACAGTTTGCATACTTCCAGTACTACATAAGTGAAATTAATTTTGAGGAGAATATGTTTTATAAACATCTACTAAATATATATCACGTCCAAATGAAATTGTTTCTGTGGAGCCTAACTAATGGAAGAATAGGTTCTATCTTGAAGATGAAATGAACAATTTTTCACTTAAAATACAAGTCTTTCATTTCAAAATATTCAATGGGATGATATTTAAATATATTTCTCACTTGTTAAATTTAGAACACTGGAAAGTCAAATATAAGAATATTTGTTGGGTCTTTATCATTTTCATTCAAATACGAACAGGATATTTTTTAAATTTACTTTCAGCTCTAACACTTTCAAGCTTTTATTTTGTGAAAATTTTATATGAGCAATGGTAGAAACATTAGGCTTAGTAATATTTATTGTGGTCTACTTTAGTTGAGTTATTTGAATCATAGAACAGTATAGTCAGAAAAAATCTTAGAGAAGCAATCACTTGATCTATGTAATACAGGGCTGCCTTTTATAGCATTCATCTTCTCCTTTACATAGAAAGCCCACCGAATTCGTCTTAGACCATTCTGTTGTTGGGAAGGTCTAGTTGTGGTGGTGAAGATTCCCATGTAGATAGAATTTCAAAGAGATGAACTCTGAGGTTTCTTCAGAGTCAGAGAGTCTGTGATTCTGTGAAGGGAGTCAGTGCCTCAGGATGGCCACAGTTCAGCTCATGTAGCATGGTGTTTCAAGCTCATATAAAGCTAGTCCTTTACCTTTGCAATGTAGTTTACCAGAGTCCTTCATAAATGGGGCAGCAATATTTGAGCCAGTTATTTAAAATGTGATCTGATTGGAAGCGTGCATTATTTCCTGTGATCAAGACATGATGTTTCCATTAATGAAGCTGACATTGATAGTAGATTTCTTGGCAGCCATATAACATTACTAGTTTAAAGCAAATTTCTTGTCAAAAACCCATACCCCATTTTTTAAGGAAATTCTGCTGAGTCAGAACTTCCTTATCCCGTGATTTGTGTGATTATTATTATTATTATTATTATTTGCTTTAAAATCAGTACCTTACATTCAGTCCTGTTAAATTTTTCCATAGTTTTAACATAATGTCCTAGCCTGGCAAGACAATTTTTAATCTTGACTTTGTCATCTATCTATAACCTGTCAAATTAACTATCCTTCCCACCTTTGTCACTTGCACATTGATAAAATGTGCCTTCTGTCTTCATCCAAGTAACTGATGAAAATATTAACAGAATAAAATCAAAGATGGAGCCCTGGGGCACTGCTGAAGAAAACATCCCTCCAGGTTGGCACCTTTACATTAAGTAATAATTAGGTATGGTTATTTAACCAGCTTTATACCTGAAGTGTATCACCTTCCATCTCACACTTCATCAACTTACCTACCAAGATAAGATGAAATCTCCATTAAAGGTGGAAGGCTAAAGTTCTACCATACTGTATTGTATCATTTGGAATGACAGCTACTCTGGTTTCTCAAAAGGTATGCCAAGAGAGCACAAACTCTGGTAGCTCCAACCAAACTG
Organism: Vombatus ursinus; assembly: GCF_900497805.2. Taxonomy (NCBI): domain Eukaryota; kingdom Metazoa; phylum Chordata; class Mammalia; order Diprotodontia; family Vombatidae; genus Vombatus; species Vombatus ursinus. Next base: position 541,162 of record NW_020947238.1, read on the forward strand.
AAAAAAAAAAAAAGAAAAGAAAAGAAACCTAGTGGTTATTGCCTGAGAACCAGCCTAGCTATGCTGGAGAGACTCATAAGGGTTTGGCCACAAATCAATGCATATTTTATCTACAACAACTTATGAAGCCAGTCTACTAAATTATACAGTGCTCTTGTGTATTGGTGGAGGTAATGCTCATACTGATAGAACCACAGATGTTTGATGCACAGAACTTTATATAAGAATACCATGTGGGACTCTATCACACATTAAGCTGAAGATATATTGGTCTATGGTGTTTACCTGATTTACTAACTTAATAAATCTATCAGGAAATGAATCTAGGCTAATTTGTCCCAGCTTGTTCCTAGCAAGTACTTTCACTCTTAAGGACCAATAGATTTTCCTTAGGCAAAATGATTCAATAAAAACACTGATTTTAGAGTGAAAGCATCTGGGTTTGAGACCCAGTTCTGATAGAAATTAGCTGTAAGACCTTGGACAAGTCATCTAAATTCCCTGATCCTCAATTTCTTCAACTGTTAAATACTGATGATCATGATCATAATATTTGTACTAATAAAATCTCAGCGTTTTTCTGAGGGACATGCTTTATAAACCACAAACAGTTAGACAAATATGATTTATTACTCTTTCATACTCAGAAACCATCTTCCATGTTGATTCTTAACTATTAAGTTTTTGATCAAGATTTAACTTTTTTAAACTATAATCTTTCATTTTCATAAGTCATAAGCCTAGGATTGGCTCAAACCCTTGCAGCTGGGCACTGTAGTCTTTTTTTTTCTGAATTTTCTTGTGCCATCTTTACTTTTCAAACAAGCCTTAGGCTTAACTGTTCTTTGCCAGCCTAGTCACCTTGGCCTGCCATTGGGAGCCTTGCTGTTCACTTTCTCTGGGGCTGATGGAACTCATTGATCTTTCTCACACACTATACTTCTTGAACACTCAACCCATTTGCCTCTACTTTACATTGACACAGGCTCAATCTATTTCAGAGAATCTAAAGCCTGAAAGAAGAGATGATTTAGGGGAGCTGGAGGTATTTCTGAGTCCTTATGATACCTATCCAGTAACTCACAGAGCTGCCCAATCCTTCAAATATGTTTAAGTTATATCCTTAAGATTTAGCTTATCTGAATATAAGCATATGCACATGTGTAATCTTGTATACACATATAAAAGTCTGAATATTTGCACTGTGGTCTTTGAATGGCCAGCATAGAAAGTTATTTAGGGGCATTCAAAACAATGACTGAGTTACCACATTTAGAGCAAGGGCAGATCAGCAGCATACTTGTCAGTTTCCCTCTGACTTGAAATAAGTAGAATAAACAACTCAGTGGGTCTGTTCAGAAGGTATCTAGAAGTCATGAGGGCCAGCTAGGTGGCTAAATGTGTAAAATATTGGGCCTGGAGTCAAGAAGAACTGAGTTCAAATCTAGGTTCAGATACTTATTAACTGTGTGATTCTTGGCAAGTCAATTAGCCCTGTTTACCTCAGTTTCCTCATCTGTAAATGATATGGTGAAGGAAATGGCAAACTACTCTAGTATCTCTGCCAAAAAAAAAACCAAAAACAAAAACCCAGGTGGGGTAAATGGGGTAATGAAGAGTCAGACATGTTGAAAAATGACTGAACAACAACAAGGAGTCATGAAACCTTTGAAAACTTTTGTAGAAGGAACGTGGTTTCTTCTCTGTCTTTCAAAGTCATAACATCAATGTTCTTAATATCTGGGCATCCTATGCCAGATAGGCCATCTGCAAAAAGACAGATATCCACATGTGGGCTGTATCTTACATGTTGTTACTTGGCTTTTTTTCTGAACTAAGTATAAACACATTTTCCTCACTGGAATAAGCTACTAGTTTCTTATTCATTTAAAAATTTCTTCTCCTTGAGACCAGGGACTTTTTTTGCCTTTCTCTGTATCCTCAGTGCTTTGCAGAATGGCTGGCATATAGTTGGCACTTAATAAATTCTGAGTGAAAAAAATTACTGCTTTGAAACTAAGATTATAGACGTGCAATGTGTCTTTTGTTTGGAGTTCCTAGCTTATTTCACCTCAATGTGTGTTTATGCGAAAGTGCCAGTCTTACGTCTTTTCACAGTATTTTTTGTCGTCTTTACTCACTGACCATCTATTTTTAAATCTAAAGCCCATTTTACTTCTGTTAACACTAACTATATTTAGAACCTTAAACAGTCTGGGAATTAGCAGATATAACAAATTACAAAAAAAAAGAACAAAGAGATATGTATATTAATGAACCCCTCAAAAGAAAGATTTCTTTTAATTTATAGACATATTATTATTATGCTTGTGGAACTAGACCCTTAAAATACAGGCCTGGGAATCAAAATAAAACACTCCAAGACAAAAACAGAATTATTTTTAAGGACCCTGATACTAAGATTCAAACATATCCATGCCTACAGCATGAATATGCTGTTTTCTGTATTTAAATACAAATGATAATAATACCCTGTATTAATGATCCTCAAATATGAAAATAAAAATACTGACTTACTGTGAATTTAAGTTGTTTTTTTTTTGAAGTTGGGAATTAGCTTGTGCTAAATGATATGAACTCTCTAATCCAATTTGACAAGTAGTTATGAAGTACCTACTATGTGAAAAATAGTGTGGTGTGATATTTACAGGGCTCATTTCAGAGAAAGGAGGACATGGATTCAAATCCCTACTGTGACATATGTTAGCTTTTTGAACATGAGAAAGTCATTTGCTCTTTCAGTGACCCAAGGTGACTAAGACTATAAATTACAAAGCAGTTGCCTTCTAAATTGCCATCTAAACTTTCTCACTGGAGTTCCCCCAAATGCATGACATTACAGGTTCAGTTTTTTAAAATGCATGAAACATTGAGTTAGATGTGAGGGATTCAAAGATAAAATGTAAAAAAAAAGATAGTACCTGCTCTCCAATATTCAAATACACACACATCCATATACATATATACACATACACACATGTGTGCACATATATAGCATTAAATATACATATAGATATACATACATATATGTGTGTATATATGTGTATACACACACACATACATATGTATTTGGGCTGATTCCAACCTTATCTCTAACTTTGACATCATTAGTATTGTAATAATAATTATAATATTCTAAAGAAAGAATCGAATTTCAATTCAGTCTGATCTAGAAGCAAAATTTGCATTTATTAGTCTTTTCATTTGAGATAATCCACTAAAGTTGTGGACTGGAGCAAATAATGTGTTACTGAATCACTGAATTACTCCTTTACAGAGTAATAGGGCCATTCCCTCCTTTCTGCCTCTTTTGCTGGGGGAGTGTTAAATAAGCCAACTGGATGAATGAGTCCTCTGAAGGTATGAAGTCCTCTGTGCTATCTTACTGTAGAGCATGATAGGGCACCCAATGAGGAAATTCAAAACTTGCTATAAGGAAAAAAAAAAGTGTGGGGGGAGGTTGGGAGAAAATTCTGACATCCATTTTTTGATGTGCTTTCTGGGCAATAGGAATTGTTTCCCAGGGTGCTGGAGTGTTAAATCACAATCAGCCCTTGAACACAAGATTAAAAAAAGAGAGAGAAGACAGAGAGTAACAATTGGCAAATGTCTAGCACAGCTGCATTATTGCCTATAAAAAAATGGCAATGTAACAAACTCATATCTGGGGTAAATGAGATAGATAAGCCCATATAGCACTGCCTCCAAAAATGATTTTAACTCATCATCAGTAATGAGAAAAATGTCTAAATGGCTTAAAGGGACATTTGAAATTTATGTGGTTTGACACTTAAAAAATTTTAGAAACATCCAAAATAGCATGAAAATAACCCAAGTGTGGGGTTAAAATGTATTGCAGTCCAACCTATAAATCTCCATCAGAAGAGATTTATTTTAAAGGAACATCTCAAATAAAGTGCCACTTTAAACTACTCAGTAGTTCATTTTAGAATAAAAACAATAAAATAATTTTTTTTTCTCAAAAGTAGGTTCAATAGTAGCCTGCCTTGCTTGGAAAGTATGCTCCTCTGGGAGATGGTTCTGTTTCTAAACCAGCTTATTGGAGTTCAGGTACAGGAAAGTCTCAGGTAGAAACAAAAATACTGCTTTTGGTCAGAGCCCTTGAATTTTAGTTAAGTGCTAATCTTGATGATAATGGTCATATTGATATTATTGATAAAATATTCTTACAGTGATAATGTCACTAAATTTCATTTTTATCCAGTTAAGAAGTCTTGAAAATCTTGAATCACCTCTGACCTAAGGGAAAATTTCAAATATATTGGCACTACTCTAAAGAGGAATAAAGTTCATAATAAAGACAATATTGCAACCAAAGAAAAGTCTGCATTTGTTTATGCTATTCTATGAATTTCAAGTTCCCACTGGAACATATTCAATTTTCCACTCGCATAAGCTAAATGAAAGGGAAACATTGATTTTGTTTCAGAAAGTTACACTTTCAAAAAAGAAATAAAATAAAAAAGTTTTATTTCCTAGACAAAGAGTCTCTCAATGATGCCATTTTGACTCTAATATCTCTTCTGACTCATCTTTAGACTATTTAAGGCCAGATCTTGTTTCTGCTTGTTCTGAGATGGAAGTTGCCCATTTTTAGCTTTAGGATTTCTCTTGCTGGCAACCATCATATTATGCTGCTTTTCCAGCTGGATGGAAAAGGTTAATATACTAAGGAATATCCTAACTAAACTCTATCCCCTCTGTTCATGGTATTATGGGAGAAATATGGCCAATATAAGGGGAATGGTAGCAACTGGCCTGAGACCTCAGCAGGCCTCTTTTCACATGAATAAAATGTTAGTTTCGTAGCATAGATGATTTTTCTCTTCCTTGAGTTAGGAAAAATAGAAGCCTTTCTCAAGTGTTTATTTTGTTGTTGGTCATTTTTATAGAAATAGATGGATGAATGAACAGAGTGAATGAATGAGTGAATGAAGAAATGAATTTCCCAAGACCTCAGTCTTCTATGGCTTCTGAAAGAATAATATGGAGAGTAATATGGAGTCAACTTGGATTAATTTACACACTTACTAATCTTTATTGCTCTGACTTGGGGCAATAGGGAAGACTTTTTGAGTGCACAGCATGGATAAATTCCTTCTCCTGACATGACTTCATATTTACAGAGGCACATTTCTCTCTCTTCCAATCCCCTTGATGCTGTCTTTGTTCTTCTTTCACTCTTCTTCAAAAATTACTCAAACACTTAAGGTGTCCTTTTACTGTTGTAAAAACAATCATAACATCATTGGCATTTATTGGCTCAGTCCTTCACATGGCCAGCTGAGATGTTGTGTTGCTTACTCTTCTGTCATCTCACTGCACTTACAGGTTTGGTATTATTGTGTTAACTTACTAAGTCCTTTGTAGATTGGCTTTCCTTTGGGGTTCTGGGGAATATCTCTCATTCTGCTGTGATTCCAATTCTCAATGCCAGTTACTCTTTCAAGTCTGTCCTTGTATTTCTTACTGAAAGGTTCACAAAATAACAACCATAACCACAACAAACACACACTCAAAAATAGTACTTAGTCCAAAAGATAAAACATAGCTATAAAGGGTGAAGTACAAGTTTATAGAGAGAGTTGGCATGGGCCATATCTGCCTTTACTATCATTTTCTCCTTCCTTCTGGCTTCCACTGCCTCTCCTGCTGGTTACCACTTTTGCTAACACAACAGTGTAGCACTTGGACTGTTCATCTATTAACTTATTATCATGCTAAATGACTAACCTTACCATAACAATGCATCAGTTAATTAATTCTCCAAATATTTATTGGAAAGTTACCATTTGCAAGCACTAGAGTAGATTCTGCCAATAAAACAACTAAATCCTGATTAGTACGAATATTGAATCCAATGCAGTGGTCTAAATAAACCTTTCAGTACATATTTTCACTGGGCTGAAAGCAATTATCATATTTTAAATAATTATGACTTCAAATAGTGCAAATTCAAATGTGTATAACCATTTCATAGATTAATTATTTTCAATAATCAAAATATGGCATAGTTCCTATGCTTAAGGAGTTTTTAGTGCAATGTAGAAACTGACTTACAAAATATTTACAATAGAATAGTCATATTCTTTTGGTTTGATTTCAATTCAACTCAGCAAATACATGAACCTATAATAAACAGAACCCAACTATGCTTGTAATGATACAAGATCTAGATTTAAAAACAACAACAACAATAACTATCCTGTCATCATGAAATCTAACAATAATGCCTTAATACTTTAGTTAATCTGTTAGTCAATAAATATATATTTAGTGCCTATTATGTGTCAGACACTGTGCTATGCACTGGGGACATATGGAAAGCCAAAATACAAGTCCCTGCCTTCAAGGAGCTCACAATTTAATGGAGGGATAACATATAACCAACTATGTACAAGTAAGGTTCTCAGACTAGAAGGTTGGAGGAGGGAGAGCCCAAGGAGGTTTGAGTTGGGATGAAAAGATTTAGAAGAGCTACTTTGGTGAATTATATAGTGAGTTAATTACATAGGTGTTAAATGATTGCCTTTCCACAATAAGAACCTTGAGATTATGTAGCATAAATTTGTATTGGATTCAGTCAGCATGGTTAAGTAATTCTCCTCACCTTCATTCAGCAGAGGCGTGTAGAAGTGAAGGCAGCTGATGGTAGAAGTAATCCACAGCTGAAATTTGGCAGAACACAATCAGAAATACAAAAGAAGGGTATGGGACTCAATAGAAGAGGACAGTGTAGAGTTTAACTGGTTCACCATGGGGTCTGGAAGTGGAAAGAAGGAGAGGGTAGCTTGTGCAGGGGTGATAAACGGGGAGAAATAAGGAGTCAAGAGACTGAAGGTTATGACATGCAGAAAGAGCAGGATTTGGTTCTGGAAGGCAGAAGAAAAGGTCTAATGACAACAGATTTTGATACACTTTAGTGGAGTTATGATGTCATAGGTTGTGGGCATTGCATTTTCGATTCATACTTCCTAATTTGTAAAATTCTCATTCCTCAGTACACCAATGGACTAATCAGTGCAGGTATTCCCTCCTCTCATGTAGGCTATTAAATTCTCCACAGAATTCTCATCCAGAGTAATTCTTATCTACATCTTTCCATAGATAATCCACAGAATGCAACATGATAGAGGCCTTCTTATAGTTTTTTTTTCTTCATATAATGGGTACCAGTGATTTGGGGGACTATTAATCTATTTTTGTTCATTCTCACCATGACTTACCCATCTTCTTTTCCTGTCATGAAGATAAGCTGTATAACATTCCCCATACATAGGCCATCGTTGAAAATAGGCCACAACCTATTTGCACATACACTATATCTCTCCATCACCCTTTGGATCACCCACAACTTTGATTTCTCAGAAACTGAGATCTTCCAAAACTTATAATTACACAGCATTGCAAGGAAGACATTTGTGGAGAAAATACGGCTCTTTGAGCTGAAGAACCACTTGGAAAACTTTAAAAGCATCATGCATTTTCCAAATGTAGAGTAGCCCACTCCACTCTTCCTATTTAATCTTAAACCTAACTCATCTACAATGCCTGTCACATATGTACTTATTGATGAAGACATCATTAAAAACAAAAAAAAGCCCTATATGTTGCCAATTCAATTGCATGCCATAAGCTAGACAACAGGCATTTTATATCCATTCAGTTTTTCCTATGTCAACAGTTAATATAATTCCCTTCTAGCAATTGTCAATCACATTGAATAGATTTTACAATGCTCTTGATGCATTAATGGGATTGATTCAATCAGCACAATATCTTCAACACATACGAGTACCTGAAAGACTTCACCACTTTTAAGGAATGTCTCTTCCATTTGCACCTTGAGCAAGACATTTTTCATGACAGTGGCTAACACAATTAACGAACATAATCTCCTTATTTTGGGCCTTACTTATGTCAATGAACCAAAGGTCTGTGGTTGTATTTGTCAAAAAATCATATTATTTTAATACATATGAGAAAATTCTTGGAAAAGAGATTTAAAAGTTGTATTTTGCTCTAGAGTTAAACATTTTTAAAATCCATGAACAGTAATCATGATGAGATCTTATACTCTCTCTGAATATTTCAGTCAGTGCTGCAGTCATAATGATGGAGTTTGTTGTGCAGAATAATTTGTGAATGTTTGCCTTGTAATGCTTTCACCAACGACACTTAAGATATGCCATGTAGATTCTTCTCATAAAGATTTTATAAAGATGGGAAAATTGACTTATGGGTCTATAGATATCTCTAGGTCACTTCTTTTGGCTATGAACATTGTCTATAATTTCTCTCCATTCACCTCCCCAAGATATTATGCCCGTCTCTAAATTATTTTAAGGTTTTGTTGTCTCAGTAATGATTTTCTCAGGATGCATTTGATCTGGCATAGCTCATCTTTCTGACTTCATCTTCATAAGTTCTTTTTATACTACTTTATAAAATACACCAAGAACTGAGATATTATGATCCAAATATAATGTTTTCTTTCTCTGGCTATGAAAGTAAATCACTATAAAAACCATTAATAAAATTGTTTCAATTTGCATTTGTTTGTTGCTTTCTGCTAGTTTCTCCTTTTGGCCAGTATGCCTCATTTGGGTTTCCCACAGGTTTTATAGACATTTTTTTTAAAATTTTTACTGTTTTTTTTTTCCTGTTTCAAGATATGACAATGTTCATAATTTTCCATTATCCTCAAATACTGTTTTACAAAAAGTTTGTAATGTAAACCAATGTTTCAGTGTTTCCCTAGGCTGTCATTTCTTTCTGTCTGGCAAGAAGATCAAACGTTAGTTGGCTAGGGTGGCTTCTCGGGTCCTTTAATCTAATTGGTTAAAATTTTCTAGGAATTGGTGATAATCAGGGCCAATATTTCCATTTTTCAGCATCAAAATGAGTAGGAATTTGATTCTTTAAGCATATTCTTTGTTTTTTGTGTTGCCATGGTCAATGAATTCATCATGTAGTGACCATCTATCCCTATTTAGCTACTCTGATTCAACCACAGAAGATTCAGTCTATTTCCAGAACCATACTCAGGACTTTCTGGAATGATAGAACCTGTCAGAATTTTCATTCTTCTGGCACAATCTTCCAGAACCCAATGTCACCTTTAGGCCATGGGATATCATGGATAAATTAATTTCCAGCCATTTTCAAAAATCCTTTATAGAATTCATCACATTGAAGTAATTCTTTTACTATGTAGTGAGTGTGCATGTAACACTGACTTTCCATCTGTTATCACTTTCTCTTATTCTATGATTGACTCATCCCTCTTCAGACCTACATATTGTATATAATACATTTTCCCCCAAGATGGTGCAGTGGATAGAGAACTAGAGCTAGAATCAGGAAGAACTGAGTAGAAATACTCCCTCAATCACTTATTAGCTGTATGGCCCTGGGCATATTACTATTTGCCTCAGTTTCCTCATCTATAAAATGGGATAACAATAGCACTTAACCTCCCAGGGCCATTGTGAGTATCAAATGAGATAATAACTGTTAAACACTTTGCAAAATTGAAAATGTCATATAAACACTAACCTTTTATTATTATTGTTATTGTTATTAACATAATCATCATCATTATTACCATTACTTCTTGTTTACAAGTAATTGTTGGTAATATGAATTAGCCTATTTATACAGCATATATCGTTCTACTGCCTTTGGACCACCTTAACTTGTAATTATAGCTAGAATATGTTTTTTTTCAAAATTTTAATAAATGTACCATCTTTTGGTGAATATTGATGTTAAAAAGAGAGAGTTTTGTGCTGGGGGAAGCTTGGGATCATTGAAAGTGGCACGTGATTTCTCAAATACAATCTAGTCTGCTTTAGTAAACTTATTAAACTCTGTTCATTCTTTATTAACAACACCTGTACAAGGCATACAATACTCAAAGAACTGCCTCTCCAAATTTATTCTGGATAGCATTCATTTATCATCCACTTTGTTTTTTCACTTTCAGGGCTAGAGGAATCTTCTTTGAATGACTATGGAAATTTATTAAGCATGTTCTTTTTTATTCTGTGGATACAACCTACATGATATCCTCTTCAAACCAAAACATATGGTAAAGCTTATCATTCACTAGTAACAATTAAATGATGCAACATTCTTGGATATTCAAAGTACTCTTTATACATTTTAGCTCACTCCTAGTTAGACATTTAGTTAAATAACATAGCAAATGAAATCACATATACAAAACACTTTGCCAACTATAATTTGTAGCTACTATTATTAAAGCTCTTCTCTGGTTTACACCTCACTGTTTCTTCACAATGTCTGGATCAATTTCTTCTTGAATTTTCTTCTTTAGAAATATTAGGAGACTATTAAAGCATAAATGATTCTGAAATGAACTTATCTTGGCTAACACTACTTATTCTGCTATTCTGCTCATATTTATATAGTTCTTTAAAGGTTAGCAAAGCACTTTATAAATATTATTTCATTCGATTTTCACAACAACTTTGTGATGTCGGCTCTATTATTATCACCATTTATAGATGTGGAAACAGGGGCAAATCAAGGTTAAGTGACTTGCCCAGGGTTACACAGTTGTTAAGTGTCGGAGATCAGTGAGTAACAGGCAGCTAAGTGTTACAGTGGATAGAGTGCTGGACCTGGAGCTAGGAAGACCTGAGTTCAAAGCTATACTTAGACTTTCCCTAGGTGTGACCTTAGGAACGTCACATAACTGCTGTCTGACTCAGTTTCCTTATCTGTAAAATGGCGACAATAATAGCCCTTACTTCTCAGGATTATTGTGAGGATCAAATCAGATAATATTTATAAAGCATTTTATAAACCTTAAAGTTCAGTAAAAATACTAGTTATTAAATTTAATATCATACTATATTATTGCAAGAGAACCAGAGGAGGAGCCTACAGATCTAGAATTTGACCTTGTATCCATCACAAATTATATTTGTAACTTCATCTTTATGACACAGAGGTATAATAAAGCCTTTTGGATTTGCCAGGGATTATTTGTAATGATTTAACATCTCTGCTCCTTTTTCTTCCTCTATAAAATGAGAGATGTTCTAGTTAATCTCATTTTCAGTCTCACACTTCTGATGCACTTTCATAGATTATTTTTTAAAGTTTGGATACAATTATATTAGTGTTATAAAATGCTAGAGTTTGGAGGATCCCTAATGAACATCTAACTCAGCTCCCTAAATTGATAGATGAAAAAAAAAATAAGGTTTCAAAGAGAGTAATGGCATGTCCAAGGTCATATGAGTGAACAGCTATGATCTAAGCCCCAATCTCATACTTTATACTGTATCATACTGTCTCTCACATGATGACAGTTTTACTATCCTGCTTATAAACAATGAAAGGAAATATTAAGGAGGTTGTCTCTTAAGGCAGTAGAAACAGGAAGGAATCACGAATTAGTGAAAAAAAAATCAGCATTAGAATTCAGGTTCTTGAGCACAATCCAATATTCTTTCCATTATACCTTGCTATATGTATTTGACCATTGAATGGATTATATAATTGCTATGAAACTAAGAAAAAAACACATGTTTTGTCACATTTGTATACTGGGACAATGAGAGTCCAAACTGAACAATAACCATCCACATCATAATAAGGAGAGGAAGCGTGACATGTTTGGAGAAGGTCAAGGTGTGTCTCCTGCCTTTAGTGCTTACCAGTTATATTATCATGGGCAAGTTACAACTCCCTAAGCTTCAATTTCCTCATTTGTTAAGTGGGAACAATAGCAGGTAACTTAGAGGGCTGTTGTAAGACTCAAATAAGATAATTCATATAAAATGCTTTGTGAACCTTGATGTGCTACATAAATGGCAGTTTCATAGTTGATAATGGGCAGTCAGGCAGAATCTTGGGGGGAGGGGAGAAACTCTAAGGAGGGCACCAGCCTCTACTCTTCTGAGACTACTAATATGGCTAACAGATCAAAATAGGGAGGATTTGAATTGCTGGATGGGAATTTAGGCTGGCCCATTATACTGTGAATTTTGGGTGATAAACTCTGATCCAGATGAGAACTCTGAGAGGAGTATTTCAAGTCTCTGAACTCTTGTTGTCTGGGTAATCTCCCTGTATTTCTTTTAGCCTGAGATCTCTGTATCCCTGGGGAAAGTCTGATGATTTGGGCTGTGCTGAAAGCAGCTTGAGGTCTTAGGCATAGAAAGCAATAAAAAAAATGAGCAGTGACAACCTTAAATCACACACTGAGTGAAAATTCCTCCTTAGTGACACCTTCTGAAACATGCACTATTCTCTGGTTTGACTATGAGAGGGTTGGAACCTTGATATCTTATAATGAAGATTAAGAAGGATGAAAATATAATTTAGCCACCTCTGTGAAACATCCCTTGATTTCTTCAGTCTCTAATAATCTTTACTACTTCTGAATCGTATTTGCTAAATCATATTCTGCTCTGTTTAGTTATATAACCATTTTGTTCATGTAATTCTTACTAAAGAACAAGAGAATAATTTTATGGTATGAGGATGGAGCCTAGCAGTTATGTCTCCTTTTGGATCTTTCATGGCACAGTGCAATGCAACTAATAGATGTTCAGTAAATATTGTTTCAATGGAAATGAATTTCACTAATGTCATTCTCTCAGAACTGGTGGATATCTCACTATTGTATAACTGAGCAAACACCAATTATGAATTATGTCTATAACTTGGCTAGTATCGTTTTAAAAGGAAACTGGACTATGTTCATTTACATAACCAGGGGATTTCATTCAGGTGCTAATAGTGTTCTTCCTAAGGCCAATAAGGCCAAGCCAATAGCAAGGAAGAGATCTAAAAGCAGCAAAGGGTGAATTGGTTTCCTTGCTATAGTACAATAGAGTTGAGTCAGGAGCAGGGATGCTAGGATTCAGAGAGGAAAGAAGGAATATCAGTTGGATTTCCAAAGTCCTAAAATACACACAAAGTCCTAAATTCCACAGACCAATTTTAAAAGGTCAGGCTGTAGCTTTGGACCTTATGTTCCTCAAATGAGGGTTGATGGGGTTGGGATCTGGATCCCAGAAAGGAAAAACCCTGAACTTTCCCACATGGCCAAATCTCTGGCATTCACCTGAGGCTATAATCCCATCAATTGGTCTTTCATTGTGGCTACATCTAATCTCCCCTCCACTGTCTTGCCTCCCTTTCCATTTCCCTGGAATTCTATTACCTCATAGGCTACTTAGCCACTCCTCGATCCCTCCCACAGTCTTTCTGTATATAAGGTCCATCTTGTCACCATTAAGATGCTCAGATTCTTATAATCTAGTCACTTCTCAGATTCTTATAATCTAGTCACTGCTTGGGTTCTTAAAATCTAGCCACTGGTCAGATTATTATAATCTAGAAAGAGTTTACTAATGTTCAGACTCCTTAAGAGTCTGCCCAATACGATGGATGTTCTAATAAACCTTGTCTTTGGCTGAAAGAAGACTTGGGTCGAATTCTCTCAGGCAGGATTCATGTGTTGTGATTTTGGGGTCCCAGTACCCCTGAACTCCTAAACTGCATCAAGGGAGTTTAGAAACTTGCCTTAGAGTGGTGATGAACTCACTATGGAAGCAAAGCTTTACTGATTGAATTTTGGGGTAAGATTGAGAATGAGAAAACAATAGTTTGAGTTGGGATTAACATGATTGGAGATTGCTCTCTGTGATGAGAGAATTTAGGATTATATGGAGGAAGATTGTGTCAAAACAAATGCAGAGCTGGATATCCTCAGCTGTGCATTCTGGCCTGGTAAAAAATGGTTTGGTTGTGGGTCTTCAAGTAGAGCCTAGGTATCCACTTGATAGTTATGATATAGTACCACCCTTAAAACCTTCTACTTCTTCCCCAACTCATTTATGACATGTGAGCTGAAAGATCTCTGATACAAAGCTTGAAGTTCATGTTCTGAAGTTAAAGAAAGTGGTCCTAATAAGGGCATTCAGAACTATTCCTGGTTCCATTTCAAAAAGACATAATAATGCTACCATTTAAAGAGAATTTTAAGATTTGTAAAGCACTTTAAATAGATTATCTCCTTGGATCTGCTCAACAACCCCATTAGGTAGATTCTGTTATCTCCATTTTACAGATAAGAAAACAGAGACTGAAAGCAATTAAGTGGTCACGTGGTTAGTAAATGTCTGAGGATGGATTTGAGCTGATATTCCTGATTCCCTTGAATGTACTACCTAGCCATGGCCTAGGGCAGAAAAATAAGTGCTAGAAATAGATTTATAGGTTTACTATGAGGAAATCTCTCCTGTTTAGTGACCTAATATTAATTTCCTTTCACATAACACTTTAAAGTTGGCAAAGAACCATCCATCCATTATTCCATTTGTTCCTTATATATTTATAAAGTAGGCATTGCAGGTCTGATTATCTCCAGTTTTATAGATGAGGAAACTGAGGCTTAGAGATTTTACATGACTTGTCTATGTCTACACATCTAGGAAGTCAGTCAGTCAGTCAACAAGCACTTATTAAATGCTTATGATATGTCAGGCACTATGCTCAAGTGCTAATAAGGAAAGCAGCACCTGCTCTCAAAGAGCTCACAGTCCTATAGGGGAGACAAAATGCAACAACTGTGTATAAACAAGCTTTAGACGGGATAAATTGTTTCTTTTAAAATCAGGTCCAATGTTTTTTCTGCTAATTCCTTGGGTGTTTGAACCTATTCCTTTTTTCTAGAAATGTGGAACATCTGGTTAATTCTGTTTTCTAATGATGGCTTTTAAAAAAAATCCAGGTTTTTTATCATTTTTTATCATTTTATTACCTTTTCAGAATAAAAAGCTTCAATTGATATTAAGTGAGATTCTTTAAAATATAAAGTAATAGATTCACCCAAGTCATAGGTTCATATAGACTTAGGACTGAAAGGGACCTTACAGGTCATATAGTCCATTCATCCTCATTTTGCATTTGGAAACTAAAGCTGAGAACTTAAATGATTTGCCCAAAGTCACACAAGTGGTAAATAGTAGAGCCAGAATGTGAATTAAAATCATATAACTACATATTCAGCAGCCTTTCCTCTGTATCATACTTCCAGAACACCTTTCTGTTTGGATTGTGTCAGGGCAATCAGAATTGTGGGAAAAAAAAATCGTACAATTTTATTTTGCCAATTTTACCTGCTCTAAAATCTTAACAATCTTAGATGAAAAAGACAAATTATTGAGGTGAGAACATGTGTATCAACATAGACAGTACATATACTCAATTGACTTATCAAATCGAAAATTGAATCAGTCAAATTAGCAAAGTAATTGTTTGCTCATTCAGAATTTGAGCTAAATATAACTAGAAAAGTCAATAGGTTTGGAGTCAGGTGAGCTGGCTTTGAATCCAAGCTTTGCCACTTCCGATTTGTGTGATCTTTGGCTAATCTTTTTGTCTTTCTGGGCATCAGTTTTCTCATTTAAAAAAATAATATTTTATTTTCCCTAGTTACGTGTAAAGACAAATTTTAACATTCTTTAAAAAAAAAATTGAGTACCAAATTTTCTGTCTCCCTCTCTCACTTCCCCCCTCCCTAAGACAGTAAGCTCTCATTTTTAAAGTAAGAGGTTTGGACTAGATTTAATCTAAGGTTCATTTCAGTTTAAAATATATGGTAAAAAGTAAACAGTTCAATATTTCTTTCCTCCATCCCTGCTAATTATGAGGATTGTGCAAGTAAAATGAATAATATAGTTAAAAATCAGTAACTTCTTTCCATGGGAGGTTCAAGATAAAGATTCCTTGAAAATACTTCTAACTTCTGGGTTTTAGCAATTAATTCTTGTTATGTTAGATAACTTTTGTGTTGATTTATTATTATTTATTACTGTTTGGCATCAGAGGAGGCACATTCCACAATGGAAGTTCCATATCAATAAAAATAGATGTCTTTAATATATTGACATATTGACCATGGATTAATTGAATTCATTTGAGCTCTCTTCTTTGGGACCAAGTGTTTTTTTGTTGTTGTTGTTTTGTTTTTTGTTTTTTTACTATCCCTTTTCACCCCCATTCATGTCTTTTTCTTTTCTGAATATTGCCAGGATCTTTCTATTTTCTACTTCTTGTTCATATTTTCATTCTTTCAAGCTTCCCAACTAATTTTTTTTTTTGCACTGTCAGTATTTCCAGGGAAGTTCCAATCTGTTTTCTGGTGTATTCAGTGTCATTTTTACCCATGATGCTTTGGTATGACAATCACATATGTCTTCAACTGCTCCCTTCATCTTTGTAAGAGCTGGTTTATAACATGAATTCTAACAGAGGTTTGACTAAACAACCTTACAATTGCATAATTCGCCAATTTTTTTTTAAAGAAAAGATACAGAAATGATTTTAAAAGCTATCATTTTCTCAGTTTCTTAGGGATACAGTTGAGGTAAAGATATCCAACTAAACTATGAAACAAGTGAATTGATGAAGATCCGCTTTCACCTCTTAAACCTGAAGGGTAGGGTTTTTAAAGTTTGAATCATTATATTTTCTACTTAAAATAGCTACCTGATAAGCCCTGTGGCAATCTTGGAAGGCAATCCATAATCAATCTAGCAATCTATTTGAAAGAAAGTTCACTTGGCAAGCCAAAGGGGAACTGAATGAGCAAATGTACACTATATCCTGAATAACTCCAACTGTATGAATTTCCAAGGTTATTGGGTGTGTATGTATGTTAAACTGAAGTGAGTGTAGAGTTACTTGTAGTTTGGGTTCAGCAGATCTGATTCAAGTCTCCCCTTTGATGCTTACTACCTATGTGACTCTTGGCAAATCACTTAATCTCCCTGGACCTCAGGCTAAAGTCTCTTCCAGCTCTAGATCTATGATCCTATTTTCCCATGACTTAAGGTTTGCTGATCAGTAAAAAGAAATAGGAAAGGCAATATGGCAAGGTAGATTTAAAAAGGTTGGCTTTGGAGTCAGTCAGTCTTTGGTTCAGGCCCTGCGTCTGACACACACTGGCTGTGTAGTCATGGCCAGGTCCCTTAACTCCTTAGTGCAACAGGTAAGTCTCCAAGACGTTCAGTTATGGGTAAGTTAATCTTTAGCATTACTATAGAAACTTCCTCGAGGAGGAGGGGGAGGATGGAGAAGAGGGGGAAGAGGAGAAAAGGGGAAGAGAGGGAGTTGAGAAGAAACTTTTTACACCATCATAAGAATAAAGTCCATTCTGCCTCAGTCATATATGAAGAATATTGGCTTCTTTGAGACTTAGACAAAACGTTGAGTATAGATTGGAGGCTGCTTAGGAAAATCTAAAGGGAAACTAGTAAAGGCAGCTTTCAAAGGTGCATGTGTGTGTGTGTGTGTGTGTGTGTGTGTGTGTGTGTGTGTTTAAATCTAGCCTATACATCGTATCATTTTATCTTACTTGCAAATAGTTTGTAACTATATTTCCTTTTGTTATTTGCAATACAAAAATCATTGTTAAACAGATGAAGACAGGCCCACAGGAGTTGCTGTTGTCAGGCAAGAAATAGGAGCCTGCGTCCAAAAGAGAACACTCTTACGACTTCAGGACAGGGCTGGAAAGACATGAAGTGAGAGCTTTGACATGAAGATAGAAAGAGAATAAAAGAAAGAGAATAAGAAAAAGAGAAAAGAGAAAGAGAGGGGAGAGAGAGAGAGAGAGAGAGAGATCAGAGAGGGGTGGGGAGGTAGCATGGCATAGTAAATAAAAAGCCAATTTCAAAACCAGGAAGAGCTGAGTTCAATGCCTGCCTGCCTCTGACAGGTAATGATTGTCCTGGTCAAGCCACTTAAGCTCTTAGTGTTCCAGGGAAAAAAAAGTCTCCAAGATTCTAAGTTGCAGAAAAAGTACTGACCTTCACTGGAGGTCGGAATTTCCTCACCTCACTTTGGAGATCCTTTCACCAATGAAATCATGGTTCTGCCCCATCCCTACCCCCACATATGTGTGTGTGTATACACACACACACACACACACACACACACACATACATACATATAACACACACACATATATATGTACACATATGCATACATATATAAATATATTATATACCTGCTCAGAACTTTGAAGAATAGTTGCTTGTGTATATTTGACCACCGCAGATCTTCCTCCACCCCCTTATTTTAATAGCTTGCAGCTCTATCAAATGTTTCTCCTCTGGCAAATCTCCACTATTGATTCAGAGAGGATGGCATCAGGGAATGTTTTGCTGAGAGCTGTGCTTATCCAAGACCGAAAACATTCACAAAGCAGGTAAACTTGAACATCAGAATTTCATTACGTATAAATTATACATATAAGTACCTGGTTTCTATCTCTGGAATGTTAACCCAGATGAATGTGCAGCAGTGCTTAGCGTTAGAAATGTACCTGTTATAGAACAGGGGATGGGCACTTTTGCATCTGTCAGGGAAGGAGACATTTCATTGGTATTTACAAAAGATTCTGAAGGGAGACTTCGAAGGGATCGTAGCAGGGCTGTCAGGCTCCATCAATAAAGGCAGCTAGTGACATGAAGCAGGAGCTAGGGCTAAGCAGAAAAGTTGAGCCCATCTTGTGAGGTTGGTTTGAGCTAATGTTGATGGCTAGACAGTTTAGGGGTAATGATGAAAAGCTCTTCTCATGCCTGAAGGATAATGGAATTAAAGAGTCATAGACATTAGAGATGAAAAAGCTCTATTAAGGTCGTCTCATCCATTCTCTGCCTGCTTAGGATTATTCCCCATAGCATCATCTATAGTACAATGGAATAATGTTTGAAAAAAAAAAGTTCTGCACAGAGGAGACTAAAAGGTTTCCTCCAGCCTCCATTGGATAATCATTGCACATCAGAAATTCTCAGACCACTCACAGGGATGCTGTTCCCCAGTTGGCAAATTAAAATGATTAATGGGTTTTGAGGCTCCAGGTCTGGATACACAGGAGAAACAGTCTCGACCAAAGTCATAGGGAAAAGCACTGATATAATGAAAAGGATTTAACATGAACTGTATGAATAGTAGAAGAATTATTCACAAAGGAAGCCTCCTCAAGGGCAGTAAGCAAAGTTCAGCTACCCAAGGAGCCTTACACATAGCAAGCATTTAATACATAATGGTTTTCTAAACTTTGAGGTTGAAACCTTTAGCACTGATATTGAGATAGTGGGGACCCTAGACTATAGGGCTCAGGAAATCTATGTTTGTACTGAATAAGACTTTTTAAAAAAATGCTTTGGGCTTCTGGGCTTAAATGGCAAAGTTCCCTGTGGTTTTACATTGGTATTTTGAAATAGTTCAGAAGTGGAAAACAGAGCAGTAAGAAGGAGCTCCTTGTACAGGGGCCCTTAGAAAATCAAATGCGTTAAGGAGTAGGAAGGCCAGATTGGAGAAAACTTTATTTTTTTTTTTGCAGTGATTCACTATCATAACTGGTATATTTTGTTTGCTTGACCATTAACTAGCTAAATTTTAATTCACAAAGGAAAAGATTCTGGTTGATGAGGAAAGTCAGTAGATCTTTGAGGGGCCTACCCATTGCATTAGATTTAAATTTGCCAACTGCTATGAACATTCTAGTACAGGCCCTTATTATTACTCACTTGGGCAAATTAACAGATTGTTAATAGTATTCTAATAGACCTTTCTTACTCTCCTCTGTAATCTTTGTATTCATACTATATACTACATTCATAATACTACTTTCTTACACATAATTTTGGTTTCATGATATCTCTGCTCAAAAGTCTTTAGTGACTCTGCTGCCTACCAATGATTGTAAATTAACTTCTTGCTCATTTGCTTGACATTCAAGGCCTTCCACAATCCAACACTGCAGTCTCTTGCCAGTTTTATTTCATATTATATTACTCTGCTCCAACTAAACTACAAAACCCATCATTGCCTTCTACCATCAAACAAACACCACACTCTTCCATTTTTCTGCCTTCACTCATGCTTTTCCTCAAGCCTTGGACCTCCCCCAAATCCCACCTTTTGGCTGGATGATTACAATATAAATGCCTCTTCCTCCTTGACTTCCCTGATTCATTCCTGTTGTTAATGACCTTCTTTCTCAAAGGCATTTATCATGTAGTATTGTGTATTATAGTTATGTTCAATAGACTGTAAATTCACTATATCTTAATTCATGTTATGCATCTTCTCTAGCACTTCCCACTGTCCTCCTTATAGCTCAGGTCACTTAATAAATATTTTATGAATGAATGACAATTACCATTATCGAAGATTACAGGCTTGACTGAAAAAAGCATATGCATAAACAATTGTCCTTTACACATTAATGGACTTGTAGAATACTAAATTCAGAAGGCTGTCCTCCAAAGGAGACACCCCAGCTCCCATTCCTGGCATGTTTTCTAGCTGTTCCTTACACCTGGAGTTTTCTCCCATCTGCCCATTGGCTTCCTTCAAGTCCCAACTAAAATCCTGTCTTCTACAAGAATCCTTCCCCAACCCTCTTAATTCTAGTGCTTTCCCTCTGTTGATTATTTCCTATTGTTTGTACATACTTCTTTGCATGTTGTCTTCCCCAATAGATCATGATCTCTGTGAGGACAGGGACTAAATTTTACTCTTCATTATATCCCTAGCACTTAGCACAGTGCTTGGCACAGAGCAAGTTCTAAAATCCTTATTAACTGGCTGACCTAAGATATTATCAATCAACCTCCTCATTTTACTGAGGAAACCAAGAAAAAAGATGAAGTAACTTGCCAAATTCTAGCACCTTGCTCTCATTTAAAAAAAAATCCTCTTGTTTTAGGGAGTCAGTTATTTGTAGAATTAGTTTGTCTCCTTAGATATATATGTTCTTAACACTTTGACCCAAAGAGATATCCTGCTCTTGGCTTCTGCGTAATTAGTCTCTCCATCACTCATTCGACAAGTATCTATCGATGGCCTATCATGTGGTCAGTGCCAAGAAAGATTTGGTACCTTGCCACCACTGTTTCCTGGAAGCTTATGACTAAGCAGCATAATTTTAAATTATACTTGTGGGAACTCAATGAACTTTCCCTCATTATTCTGGTTGTTGTTACTACATCTCTCCTCATTTGCTGCAGCTACTTAGGTATTCATGAACAGATAGAATACTAGAGTTGGAAGCCATCCTAAGAGACCATCTTAAAGCTCAGCTCAAATGCCACTCTCAACAAGATACCTTTCCTTACCTCCTTCCCACCCCCACAGATGCTTGAGCGAAACCCCACCCCTAACACCCTGTATTTTTTGTATATACTTTGTACGTGCTTACATGCATATGCATGCTCTCTATCAAGAGACTATAAGCTTTTTGAGTCCAGGGACTTGTTCATTTCATAGATTCCTAGCACAGTGCCAGGCACAGAAATAGGTGCTTAATAAATGTTTGTTGATTGATTGACTGATGATATAATCCAATTCTCTCCCCAATTTACAGATAAGGAAAAGTGAGACCCAGAGATTTGAAGTGATGTGCCTAAGGTCACTTGGGTGCCACTCAATGGCAGAGCCTACGTTCTGAGATTTTAAGGCTTACTATTTTTGCTCCACATCCATATGTCACACATTTTTTGCAAATGTGAAAGCCAGTGTACTTGGATAGCAGTTGGTATTGCTTTAAGGCTGATATACAGTATTGATATAGCTTTTTATGGTTGATTTTATTTGGCTATTTTCAAGCTAAATAGGGCTCAGAGAAAGTGTTGATGAAGCTGACCCAGAAACTCGATGCTATGTTTATAGCAGGTCTTGGTCTTTCAGATATAACCACTGGAGGATAAATATAACTATTTTCCCTTTAGTTAGATTTGGAGCTTAATCATCTCCCCTCTGTTCCCTCACCTCTGAGCCCATACTCTAGCAGCTTCCAAAGGAGTCCTGGACATTGAGCCCCTCCTGCTCCACTATCCTAGACCCACTGCTCCACCTATTAAATAATTTCAACTCAGAAAGGTCCCTAGGTTGAAATTGATGTTTCAGTGGTTTGGAGAATAGAAGTGGGGATTTTCACTGAAATGTTCCCATGCAGGTCAGATCAAAATCATACTTTCAATGATACTCAACATGTCCATCATCAGAGAGTACAAGGAACAACATGTTTAGGTGGAGCTATCTCAATCTGAATCATTCATTTGGTCTGTGGGTCTTGTGGGTCATTGTGTATAACTTCCCTGTAGTATAAACATAAAATTCACAGCTTTGTAATTTCTTTTTTGTTGTTGTTAGGCAATTGGGGTTAAGTGACTTGCCCAGGGTCAGATGGCTAGTTCAGTGTCAAGTGTTTGGTCTGAGGATAGATTTGAATTCAGGTCCTCCTGACTTCATGCCTGGTGCTCTATCCACTGCACTGTAATTTCTTCTATCAGTCTTTGTGGTATATAGACGAATGAAGTTTGGATTTGGAGTAAAGAGGCTTAGAATTGAACTCTACCTTAAAAATTTGCTACCTATGTGACCTTGGGCAATTCCCTTTAACTCAGAGCCTCACTCTTCTTATCTGTGAAATGAGGATAATAATAATTGTGTTACAATTCATACTCCGCAGGGTCATTGTAAGGAAACACTTTTCAAAGCTTAAACCTCTATTCAGATGGATTTTATCATTATTACAAAATCCTTTCAAATAGAAATTTTTATGTGCATTCCATAACATGTGGCTCACTTAGCAAAATGGAGTGATAGTTCTCAGTTCTGCCTCCTGTAGGGTGTAGGATTGCCCAGGTTCAAGATGACATACTGCCTTTGTTTTCTTCAATTGTAAAAACAAAAAAAATTCAAAAAAAAGTCTTCCCAACTATTTTGTGGCATCAAATAGAGTGAAATCAAGTTGTACCAATTTCCTTTAAAAAACAAGTATCTTTCAGAGACTGTCCAACTCACCCAGACAGACCATATTTGCCACTTTGAACTATGATGCATCATTAGTCTCTGAGATATGCATTATAAAGAGGTTTCTACTGGATCAATTATATTTACCTCTGTAATTGTATTAAAAGGAAAGAGAAAATGAGAGGAAGAGAGAAAATAAAAGCTAGGCAAGGGAGAAACATTCTACTTTCAGCTGAGCTTTGAAATGGAGAGCTAATGAGATGGAGAGTAATAAGCAGACTGTTCCAGGCAACAGGAGTTACAGAGGAGAAATCTCTTATACAGATATAAGACTAATTAGCAGAGGGTTAGGGTTGGGTGGGAGGGAATTACAGATTGCCAAGACCATGAGGCACACTATAAGTTCAAAAAGAGTTTAAAAACAGGAAAGGAAAAGTTTGAAACAAAGAACAACATTGATAGAGAAATAGAACATAGTGTATGTGTGTATGTGTGTGTTGTATGGTTGTGATGTCAGTCAACATTATGCTGTATGTTATGATACTTGAAAATATACCTCCTTAGAGACTATTAGAAAGATAAGACATATAAAGATGAGAGGAGATAAGAGTATGGATACGAAGTTAAGCAGAGATGGGATTACCTGCATTGGTACACATGGACAAATTTACAGAAGGGATTCTAATGTGTTTTTAATGTGTTTGTAAAAGCTGTGGGAATCCTGGCAGGATGCCAAGATCATCAAGGCTAGAAGCAAGTAGGTCAAAGTGGAAGTTGGAGATAGCAGGCCAGATGAGCTGTGTGGAAGACAGGGGACAGGAGAATTGCCAGGGTCCTTGTCATGTTGGACTTATGTACCTGAATAGCTGCAAAGAAAACAAAATTAACAAAAACAAAAACAAAAAAATGATCCAGAAAAAAAAGTGAAAAGTAGTTAAGATACATATGATCCAGGCAAAAGAAATTAAGGTTTCACCTCAGCAAATAGAGCTTGATGGTAATAGCCAAGGAAATGAGACTGAAAAAGGAAGAAGTCAAAGTCATAGAATTATTATACATTAGTAAGATCAACTCTACAGAACTCTTTATTAGACAAGCTACTTACCTCTCTTCCTTCCTCAGTCATTATCATTATTGTTTTTGTTGTGGTTGCTGAATTGTTTTTCAAGTCTATAAGCAAGCAGATTGAAGTGGAAGCTTGAGATTGGAGGCCAGATGCTTGCAGTTACAGAATAGGAGATTGGAACTGACCTCAGTGATTATCTAGTCCAAATCATACATGAAAGAAAACTTCACTGTAACATATTTAACAAATGGTAATTGGTCCTCTACTTGAAGACTTCCGAGGAGGGGGAAGCTTCCACCTCTTTAAGTAGCTCATTCTATTTTTATACAGCTTTGTTAGGAAGGGTTTGTTTTCTTTGTTTGTTTTACTAACACCCAGCTCAAACTGGCCTCTTTGCAATCGTGTTTAGTCTGGAATATGTCCCTGTTCTCTATCCTGAAAAGAAAAGAAACAAAAACAAACAAACAAACAAAAAAACTAGAACAATAAAACTTTACTAGCTCTTTAATAGCTATCATCCTATATCTGTCCTTCCCTTAGCTAAATTCTCTGAAAATTCTGAAAATTCTTCATTGATCTGCATCTGTACCCCTAAACCTGTAGTTGTTGCTCTCTCTCTCTTTCTCTCATTCTCTCTCTCATTCTCTTTCTCTCATTTTCTTTATCATTCTCTTTTCTCTCATTCATTCTCTCTCTCTCTCTCTCTCTCTCTCTCTCTCTCTCTCTCTCTCTCTCTC
>NW_020947238.1:565837-720238 GCF_900497805.2 Vombatus ursinus
CTCTCTCTCTCTCTCTCTCTCTCTCTCTCTCTCTCTCTCTCTCTCTCCTTCTCTCCCTCCCTCCCTCTATCTCTCTCCCTTTCTCTCTCTCTCTTCCCTCTCCCTCTATCCCTCCTCCCCCCTCTGCTTTCACTTAGTGGCTCTTTCTTACTTCTAGGATCAAATACAAACTCCTCTGCCTAGCTTTTAAGGTTTGCCCACATCACCTCTCCAAACCTACATGTCCCTCACCTCCTCACTGGCCTAATTGCTGTTCCTCACACATTATCTCCTGCCTCCCCTCCTTTGCATTGGCTACCCACTGTATGTGAAATGCCCTCCCTCCTGACTCTTGGGGAGGGGGGCCCTTGGTTACCTTAAACACTTAGTTCAAGGACCCCATTCAGCACAAGCACTTTCTTGCTCCCCAGCTGCTAGTGCCTTCTCATCCAAATCACCTTGAGTTTGCTTTACATGTCTCTTGTGTGGACTAGAGTCAGCAATCTGAAGTCAAGGACCAGAAACAGAAGAAACATCAACAGAGAGGGTAAACATGGGAAAGAAAAACTGCAGGAATTATCAGAAGAGAAGAGACCACCGTGGTGATTGTTGGGAGCCAACTTAATTGGAGGAAAGTTCTGCAATTCACAACAGATGATTGGATAAAAAGTGACTGCTGTCTATAGTACTGGCAAGGAAAAGGCAAAACTTGGTTACTTCCCCTGTATGGCCATATCCAGCTGGAAAGGTGGAACCCCAAGAGATCCCAGTGAATAGACCTATATATCTATTAGAAATGTACTATAGATTCATCTTATGAGAAGAGTGAAGATCAAGGCAGAAATTCTGAAGAGGACAGCATTGTCAACAAACCCACATCTGCAACCACAAAAGGGAATATGAATTGGTCTAAAGCCCATAAAGCCTTCTTAGAAGAGCTTTTAAGAAGGATTTTATAAATCAAATGAGAGAGGTAGAAGAGTCATTAAAAAATACAATTGGTCACCTGGAAAAAAAGTACGCTGGAGAAAACAAATTCCTAAAAAATACAATTGGCCAAATGGGGAAGGAGGTACAAAATCTAATAGAAGAAAACAATTTGTTAAAAATTAGAATCAGGCAAATGGAAGTTAATGAATATGAGAAAGCCAGAATCAGTCAAACAGAAACAAAAAAGTGAAAAAATAGATGAAAACATAAAATACTTCATTGGTAAAACAACTGACCTAGAAAATCAATCCAGGAGAGACAATTTTAAAAATATTGGTCTACCTAAATTATGATGAAAAAAGGATCCTGGACAGTAACTTTCAGGAAATCATAGAGGAAAACTGTCCTGAGGTCCTAGAACCAGAAGATAAAATAGCCTTAGAAAGAATCCATTTATCACCTCCTGAAAGAGATCCAAATTGAAAACACCAAGCAATATAGTAGCCAGATTCCAAAATTAACAGATTAAAGAGAAAATACCACAAGTAACCAGAAAAAAAACAAGTTAAATATCATGGAGCCACAGTCAGGATTACATAGGACCTTGCAACTTCTACATTAAAAGACCGTAGGGCATGGAACATGATATTGTGTAAGGCAAAGGAGCTTAGATTGCAGCCAAGAATCAACTACCCAGTGAAAATGAGCATGATCTTTCAGGAGAAGAGATGGATATTCAACAAAATAGGAGACTTCCAAACCTTCCTGATAAAAGGACCAGGGTTCAACAGAAAATTTGATCTTCAAGTATAAGACTCAAGAGAGACATAAAAAGGTAAATGAGACAGAAAGATACAATATATTGTTAATAGGGGCAAACTGTTTACATCCCTGCTATAAGGGAAGATGACACTTGCAACCCTTGAGATCTATGTTGTTATTACACCATGTTAAAGGAGTATACATAAAAGGGGTGGATATAAGTTGACTTTGATGTAATGATAAAAAAAATCTAAGTAGGTTAAATGGATCCGAGTAAGTGGATTAATCTGATCTAAGAAAATGCACTGAGAGAAAAATAGAGGAGGAGGCAGACAAGGGTAAATTACATTACAGAAAAAGACACAAAAACCTATTACAGCAGAGGGAAAGAAGGGAGGGAGACGAGCACTGTTTGAACCTTACTTTCATCAGATTTGGCTCAAGAAGGTAATAACATAATTAGTTAGGTATAGAAATCTAACTTGCCCTATAGGCAGTGGGAGGGAAAGGGGAAAGAAAAGGGAGAGGGCATAGAAGAGAGGGAAGAAGCAGTAAGGGTAAAGGTGAAGAAAAGGGAAAAGGCTAATAGAAGGGAGGTGGGACCAAAAGAGACGCTGGTCAAAAGCAAAACACTAGTGAGGAGGGAAAAGGAGAAAGGAGAAAGAAAAGCATAAACAGGGGAGAAAAGGGATGAAGAGAAAGACACAGATAGTAATCATAACTGTGAATGTGAATGGGATGAGCTCTTCCATAAAATGGAAGCAGATAGCAGAATGATTAAAAAACATAATCATACAATATGTTGTTTACAGGAAACACATTTGAAAAAGGGACACACACAGGGTAAAGGTAAAAGGCTGGAGCAGAATCTATAGCTGAAGTAAAAAAAAAAGCAGGGGTAGCAATTCTGATCTCAGACAAAGCAAAATCAAAAATAGATCTTATCAAAAGAGATAAAGAAGGAAACTACATCCTGCTAAAAGGCAAAATAGACAATGAAGTAATATCATTACTAAACATATATGCACCAAATGGTATAGCATCCAAATTCTCAGAGGAGAAGTTCAGGGAGTTACAGGAAGAAATAGACAGCAAAACTATTTAGTGGGGGACCTCAAACTCCACCTCTCTGAACTAGATAAATCTAACCACAAAATAAACAAGAAAGAAGTTAAGGAGGTGAATAGAACATTAGAAAAGATAGGCATGATAGACCTCTGGAGAAAACTGAATGGAGATAGAAAGGAATATACTTTTTTCTCAGTGGTACATGGCACATACACAAAAATTGACCATGTACTAGGGCATAAAAAAGATCATGATGCAATAAAAATTATATGTAATAAAGGACCATGGAAAGATAGACTAAAATAATTGGAAACTAAATAATCTAATCCTAAAAAATGAGATGGTCAAACAACAAATCATAGAAACAATCAATAACTTCATTCAAGAGAATGACAATAATGAGACAACATACCAAAACTTATGGGATGCAGCAAAAGCAGTTCTTAGGGCAAGTTTTATTTCTCTAAATGCTTACAAAAATAAAATAGAAAAAGAGGAGATTAATGAATTGGGCATACAACTAAAAAAACTAGAAAAAGAACAAATTAAAAATCCTCAATTAAACACCAGATTAGAAATATTGAAAACCAAAGGAAAAATAATAACATTGAAGTTAAGAAAACTATTGAACTAATAAATAAAACTAAGAGCTGGTTTTATGAAAAAAACAATAAAATAGATAAACCTTTGGTTAATTTAATTAAAAAAAAGAAAGAAGAAAACCAAATTACTAGTATCAAGAATGAAAAAGGTGAATCCACCGCCAAGGAAGAGAAAATTAAAACAATAATCAGGAAGTATTTTGCCCAACTGTATGTCAACAAATTTGACAATCTTAGTGAAATGGACACATATTTACAAAAATATAAATTGCCCAGATTAGCAGAAGAGGAAGTAAAATACTTAAATAACCCCATCTCAGAAAAGAAATTGAACAAGCCATTGGATGAACTCCCTAGGAAAAAATCTCCAGGGCCAAATGGATTTACATGTGAATTCTATCAAACATTTAAAGAACAATTAATTCCAATAGTATATAGACTATTTGGGAAAATAGGTGAAGAAGGAGTCTTACTAAATTCTTTTTATGATAAAAATATGGTGCTGATACCTAAACCAGGAAGAGCCAAAACAGAGAAAGAAAATTATAGACCAATTTCTCTAATGAATATAGATGCAAACATTTTAAATAAAATATTAGCAAATAGGTTACAGCAACTTATCACAAGAATAATACACTATGACCAGGTAGGATTTATACCAGGAATACAGGGCTGGTTCAATATTAGGAAAACTATCAGTGTAATTGAGCATATAAACAGCAAAACTAACAGAAACCAAATGATCATTTCAATAGATGCAGAAAAAGCTTTTGACAAAATACAACACCAATTCCTATTAAAAACACTAAAGAGCATAGGTATAAATGGAGTCTTCCTTAAAATAATAAACAGCATATACCTAAAACCTTCAGCAAGCATCATATGTAATGTGGACTAGAAGCATTTCCAATAAGATCAGGGGTGAATCAAGGATGTCCATTATCACCACTGTTGTTCAATATCATACTGGAAACATTAGCTTTAGCAATAAGAGAAGAAAAAGACATTAAAGGTATTAGAATAAGCAAAGAAGAAACAAAGCTATCACTCTTTGCAGATGGCATGATGATATACTCAGAGAATCCTGGAGAATCAAGTAAAAAACTGCTTGAAATAATAAACAACTTTAGCAAAGTTGCAGGCTATAAAATAAACCCACATAAATCATCAGCATTTCTATATATTACCAACAAAGCCCAACAGCAAGAGATAGAAAGAGAAATTCCATTTAAATTTACTATAGACATTATAAAATATTTAGAAGTCTACCTCCTGAAACAAACCCAGAAACTATATGAACACAATTACAAAACACTTTTTACACAAATAAAAACAGAACTAAATAACTGGAAAAACATCTGTTGCTCATGGGTAGGCCAAGCTAATATAATAAAAATGACAATTCTACCTAAGCTAATTTACTTATTCAGTGCCATACCAATCAAACTACCAAAAATTATTTTATAGAGTTAGAAAAAATAACAACAAGATTCATTTGGAAAAACAAAAGATCCAGACTATCAAGAGAACTAATGAAAAGAAATGCAGGGGAAGGTGGCCTAGCCATTCCAGATCTTAAATTGTATTATAAAGCAGCAATCATCAAAACTGCTTGGTACTGGCTAAGAAATAGAGTGGTGATCAGTGAAATAGTATGCAAGACACAATAGTAATCTATTATTTGATAAACCCAAAGACCCCAGCTTCTGGGATAAGAACCCACTCTTTGAAAAAAACTGCTGGGAAAACTGGAAAAGAGTATGGCAGAAATTAGGCATTGATCAATATCTCACACCATATACCAAAATAAATTCAAAATGGGTTCATGATTTAGATATAAAGGCTGGTACTATAAACGAACTGGGAGAGCAAGGAATAGTTTACCTCTGAGATCTATGGAGAACAGAAGAATTCATGACCAAACAGAGAACATTATGAAAAGCAAAATGGATAACTTTGATTACATTAAATTGAAAAGTTTTTTGCACAAATAAAGCCAGTGCAACTAAGATTAGAAGGAAGGTAGAAAATTGGGAAAGAATTTTTGCAATCAGTCTCTCTGATAAGGGCCTCATTTCTAAAATACATAGAGAACTGAGTCAAATTTATAAGAATACAAGCCATTCCCTAATAGATAAATGGTCAAAGGATATGAACAGACAGTTCTCAGATGAAGAAATTAGAGTCATCTATAGTCATATGAAAAAAATGCTCTGAATCACTATTGATTAGAGAAATGCAAATCAAAACAACTCAGAGGTACCACATCACACCTGTCAGATTGACCAACATGACAAAACAATAAAATGATAAATGTTGGAGAAGACGTGGGAAAATTGGAATACTAATGCATTGTTGGTGGAGTTGCGAAATGATCCAATCATTTTGGAGAGCAATTTGGAACTATACCCAAAGGGCTATCAAAATGTGCATACCCATTGACCCAGCAATAGCACTTCTAGGGCTATATCCCAAAGAGATCATACAAATGGGAAAAGGACCCACATGTACAAAAGTATTCATAGCAGCTCTTTTTGTGGTGGCAAAAATTGGAAATTGAGAGGATGCCCATCAATTGGGGAATGGCTGAGCAAGTTGTGGTATATGAATGTAATAGAGTACTATTGTGCTATAAGAAATGATGAACAGGCTGACTTCAGAAAAACTTGGGAAGACGTCTCCAAAAGCCTCATGGTGGAAAATGCTATCCACATCCAAAGAAAGAACTATGGAATTTGAAAGTCGATTGAAGCATACTATTTGCTATTTTCTTCTTTTCTGTTGAATTTTGTTTCTTCTCTGTGGTGGTTCCTCCTATTGGTTCTAATTCTTACAACATCACTAATGTGAAAATATGTTTAGTAGGAATGCATATGTATAGTCTATATCAGATCATGTACCGTCTTGGGGAGGGTGGTGGGGAGGAAGGAGGAGAAAAATTTTAAATTCAAAAGCACATGGAAGTGATTGTTGACAAATCAAAATAAATTAATAATAAAAAAGGATTATTGTCAGTGAATTGATAGATGGTTATCAAATGAAAGACCTTCTTACAATGTACATTGGAGATACAGTGGTAGGGCTTGTAGTGGATAAAGAATTGGCCTTGGAGTCAGGAAAACTTGAGCTCAAATATTATGGCCTCAAACACTTACTAGTTATATGACCCTGGGCAAGTCACTTGACCTCTGTCTGCCTCAGTTTTCTCATCTATAAAATGTGAATAATAATAGCAACTACATTCCAGGGTTATTGTGAGGATCAATTGAGATAACAATTAAGTGTTTAGCATAGTGCCTGGCACATGGTAAGCTCTCTATAAATCTTAGCTATATTATTATTATTATTATTATTATTATTATTATTGGTGGTGTTGTTACCATTTAGTTCAAACAGTGGAAGAGGAATCAGACTTGTTGTATTTGGCCCCAGAGAATAGACCTAGAAGAAAGGAAATAGGAGTGGCAAAGAAGCAGCTTTACATATGATGTCATAAAAGCTTCCTAACAATTAGAATTATCCCAAAGTAGAATGGATTGTCTTAAGAAGCTATAAGTTCCCCTTTGCGAGAAGACTTTAATAAGAAACTGAGTGACCATTGGTAGGGTTGGTTATAGCGGAGATTCCCATTTAGATACAGCTAGAACTAGATGGTTTCCCATCTAAGCTTTGAAATGTGATTTTTGTCTACTCCCATTACTTGAGTTCTACATATCACTTGGTGTGTCTCCCTTTGTGAATCATTAGCTCCTAGGTCCTGTTTTCTACTTTGGAACTTGCCACTGCTCAGGAGGGAGTTCTCTGCATAGCCTGGATACTCAGTGAATGCTATTGACTGCTTAGCTCAGTCTGACTCATAATCCTGCAGGCTCTGTTCTCTATATTTAATTAATGCACAGCACATCTGCCTGCCAATGAAGAAGTTATTGTGAGCAGCTTAGTAACTGCCAATACTGGCTAGTACTAATGGGACAGATTTGTCTTTCCTCTCTTTGTCCCATGTAGTTTGTCCAAGCACAAAGTTGCTATAGAAATCTCTCAAAGTCTTAAATGAAACAGAGGGAAAATCTGACCAGCTATAATTGCATCTTGGTAAAATTCTAAGTGTTTCATAGGATCAACATGTATGATGCAATCTTGACACTATCAAATTATCTACCTCTGAATAAAGGTTTTACAGATGCTGGTGGGAGTGGTAGGGCTATTTATCTTTCAATAGTAAGCAATAAAGAATAATCACTGTTACAGATAACATTTAAGACCAAATATATGAGGAACATAAGTAATAATAATAATATCTAATATTTATATAGTGTTTATTTTGAGCTAAGCTCTGTAATGGTCATCTCATTTGATTTTTACAACAACCCTTAGAGGTCAATGCCATTATCCTCATTTTACAGATGAGGAAACTGAGACAAACAAAGGTTGGATGACTTGTCCATGTGTCTGTAAGTGTTTGAAGCCAAATTTGAACTCAGATCTTCCTGTTTTCGGATCCAGCACCTAAATGTATTGTCACTTGTAAGGCTTTTGATTTTAAATATGAGTTTTTTCTTGAGCACATTGGATACTGTCGTGATTAAAACAATCAGAACTATGTTGAGAGTTTGTAGAGGATGAGGGGATATCCTTCTCAACCCCACTGCCCTAGTGGATTGCATGTACAAAAGGAAGGCAAAGTCCTAGAGAGTCAATATGGTATAGCAGATAGTATGTTGGATGTGGAATCAGGAAGACCTGGGTTCAAATCTTGCCTGTGACACTTACTAGCTGCATGACCCTGGGCAAGTGACTTAACTCCTATAATCTTTAGCTTCCTCCCCTGTAAAATCAGGGTGTGAGACTCATGGTTTCATCCAGCTCTAAATCTCTGATTTTCTAGTACTCCCTTTCTGAGTTTGGCCTCCTGTGGAAGCAAAGAGAGGAAAGGAGCTGATGGGAAGGATATACTGTTACTTAAACTACTAAAATGGTTTTGTGATCCTACCTATGTGGGTAATCAGTCCTTAAGCAGTTATTAAGTGCCTGTTCTATGCTTCCCCCCAACAGTACAGAAGAGTAAGAGAATAAGAAAAACTGTCGCCTAAAGAGATGCCATTCTCCTAAAAAAATAAAATAAACAAACAAACAAAAAACTGGAAACTGAATCACCTCTGGTATAGGTCAGTCAGTAAATAGCTTTATGTCAATATCTGGCCATGACATTGCACAGCTCCAGAAATTTCAGTGGCTCCATATTACCTTTAGGAATATACACATATATGTATACACACAAACACAGTCCATTTGGCATTTAAAACACTTCATGATCTTTCTCTATACCCTTTCTAGGATGATTACACATTACCCTCTTTCATATGCCCAACATTGTAGCCAAAATGACCCACTTCATGTTCTCCTTAACATGACATTTTGTCCTTTTCTTCTGTTCATTTGCACAAAAGCTATGGTCAGTTAGTCAAATAGCACTTATTAGTTGACTACAATGCATTAGGTATTGTGCTATGTCTTAATGCACTCTGTTATCTCCTCCCCTTCTACCCTTCAAGGGTCATTTCAAATATGAATACTTCATGAATACTTTTCTCATTCCCCCAATTGCTAGTGATCCCAAAATTAGTTTATATTTGTGTATGTGTCTTGGATTTACTTCTCTGCGCACATATTATATCCCCTAAATAGGATGTATGTTCCTTGAGGGCTGTCTAATATCGATAATATTTAACACATAGAAGGAACTTAGTAATAACTGATTGGTTGTATTTGTAAGTTTTATGAATGAATTTACATGATTAGTTGAGAGACAATGTGACAGTGCACAAAGAGACAGTCTTGGAGCCAAGAAAATCTCCATTCAAGTCCTGCTTCTGACATATACTGACTGTGTTACCCTGGACAAATAACTTAACCTTGCAATATTCTAGGTCACTGCCTAAGACTATCAGTTAAAGAGAACTCTCATGCATTGGTAAGAGGGAGAATTAATCCAGAAGGGAGAAAAAGAAGTCAAGACATGCGAGAGTCTAGTAGACAGAAAGGTCTGGAATACAGCAAGTAGGTTATGGAGGTAAAGAGTGGTCATGACAGTTTAATGTTAAAGAGATGAGAGAAACAGAACACAGTGGATAAAGAAATGGCAGATTGAAAGCAGTGTTAGGTAGAAGAATCTGATCTCAGCTACTGAAGAATGTTCCTTTAATGAAAATGTGACCCAGAATGGATTAGTATTTTTAGAATGATGGCTAACCAAGGAGAATGCTACTGACAATTGTTGAATAAAGGTTACTGTTCAATATTTAATTTTAGAATCTCTTTTCCCCACTTTGAAGCCAGAATGTTTAAAGGAGTCAAATTTTAATGAGAGCTACTATTCCTGTGGAGTGGAGAATCAGGTGTTCTGTGTATCTATAGCTATGTCAATACCTATATGCATTTGCCAGCTCACTGTTAGATTTTCAGAATTCAATCCCACTATGGGGTTTGGGATTTTGGTGCTCTTTGGAAAGAAGTTGATCACTCTTAGCACAGTTTTTCCAAAGATGTGTTAGCCCAACTGCTTAGGGACAGAATGGCCCCACTGTGGAAAGCAGCTGGTCACAGTGTTAGGAGGCTACTTGCTTAACTGACCCAGACAATTTGTAATCATTGACTGACAGTTGCTTACTTCTAGTTCTTTGGAATGAGGGCATAGTAATATGCCTCTACTCCTCAGTTTCTGTCAGAATAGGTGTTAGAAAAGGGAAGGGCACCAGGATGTGCAGCACAATGCAATGGAAAAAATTCTACATTCTAGTTCAGCCAACTATATGACCTTGGGCAAATCACTTAACTTTGCGGCTTCAGTTTCTTCATTTGTAAAATAAGGAGGCTGTGCTAGAGCACTGGTGTCAAATTCAAATAGAAACAGGGGCAACTCATTTATATATAAGAATAGCTAATGTTTGCATCTTGAATTAATATTAAAATGTAAGGTTTTATATATATATATATTTATTGCATTTTAAATTAATTTTTAAAGTATCTCACAATGGCATTTTAATAAACTTCTGGAGCACTGTGGAGTTATGGGATATGAGTTGCCCACTGGTCATGTGTTGACACCTCTGGCATATATAACCTGGAAGGTCCCTTCCTAGAACCAGCCTAAGATCCCATCAGTCAGTGACCAAATTATTTCTTAATATGTGTTATTTTCCTAACAAAATAGAAAATGCATATTTAAAAATTACCCAACAATGGAATTATATCATGGTATATATTAAGAACTATATATATAGATATAGATATAGATATAGATATGTATAATCATACACATATATACATATATATGTGTCTGTGTGTATGTATATATGTGTGTGTATATATGTGTGTATATATATGCATATACATACATACTTTACACACTTTCTTCTACTCCTATAATTTGCTTTTTTTTTTTGGCTAGGCAGTGGGGTTAAGGGACTTGTCCAGGGTCACACAGCTGGTGAGTGTTATGTGTCTGAGGCTGGATTTGAACTCAGGTGCTCTTGACTCTAGGGCTGATGCTCTATCCACTGCACCACCAAGCTGCCCCTCTAATTTGCTTTTTAAAAGCTATGTTGGAAGGGATGTAAAAGGTCATCTAATACAACCATACTAAACAAAGCAAAATAGAGAAGGATGAGGAGTAATAGTCGTCAGCAACAGTGCAGATTTCAGGGGTTTTGTGCATGTATTATTTTGGAAGGAGGGAGCAGTGCATAATGCAAAGAAGATTTAAGACAATTATGTATTATTTAATTCTTTGCTTTGTCATGCAAGAAGTTCATTTTTATCTGTAGAGCTGAAAGTATAAGAGCTTCCTTTAGCTTCTTTTAGTATAGCATAGACTTCTAGAATGGAAGAATTGGAGGGACTTTTGAGATTGTCTATTTGCTTAACTCCTTGAGGATAGGGTCTGTTCCCTTGTTTTGTGCCTTGCACATGTTGTTTAGTTGATTAGTTGTGTCCAACTCTTCATGACCCTATTTGGGGTTTTCCTGGAACAGATCCTAGAGTGGTTTTGCCATTTCCTTCTCCAGTTCATTTTACAGATGATGAAATTAAGGCAAACAAGATTAAGTGACTTGCTCAAGGTCACACAGCTAGTAAGTATCTGAGGTCAGATTTTAACTCTGGTCGTCCTGACTCCAGGCGCTGACCTCTATCCACTATGCCACCAATGAATATTTGTTGAACTGAATGCTATTGAGCCAAGTGAAAAATGGATTTACTTTACAGCTGAGGAAGCTGAGGCCCAGGGAGATGAATTGTTTTAGCCAACACCATGCAGAAGAGCCAACACGACTACTACAACAAGAACAACTACAACTATTACTACTTCTGCTGCTGCTGCTACTACTATTACTATTACTACTACTATCGCTGCTGCTGCTATTGCTACAAACAACAATGATGACATCAATAATGACAATAACATATGTACAACCACAAAAAAGATAACAGCTGACATTTATAGCTTATATAATGCATTCTTGAACCCAGGCAACCTGGTCACTTGCCTTTCTCACAGCATCCAACTACTTCCAGAAGTGAAGGGTATATTAGTAACAGATTAACAGCTTTTAACATTAGATCCCAGCTAGTAATCCCAACATTTGAATTCATCTATTTGATAGTGAGTTTGTTCTATCATTTTCAACTGAGGGAATTCTTCAAGACAGTGTTAAATACTATAGCTGTATCACATTTCCATAGGATATTTCAAAATAAAAGTCTGTATGAGATCTCCTCAGAACTCCTAACTCCCTTAGACTACCAAGTTTTGATTAAAGACTGGCATCACTTTGATGGGATTTTGTTCTCTATCATTCTAACACCCTTCTGGGTTATCAGATAGCTAGTTATCTGTCACTTATAGCACATGTACATACTTTGTTCCATTTCAAAAAAGTTCTGTAAATATTAACACAGAAGGATGATGGCATTTTGACAAGACAGTCAACTATGTCATATAATTACTCAGTTTTCATTTTGTTATTAATGTAAAGGGATTAAGACACCAAGTCTCTTATTCTCTACTGATGCATCACTACAGGATTGGCCTGTTCTTTTAGCTTATGAAAATGAATAGATTTAGCTTATCCTGAATTTTAACCCTTTCTTCTGACATCCATAATGTAATAGCAATTCAAAGGCTTGTTGATGAAAGTAAAAGAAAATACTATTTATAATCAATAAATTGCTCTAGTTCACAAGAATGCCCAGATAATGAAGACAAATCTTGTTTTTGAAGAATGGCTTGTTAATTGACTGTTAGGTAGTTTCCTTTGTACTTGAGTATGTGACTTAAGTTTTTGGTAGTAGCAGCTTCTGTTACTATCAACAGCTGCTTCCCCATGGTCCATCCCTCCCTACTCCTGCTCCCAATATAATTTTATAACACTGTCTGTTGGTAGAAGCAGCAGCATCACACATGCTGGGTAAAAAGGCCAGCTTTGAAGTAAGGAAGACCTAGGTTCAAATCCTACATCTGACACATACTAGCTGTGTAACTGTGTGACAAAGTTGCTCCAGTCAACTAAGTTACAGTAATGATTGCTGAGTTACAAGGATAAAGGGAGTTTCCTTTCAAGAATTTCCCTTCATCTTGAGGCATATAAGTGGTGCCGTAGATAGAGCATTGGACCTGGAGTTGAAAAAATAATGAGTTCAAACTCAACCTCAGACATTTAGTAGCTGTGTGACCCTGGGTAAGTCACTTAACCTCTGTTTGTCTCAATTTCCTCAACTGTAAAATAAGGATAATAATAGAAATAACTTTGCTGAGTTACTGCAAGGAATAAGAATTTTTGTAATTCTTGGCAATGATAGGTGCTATATAGATGCCAGTTTCCTTCTCCCTTCTATACCACCAATATACCTGCATTCTGGACCATTGCTAGTCATCTTGACCTTTGTCTTACCACCAGACTTATTTTTTTTAATTTATGGAATAAAACAAGCACTTGCATAACATAATATAATAAAAAAAATGATTGCACATGAATCTGCTAATCTATAAAGTTATCAAGTAAATTTCTTTTTTTCTCCTTTTTTTCTTCTCTTCCTCTTCCCCACCCGAAATGGCTACCATGAGACACAAATGTGTGTGCACATATATATATAAAATTATTCTATACATACTTCTATTTATCAGTTATTTCTATGGATGCTGATAGCATCTTCCTTCATGTGTCCTTTGTAGTTAATTTGGGTATTTATAATGGTCAAAATGACTTATTCTCTCTTAAGTTGCTCTTAACCCAATATTGCTGTTATGGTATATATTATTCTCTTGATTCTGCTCATTTCACTCTTCATTACTTTGTGCAAATCTACCCATGTTTTTCTGAGATCATTGAGCTAATTATTTCTTACAGCACAGTAGTATTCCTTCACAAACAGGCCACAACTTGTTCAGCCATTCCCCAATTGTTTCGGTTCTTTGCCACTTCAGACAGAACTGCTATAAATATTTTAGACTATATAGGTTCTTTTCCTGTTTCCCTAATCATCTTTGGAAATGGACATAGTAGTGATATGCTTGGTCAAAGGCAGTTTAATAACTCCTTCGGCATAATTCCAATTCTTCAAAATGGTTGGATCAGTTCACAATTTTACCAACAATGAATTAGTGTCCCAATATTTCCATATCCCCTCCAACATTTATTATTTTCCTTTTCTGTCATATTAGTCAAACTGATAGGTATAAAATGTTGTGTTAATTTTTATTTCTCTAATCAATAATGATTTAGAACATTTTTTTTTCACATGACTATAAATTGTTTTGATTGTTTATCTAAAAACTGCCTGTTCATATCCTTTGGTCATTTATCAATTGGGGAATGACTCATATTCTTATAGATTTAACACAGTTCTTTATATATTTGAGATATGAGAACTTTATCAGAGAAACTGTCTATAAAGTTTTTTCCTCAAATTTTCTGTTTTCTTTCTCATCCTGGATATATTTATTTCATTTGTACAAAACCTTTTTAATTTCATGTAATTTAAATTATCCATTTTACACCTCACTCTACTCTTTATCTCTTACTTATTCATAAATTGTTCAACTATCAGTAGTCTGTTAAGCAATACATTCTGTGTTCTTATAGTTTTCTCATAATATCTCTCTTTACATCTAGGTTATGTATTCATTTTAACCTTATCTTGGTAATTGGTGTAAGATATTGGTCTATACCCAATTTCTGCCAGACTATTTTCCAGTTTTGCCAGCAATTTTTACCAAATAATGAATTCTTACCCCAAAATCTTAAGTTTTTACACTTGTCAAATACAAAGTAACTATATTTATTTGCTGCTGGAAATTATAAGGCTACTTCATATTTCTTAGCCAGTACCAGAAAGTTTTGATAATTACTGACTCATAGTTTAAGAGACATTACTGCTGAAACTCCTTCCTTTACATTTTTTCATTAGTTCCTTTGCTATTCTTGACTTTTTTATTGTTTTTGATGACTCTGGAGGAGAGAGTTCAACTTTGCCCAGCTGCACCCCACTCATATCCAATTTGTGCACAAGTCAAAGTATCGCTTATATGATGTCATTCTCTTTGAGAACTAGGTACCAACAGCAACACAACAACAACCACCACCACCACCGATATGATAGGTTCTGGTCCAAATGTCCCTCAATTCATATTTGGAAATTGGAATATGTGCAAACAGGCAAAAATCCTCTAGATTTTTCTGGATACCTGAAGATAATTTGGAAGTCATTAATTCATCCTTTCTTTTTACCACATGAAGAAAATGAAAACCAGAGACTTTAAGTGACTGGTACACAGGTAGCTGGTAGGAGTCTGTGGTCTTATATCTTTATTTCCTTGCTTCCTTCATCCCCTCCCCGCCTTGAAACTTGCAAAAGTATATAGAGGGGTATGTCTCAAAACTACTTTTAGGCCTTTTTTGGCAACCATGCAGGTAAAGATGAGGAAGGAATACAATTTAGCAGGTGGAAGAGAGCAAGACCTTGGTCCTAGGCTTCCTAGTCTTTCCACCATTCACTTATAAAATGCTCAGGTACCACTCAAGAACTCCCATGACCCATAGGACCAATCTAGAGGAGGGCACTGCCCTATTACTTAGGAGAGTCAATTCCAAGCCCCTACAATGGTAAACATCACACCTGGAGTCAGAGGACTAGGACTAGAGGACACATGTGTGTGTGTGTGTGTGTGTGTGTGTGTATTAGTAAGTAAAAGGTGATTGAGCATAGAGAGTGGGGTCATGAAAACTCTTAGCTGTACTCAAGTTGAATTTTGGAAAAAACTTTCAGAAGGGATAGTGAGGAGAGAGTGCATTCTAGATGTAGGGAACAACTTGTGCAAAGGTAGGGTGACTGAAGATGGACTGTGTCTTTTGAGGAAAAGTTAGTAGGTCACTGGCTGTAATGGTGGAGTCTATAAATGGAGAAATGTGCATAAGTCTAGAAAGGCAGGCTGGAGACAGATTGTGAAAGGTTTCAAATGTCATACAGATAATTTTATAATTGATCCTGGAGATAAGAGGGAGCCCTTTGAGGTTTTTGAACAGGGGAGGTTTAGGTAAATGATTTTGCCAGCTGTGGTGAAGATAGACTGAAGATGGGAGAGATTAATAGGAAAAAAGGACATGGCCAGTTGAATAAAGGGGAACAATGGCATAGTTGTCAATGTGGGATCAAAAAGATCTACCAATAAGATTGAAGAGTCAGTCAAGACTAGGAGGTTGTAGAACTGGGTCACTGGAAGGATGATGGTGCTCTTGATAGAAACAGGGAAGTTTGGAAGAGTGGTAGTTTTGGGGGGAAGATAACAAAAACATTTTTTACCTATGTTAAGTGTGAGATGCCTATGGAATATCCATTTAGAAATATCTAATGGATAGGTGGTACTGTATGACTAAGAAAAAAAAAAACATTATTTCTCTAATTAAAGGATTATGTTATTAAACAGAACAATTGGTTATGGTCACACTTTGTTGCTCAGTCATTGTTCAGGCGTGTCCAATTCTACATGACCCCATTTGGGGTTTTCTTGGCAAGATGCTGGAGTGGTTTGCATTTCCTTCTCCATCTCATTTTACAGATGAAGAAACTGAGACAAATAGGGTTAAGTGACTTGCCCAGGGTCACACAGCTAATGTCCGAGGCCAGATTTGAACTTTTCTTCCAGACTCCAGGTCTGGCACTCTAACCACCGATCTACCTAACTGTCCATGGTCATACTGGAGCCCTGGAATATAGTCACATAGTACTCATTTGTTTGACTAGGTAATTTCAGGTGAAGAGGGACTGAGTCAAAGTGTTTCTGCTTTTCTTCTAGTTTAGCTCTAAACATACACCAGTGAAAAGAGTTGGTTACAGATAAATCACATGGAAAAAGGCATGGACCAATGCATTCTAAGTTTTATGTTGTGTGACTTGGCCCAGTAATGCCATTCGGTTGCTTCCTAAAGATTTCTTAGCACTAATTTCTTTGTAAATTAACTAATAATATTTAAATTGAAAGTGCCTTTTCTTCCTCATAGCCCCTCCCTACCTCAAACTCTTAGGAAGGAAAAAGGAAATGCAGCCATGTCAGAGTGTTAAATCCACATCCTGCTATCAGGGCTAGGAGTTTCATTAAAAAATTGATGTTCTCAGTGCCTCTAGCCACTGTTCTGAGGATTATAAAGTGTGATCTGTGCTGCTATGGCAAAAACATCTTTCTCACTATTTTTTTTTTTTGAAATCTGTTTCCAGATATTAATATTCTTGGTGAGCAGGTTTAGAAGAGCTGATAAGGGCAATGAGAAATTCACTGAGGGAAATAGTTCCCTTGAAAGGAATAGTGCATAACAGAGTTTGGGGGAAAAGAACCATTTAAAGTGGAAGAGATTGACACAGAGTCAAAGTTTTTGTTATCATTTTTAG
This sequence comes from Vombatus ursinus, assembly GCF_900497805.2. NCBI lineage: Eukaryota > Metazoa > Chordata > Mammalia > Diprotodontia > Vombatidae > Vombatus > Vombatus ursinus. The sequence goes on from NW_020947238.1 coordinate 583,117, forward strand.
GACTGTTTACATTTAAGAATGGAGAAATAAATTGGATTGGGGACAGGGTAAGATACAGGTTAAAAGTTTTCAACTTTTCTGGGACATATCCTAGACAAACTTCTTATTTCAGTTCAAATTAAGCACTTATTAAGCACCTGTTACATGCAAGGTCCAATTCTAGGACTAAGGACACAAAATTAGAAAGTACAATCTCTGTTTTGAAAGACCCTATATTCTTTTGGTGGTAACAATTTACAAACAGACAAGTAAACACATGGTAGTCATGGTTTAGCGGTTGGGGGATCCCATTGAGCATGCTCAGAGTTTCCCTTCTTCATACTGGTTGACCATGCTTTAGGAGCTATTCCATTACATGTAGTGGCTCATTGATGGAAGAACTTAGCATTTTGCTATAATGTGAAAAGGCCAGAGGGATCTGTTAATCTGATTACTATTCTGTTCCTTGAACCAACTCCTAGCTCACCACATTTTCTATAGTTGCATCTATGCCTGGAAAACACACACACACACACACACACACACACACACACACACACACACATATTCTCTCTCTCTCTCCTCATCTCTGCCCACCTACTTCTATGACTTCTATCAAGTCCTAGCTAAAATCTTATCTTCTACTGGAAGCTTTTCCCAACCTCTCTTAATTCTAGTGTTTCCCCTTTATTATTATTTCCTATTTGTCCAGTATATGGCTTGTTTGTACATATTTGTTTGCTTGTTGTCTCCCCCATTAGATTATGACCTCTTTGCAAGCTTGAGGACTTTGGGGGATGGTGTTTCCTTTAACAGTAATGGGAAATTTAGGAGGTGGGGAGATTTTGGCAGATAGAAAATGAGTTCTGTTCTGGATATGTTAAGTTTAAGGTGTCTACTGGACATCCAGTTTGAGATATCTGAAAGGCATGTGAAGATGGGAAATTGGAGGTCAGCAGAAAGTTTGAAGCAGGATAGGTAGTTTTGAGAATCATCAACATAGAAATGGAAATTAAATCCATGTGAGATGATGAGATCATCAAGTAAAGGAGTATAGAGGGAAAAAAGAAGAAGGTCCAGAACAGAGTCCTGTGGGACACATATGGTTAGAGGATGTGACCTGAATGAGGATCCAGCAAAGGAGATTCAGTACTATTTTAGTTAAAGGAAGAAAAAGTTTCTTAGTCTTTTGCATATGCTCTCTAGTGTGACAAATATCATTGTGGGATTGGTTATGCTCTTTTCCCTTTTCCTCACAATTGCTTCCTCTTGGAGGATGGACTCAATATGTTAAGCTTGCTCCTGGCCTTTGGATTCCTTTTCGCTTTGTATTTCCTTTCCTGAATAGGTAATTGAATATTACTTTTGCGGTAGATGTTTCTAGGAGTGAAGGCGATCTTGTGAGTCTGAAAAATCCCAGAACCTTGGTTTCAATTAGGTTAGAGCTGACTGGTGGAAAGGAAAACTTATCAGAAAAGATAGCCAATTACAAGAGGATTGGCCCAAACCCCCTGTTTTAACTGCAGACTTGCTAGGAATTGTTTGAATAGTGCAGAGCTGAGGTGAAATATAAAATATCTAATTACTAGTCCTGCAAACTGTATTATAGTCTACTGAGATTTAAATATCATTTTGTAAGCATGTTGAAATGGCATTTATAAGTTGTTGCTGAATCCTATCAATGCAAGCTATGAATCCATATTTAGCATTCCTTTTTATGTAGAATAAATTACATAAAATACATAGAATTACATACAAATTAGATAAAATAAATTACATAGTCGATTCATATAATATTTCAAACAGTTTTTACTCCTTCAGTTTTTCAAGAAACTGTGAGTGTGAATGAATACTGGTTTGATAGGGACAGGCCTGGACTTGTAAGTTCATGGATGTAGGGAACTCCTTTGTTGAAGAAACTCTATAATAATGGTGGTTGGCAACTTCAGTGAAATCTGTTATTTTAAGAGAGTTGCCCAGAGAACTGAGTAATGGAGTGATGTACCCAGGGTCATATAGCCAGTATATATTAGAGGTAGAACTTGAACCCAGAGCATACTGGAGACAATTGGTGAAATAGAACTGGGAATTATGAAAGAGATTCGACCAACTGGCTCCTATGCATGGTTCAGTTATCATCTCTATGTAGATAACTCTTAAATCTATATAACTGGTTCTAATCTCTACGAATAATATACAGGCATATATGTAGACATATATACATACACATATAATATATGTTACATATAATACATATGTATATACATATAATATACTCTGTACAATATATTTTGTGAATAAAATGTAAGATTTAGTAAGCTTTCTTGATTGCTTCATAATGTTGTTGACTCTGAACTTTTAGGCCACTAAAATCTGAAGGCCTTTTTTCTAATGAACTGATAACTTGTCAACAAGTCTGTTGTAATCATAATTTGTTTTGGGTCAGAACTCCTGGGATCTTTTGGGCCTTGTTCATAGACTAGCAGCACAGCTAATCCCCATAAATTAATTGTATAATTTTGATGGAAAAGTAAACAGGTTTAATCGGAATTATCATCATATAGCCTATGGGAGAATTTATCCAATTAGTAATGAATATACAAATAATCTGAACTACCAAGCCCATGGATTATTAGGAGATAATAATAACCTTATAATGAGTATATAAATCTATGAAAATGACATATAATGAAAGTAGAATTCTTAACAACAATTCTAATTCTAAAACTATTAGGCAGATACGTATCCTTAGAAAGAGGATGATAATAGACTAGTCATGGTATCTAGCCTCATAAAAGCCTATCTGTATAGGAAGACTTACGTATTTCCCAAATCACAGAAAAAGAAGGGGCTGGGAGCAGGGATGGTTGCAATGCCAAGTTTCTACCATTGGGCTCAATTGTGAGTTGGAACAGATCAGGATAAGAGCATTGCCAGCTGGCTGATCACTTGAAGCTAACCAGAATGGAAGAGATCTGGAGAACAGGCAAGAGTCTGCTACTTGCCTAGGCCAATAGATGAGAAAAGACAGGGAAAATCTGAGCAGCAACAGGAAACTGTTTTCCTGTTTCCAGCCAGAAAGTCAGAGAAATGACATAGAACTGCACCTGTTATACGTATTGGGACTAGACTTGTGATTTCATTAGCATGCAGAATTCCCTTCTGGGTAAGAAATATCCTTTGTCAACCCAGTTGCCAAGTTCAACTTTTCTGCAATTTGTAATCTTGGAGAATTGTCTAGAACTCTGAGATGTTAATTTCTTTTGGTTAGCCAAAGTTGTTCCTAAAGTATGGCTCTCAGAACTGAATAGAGCATTGTAGATATGGTCTGACCAAATCAAAGAAAATGATGCTATCTCCTTTCACATGAGTCAACCATCCCTGCTAGATATAGTCCTATATTTCTCCCCCATTTCATGGTTAAAGTCTTTGAGAGAGCCATCGATGATCAGTGTCTCCTCTTATTCTCTTGTAAACTCTTTTCCAATCACATCATTTAACTAAAAAAGCTGTTTCCAAAGTTACCTTAATTGCCAAATCTAATCACCTTTTCTCAATCCTTATCCTTTATTTCACCTCTTTGCAAACTTTGATATTACCAATCAACCTCTTCTACTTGACAATCTCTCCTCTCAAAATTTCCATGAGATTGCCCTCTCCTGGTTCTCCTCTTACTTTTCTGATCTCCCCATCTCAGTCTTTAATCAATTTGCATCTATGCTGATCCTGCTAACCAGAGGAAGTCAGCTGAGTGGTGAGGTGGATAGAGTACAGACCCTGAAGTAAGGAACACCCCTCTTCCTGAGTTCAAATGTGACCTCAGACACTACCTGTGTGACTGGACAAATCACCTAACCCTGTTTGCCTCAGTTTCCTCATCTGTAAAATGAGATAGTAAAGGAAATAACAAACCACTCCAGTATCTTTACTAATAAAACCTCAAATGGGATCAGGAAGAGTTGGGCACAAAAAATCACTGAACAACAATTAAACAAACAAAAAATACCAAAGGAATCTCCCAAGGCTCTGTCCTTAAACCTCTTTTCTTTCCCTCTATACTGTCTTGCTTGGTGATTTCATCAGCTCCTATGGATGGAATTATCTCTATGAAGATCATTCTCAAATCTATTTATCCAGCTCTAACTTCTCTGCTGATCTCTACTCTCAAATTGTCAACTGTTTAATAGGCAGATACTATGTAGACATCTTAAACTCATGATGTCCCAAACTGAAATCAATATCTTCACCCCTGCCCAAACTCTCCCCCATTCCAAATGTCCCTATTACTGTTAAGTGTATCATCATCCTCCTGGTCTTCCAGGTTTGCAACCAGGTTTGCAGTCATTTGCAACTCTTCACTCTCTGTCACTCCATATATCTAATCTGTTGCCATATTACTGTTTCCTCCCTTGCAACATCACTCCTATACATCCTTCTATCCACCTCTTCTCCCACTCTGACAAAACCACCACCCTAGTGCAACCTGTCATCATCTCATGCCTAAACTGTTGCAATAGGCTTCTGGTTGGTCTTGCTCCCTTAAGTTTTTTTTTTCCCATCTCAATCTATCTTCATTGCCAAAGTGATCTTCCTAAAGTTCTGGTCTAAACATTTCACTCCCCTACTCAATAAACTATAGTGGATCATTATTACCTCTAGGATCAAATATAAAACACTGTGATGGTTTTTAAAGTCTTTCATAACCTGGTCCCTTTCTACCTTTCCAGTCTTCTTTCATTTTACTCCCTTCCACATACATGAGTTAGCAATACTGGTCTTGCTGCTAATTCTTGAACCCCAAACTCCCTCTCCTAACTCCCTACTTTCTAATTGTCTGTGCCCAATGTCCACAATTCTCTCCCTCCAAACTCCTGGCTTCTCTGATTTTCTTTAAGATTCAGCTGAAACCCTACTGTCTATAAGAATACACACTCTTCAGGTCCCCTTCTCTACACATTAACTGCATTCCCTCTGAGATTAACTCCAATTTATCCTGCATAGTTATAACCTGTTCACAGTCATTTGCATATTGTATCTCCCATTAGAATATGAATGTCTTAGGAGAAGGACTTTTTTTTCCTTTTATTTATATCCCCAAAGCTAATATAAACCTGACAGAAAATAAGTACTTATTACATGCTTTTTAACTTGACTTTACCTCTAGTAAAATCAGATCACATTCTTCCCCTTCCTCTTCACCAAAGGGTTGAGTCTATTCATATCTTCCTTAGAAATTCTGTCAGTACGTTTGGTTTGGAATGATCAGACTCTACATCTCATTTAATAAATAAAAGTGTTTTAATCAAGCACATTTCACTCCTTTGACTCATTGAAACAAAAAGGATCTACCCAATTTCAAAATGCAAAATCACTCCCAATTTCCAACCCTCTCCACCTTCAATTCTGTGACCTGTTTTAGGCACAATCCTATGTTGGCAAAAAGTAGATGAGGAAAGGATGGAATATTCATGCCCCCTTCCCCATTGAAGAAGCTAGAAGATGCTTGTCAGGACCTCACCACATTGATTTTAGACTTAATGCAGACACCTGATTGACCATGCCCTACTGCAGCTCAAAACCTACAAGCTCAAGCAATCCACCAGCCTCAACATCTTATGTAGCTATATTACAAGCCTATGCCACCCCACTCAGCATGTAGAGAAAGAATTTAATAAGATTAAAAAATAAACAAGCAAAACTTTATGCTATTATTCTGTTACTCTCAAAAGCTTAATTTTTAAAATAATTATTCTTCAAATTTTTGCTAAGTAGATCATGATTCTATAGTTCTCTAGTATTAAAATTAGTTTTACTCTGAGGTTTATAAAGTATTTAACCTTAAAGTGACATAAGGTTGAACAAAACAGAATGGAAAGGGGAATATACATATACATACATATATATATATATATATACACACACACATATATACACACACATACACAAAGAAATATATACATGTGTGTGCATATATCTGTATGTATATTTGTGTATATATACATATACATGTTTGCATTGTATATATACATATATAATTTTATCATATTCTAAATGCTGCTAAGTTGCTGAATGGTATATATTACTGGAATGTCAAAACTCTGAAAATCTCAGATATGACCGTCAATCTCATGAAGTCCCTATCATACTCTCCCTTACCCCTGTTATTGTAGAATATCCTTGAAGCTTGTTCAGTTTCCCTTGTGACCTTGTGAAAGGATAGAAAACATGTCCATTTGTCACCTGAAACACTTTATTCATTTCAAAATGGCCACTGCAACAGCATGTGGCTATTTTGGGACTCCTATTGTTTGTCTAAAATAGATTTTGTTGGCAGAGTCTATGTCTCAAAAAATTGTTTGCTCGGTATGCTCATTACTTTACGTCAACTCTCAGGATAGCATTTTCCAACAATTTAAAAGAATTCTTCCCCCAAATAGGTTAAGTGAATGGTGTTATTTAACTGTGTGTCACATGGCAGTATGGACAGCAGCTGTGTAGGACTGATTAGGCAGGAGCTGGTATTAGGAGAATCAGGTAGAAGGCTGGGTCAAAAACAAGCGGATCAAAGGTAAATATATCTTAAGTAAGCTAGAGGTCACCACAAATTAGGGGTCTGAAATTCAGCAAGTCAAAATAGAAGTCAGAGAACTGGTAGTTACTATTCATCAAAGAAAATGTCTATGAGCTAGAGGATCAGAGGAGAGGGCAGACAGGTTGTAATTCTCAGTAGTAGAGACAAATAAAATCCCATAAGCCAGCAAAAAAGCAGAGAACAAATAATTCCCAGAGATTAAGGTAAACTTGGGTCAAGAATCCAGAAGTTCATGCAATTTAAGGCAAGGGCACATTAAAAAGAAACCCTGATGTGAGCCTAATTCTAGACTATTTCTGTTTGAGTTTGACACCACTGAACTAATGGACAAAGGTTTAGAGTTAGAGTCAGAAGAGCTGCTTTCACTTCCTGCCTCAGACACCTGCTAGCTTTGCAATCATGGGCAAATCACAGCCTTTTGGAGACTCAGTTTCCCCATTTTTAAAATGGGATGATACTACTGGTACTAACCTTTCTTACAGGGTTCCTGTGAAGAACAGGCCTGTGGAAAACTTTAAATGCTACAGAAATAGAATCATAGACTTCAACTTAGAACAAACCTAAGAAGTGACATAGATCAACCAGTTGATTTCATAGAACTGATGCTCAGAAAGGATGAGTGAATAGACTAAGGTCATACAAATAATAACTAATCAGGCCAAGGCTCAAACCTAGGACTCTGATATCAAGTGCTCTTTCACCTATAACACACTATTTTTCAAATAAGTTATTCTTACAGATTGGGACCTAAAAATTTCTCGATAGAAGGTACAAACCTAAAGCTATATTGTATTTTCTTACCTATCATGTTAATCGTACTGGAAGAAATGGAGCCCCTTTTTTGGCAACGTTAACTACTATTAAAACAAACTGAAGGATACTTTAAGATAAAAAGAACTAAAAAAAGTGATTCAAGCATTCAGGAGTCATCCCTCTGCCTAAAAGTGACAAGTATGTGACTAGAATTAAATGCAAATGCATGAATTACTTTTAAAAGCTGTAAAATAAAATTGAATGCTTATTTTTAAAACAATGGAAATTATTCAATGGAGAATATTTGATATTGCTTGTTGCTATCTCACTTACATCCATATACCATGTGTGACCTTGAACATAACTGACATGATATGGTCTCTGCTCTCAAGGAACAGCTTTTAAAGTAGCTTCATATACCTGTCACAATTACTCTACATAAAAATCTTCTACACAGGATATTTGGCTGGTTAGTCCATGTTTCTGTTTATTTTTCTGTTTCCTTGTTCAAGCAGAGAGTTTTTTAAATAAAGAAATGAATATGAAAACCTTGCTAAATTTTAAAATAAATGAACCTATAGAAGACAATTTGAATATATTTTAAAACTCAAATATGAAATCAATAATACGTAGTAGTTAGTGGCTGAGGTGGCTGAGGTGGGGTGAAGGAGCAGGTGATGAAAAGTGAATAGGTTGAGGAACTGTGTGATATGAGTGTTTGAGGGACAGCCAATATGTATGTTGAAGTTCCTTAGTATGGAGGCAGGAATTGAAAAGGGGAGCACAATTGTGAGCCAGGTACTGAACTCACTAAGGAAGAAAGGAGAGTGACCTGGGGATCTATAGACAACAGCTGCCAGAATTTTGATTTGGTAATGGATATGACAGCATGAATCTCAAGGAAAGAGAGGTTACTGAGTGATGGGGGTAGGGGGAGAAATTGAAAGTGGCAGTGGGGAGCAACAAGTACTCTGATTCTCTCACCTTGACTAGTGAACTGAGGAGAAAGAGTGAAGGTTGACTAGAGAGGCTGTGCATTAGAGGGGATCCAGGTTTCATCTGGAAGAATTGGGAGAGGAAAAGATTTAAGATAAAGAGAAATTTGATGTCTGTGGAACAGACATTCCAAAGGGCATAGTAGAAAGGCTTGGTGTTGTTTGCTTGAAACTTTAAAGCAGAAAAGTTGAGGGGAATAGGAATGAGGAATTGGGTAATGGAGGAGGGGAAAGGGGTTTGGATTATGGTCTATAGGAGTGCATAGTCACTGGGATGTGGAAGGTATGACCAGGTATGAGAAGGTTCATCACTGAATGGAGGGCTTTACTCTTCTTCCCTACAAAGTTGATAATTGGGATGGAGGCAAGTACAAAATGAGATGGGGGTCAGATGATCACAATGGGAAGCCTCATTTTGCAACCCTTTCTTTCTTAGAAAGGCTGGTGATTAGGCAGGAAATGGGCACCACTGGAATTGGCAGTAGAACTCACACCGCAAGAGTAATACAGTCAAATCCCCACCAACTTTCCTCTTCCCTCAAAGGAAAGATGCACCAGGAGATGGAAAGCCTGAAGCTAATAGGTAGTTCCTCTTTGCACTGGAGGTTCCCTACATGTAAGTTGGGAAATTGGCATCAGGAGGTAAAGATTGTCTTGTTCCAGAACAGATGAAAGTCATTGCTTTAGGGTAGATGGAAGATGCCTTTTACAGCCTTCCTGCAGTGAACAGGCTTTGCTGCTGGAGCAGGAGATGGAAGACACAAGGTGCTCACACAAACTGAGTGGCCATGGATCCTATTCTCACTCTAGGAGATTGAAAATGAGGGGGAAGAAGAAAGTTCAAAGATTTAGGAAGAATGTGTACTCAGGACTCAGTTGAAACTTAATTTATGATCACACACTGCATAGCATAAATGAAAGTACAGACATGAGACAGGTGTAGAAAAGGAGGAACACAAATAGATAGAATCTCAACCCTAAAGGGCCACTCACATGAGGAAATGGAAGAAGGTACAAGGTTTCACTGTGCTGGGTTGGGAGATTGTACCAATTGCCATGAGAATCAAGCAGGGGAATTATAGGGTAAGAAGGGAAGGGACCCATGGGTTTTATTGGAGCCATTTTATGATTGACTCATTTACATGTCAGGTTTACTACCTTAGGTTGGCTCATTTGCTTATCATAGCCACCTGCTGCCTTGGGTGAGTCACATAGAAGGGCAGTGGATAAAACTTAAGGCCTATTTTTACTATGTTCAATAGGACCAGATAGCCTATATAACTCCATTTGGTCATAAAAATAGCTCTTAGTATCAATGAGTTTATTTTTTTAATTTTAAATTTATTTATTTTTAGTTTTCAACATTTACTAACCCAAGATTTTGAGTTCCAAATTTTCACCCCATCTCACCCCTCCTCCCACCCCAAGATGGCATGCATTCTGAATATCCCTTCTCCTAGTATGCCCTCCCTTCTATCTCTCTCCCCCCCCTTCTCTTATCCCCTTCCCCTTCTACTTTCCTGTAGGGCAGGATAGATTTCTGTACCCCATTTCCTGTGTTTCTTATTTCTCAGTTGCATATGAAAACATTTTTTTTAAGCATGTGTTTTTAAAACTTTGGGTTCCAGATTTTCTCCCTTCCTCCCTCCCCAACCACCCTCATTGAAAAGGCAAGCAAATCAATATAGGTTATACATGTGCAGTTATGCAAAACAGTTCCATAGTAGTCTTGTTGTGAAAAACTAACTCTATTTCCCTTAATCCTATTCCACCCCCCCATTTATTCTATTCTTTCTTTTGACCTTGTCCCTCCTCAGAAGTGTTTGTTTCTGATTACCCCCTTTCCCAATCTGCTCTCCTCTCTATCATTCTCTTGCTCTCTTGTCCCCTTCTCCCCCTATTTTCCTGTAGGGTAAGACATATTTCCATACCCATGTTACTTCATTTGAAAACTGATCATATACTTTGATCATTTATCAATTGGGCAATAACTATTACTTTCATAAATTTGACAGTTCTCTATATATTTGAGAAATAAGGTCTTCATCATAGAAATCTGCTTCAAAATGTTTTTCACAGTTACTATTGCTAACTTTATTTCCCTCCATCCTATTCCTCCCTTGTTTATTTTATTCTGTCTCCTTTCACCCTTTCCCTCCTCAAAAGTGTATTGCTTCTGATCACCTCCTTCCCCAATCTGCCCTCCCTTGTATCACTACCCCATTCTCTTACCCCTTCTCCTCCTACTTTCCTGTAGGGTAAGATAGATATCTATACCAAACTGAGTGGGTTATTTCCTCTTTGAGCCAATTCTGATGAAGTAAGGTTTACTTAATCCCCCTCACCTCCTCTCTGTTCCCTTCCACTATAAAAACTTTTTCTTACCTCTTTTATATGAGATAATTTACCCCATTCTACTTCTCTTTCTTTTTCTCCCAGCATATTCGTCTCTCACCCATTAATTTTATTTTTTAGATATCATCCCTTCATATTCAACTCACACCTGTGTCCCTGGCTATGTATACTCCCTCTAACTACCCTAATAACGAGAAAGGTCTTATGAGTTACAAATGTCATCTTCTCATGTAAGAATGTAACCAGTTTAACCTTATTAAGTCCCTTAAGATTTCCATTTTCTGTCTACCTTGTTATCCTCTCTTGAGTCTTATATTTGAAAGTCAGATTTTCTATTCAGCTTTGGACTTTTCATCAAGAATGCTTGAAATTCTTCTCTCTCATTGAATATCCATTTTTCCCCATGAAGGGTTATACTCAGTTTTGCTGGGTAGGTTATCTTTGGTTGTGATCCTAGCTCCTTTGCCCTCCAGAATATCATATTCCAAGATCTCCAGTCCTTTAATGTAAAAACTGTTAAATCTTGTGTTACCCTGACTGTGGCTCCATGACGCTTAAATTGTTTCTTTCTGGCTGCTTGCAATATTTTCTCCTCAACCTGGGTACTTTGGAATTTGGCTATAATATTCCTGGCAGCTTTCATTTTGGGATCTCCTTCAGGAGATGATCAGTGGATTCTTTCAATTTCTATTTTGCCCTCTGCTTCCAAAATATCAGTGCAGTTTTCCTTGATAATCTCTTGAAACATGATATCTAGACTTTTTTTTTATTATGGCTTTCAGGTAGTCCAATAATTTTTAAATTCCCTCTTTTTGATCTATTTTCCAGGTCAGTTGTTTTTCCAATGAGATATTTCACATTGTCTTCTATTATTTTCATTCTTTTGGTTTTTGTTTTATTGCATCTTGACTTCTCATAAAGTCATCACCTTCCATTTGTATCATTCTAATTTTTAAGGAATTATTTTCTTCAGTGAGCTTTTGGACCTCCTTTTCCATTTGGTCAATTCTCATTTTTAAGACATTCTTCTCCTCATTGGCTTTTTGGACCTCTTCTACCAGTTGGGCCTAGTCTGTTTTTTAAGGTGTTATTTTCTTCAGTATTTTTTTATGTCTCCTTTACCAAGTCATTGACTTGTTTTTCATGATTTTTTTTTTTTTTTGCATCACTCTCATTTCTTTTCCCAATTTTTCTTCTCCCTCTCTTACTTGATTTCCAAAATTCTTTTTGAGCTCCTTCATGGCCTGAGACCAATTCACATTTTTGTTGGAGGTTTTTGATGTAGTTCCTTTGACTCTGTTGTCTTCTTTTAAGGGTGTGTTTTGATCTTCCTTGTCACCATTGCAACTTTCTATAGTCAGAGTTTTTCTGTTGTTTGCTCATTTTCCCAGTGTATTACTTGACTTTTAACTGTTTGTTAAAATAGGGTCTGCCTCCACAGTAGAGTGTGCACTGTCCCTAGCTTTGGGGGTTTGTGCAGCATTTTTCAGAGATACTTCTAGGGACATGTAAGTTTTCAGTTCTTCCAAAGTGGTATGATCTAAGGAGAGGTTTTTACTGTCCTAGTCTGTGACTCACCACAAGCACACTTTTCTGCCCTTCAACTGGGAGGAATGTCCCCCTTTCCACTGTGGCTGCAAGCTCTGCTATGCTAGTGCTCCTCCTTGCTCTGGGACTGCCACCTAGGACTGTGACCCAGATCTGAGTATGGGCAAAGCAACAGAGTACTGCCTCAGTGCTAGCAAAAAGATTCTTGTAATCTTCTTCTGACCAGTTGTTTGACCCCTTTACCATCTGTAGGCTGAGTTCAGGAAGCAGCTTCTGTTGATGCAGCTGCCACTGCTGATTCAACAACTCCTGAAGCCTGCCCCTGGTTTGCTATGGCCAGGGCTGTGCTGGTGCTGCCTGTGCTAGACCTGTACTGCTACAGTAATGCTGACATTCTAAGTAGTCTTTGGTATCCATGAACTGAGGGGTCTGGAAACCACCACTGCTGCCATTCATTGGACACAGCATGGCCTGATCCTGGTTTGCTGGGGCCTGGTCTGCACTGGTGCAGCTTTCTCTGTACTGTGCTTGACTGTACTTTTCTCACTCTGGTGCAAAAGACCTTCCCTGCCAACCTTCCAAGTTGTCTTTTGATGGGAATTTGTTTTAGTTCATCTTTTTGTGGGTTCTACTGCTCTAGAACTTTTTTTAGAGTCATTTATAAAAGGTATTTGGAGGAGTTTGGGGGAGAGTTCAGGTGAGTCCCAGGTTTTATTCTGCCATCTTGTCTCCACCTCTCCTTGTAATAATCTTAATCATAATAATCATGACTATTGTGTTGGTAACAACAATAACCACAACTCACATTTGTATGCCACTATAAGTACAAAACACTTACAAAAGGTTTTCCTCACAATGAACTCTGGGTGAGGCATGGTTCAAGTATTGTTATTTCCATTTGACCAGTGAAAAAACTGTGTGCCAGAAAACAAAACAAAACCCCAAAACAAACCAAAACAAAACAAAAAAATTTTCCTAAAAGGTTAACTGACTTGCCTGTGTTTACAAAGCTAGTAGATATGAAGATCAGGAGCCATACCCTAAACTCCTAACTTTCTGAAATCTTTCTATTTACATTTTTAGCCCATTCTACTTATAGTGGTAGCTCAACTTTGATGATTATATGGTCACCAGCTACTATTGTCCAAAATTTCCCTTTTCACCAGTAAGTCATTTTGAAGTTCTTTGTTAAGATTAACATAAAGGCTGAACTGAAATAATTCGTATACCAAACCCTTACTTATCTCTGAGAGTTAAGTTTTTGATTTTAACATCTGAATATATCTAATATAAAGATTCTTGGGGATATGAATTGGACCTGTAATTTCATTACTACTGATATCTTTCAGGTGAGCTACTTCCCTGTACAAGTGTAGGTCAGCAACCTCTCTGAATCTTATAATTTTAGAGAGTTGTCAAGATGACTGATAGGTTAAATTACTTACCCAAGGTCACACAGCAAGCATGTGTTAGAGGCAGTACTGGGACCCATATCAAACTAGCTCCAAGAACAGCTTTCTATCTATTACATTGCACTGCCTTTCTTATAATGATTATTAAGTATCCTTAATTTGACTATGCTCTACTTTAGTTTACATGTATTAAATTTCCTTGTTGAGTAAAAGCCCAAACAAATCCACATCGTATGTTGGAAACAGCAGATGTCATTTTGATGGAAACATTTTTTAATCCATCAAAGGGTGATGCCTGGGGTGACCATAAAGTTAAAGCTGATTGCATTGATTGCTCAGTGATGGCACATTCTGAGTCCCTTAAAGTATGAGCCTCTGAGATAAACGGCCTTCTAATGGTCGTCTGCTTCAGTTTTTAATTTCTAAGTGAAATTGCCTAGCACCTTGAGGGGGTGGAGAATGAGCATTAAAATGGTCATTCAACTAATATTTCAATAAGAGAAGTGCTGTGATGGAGGTAGAGGCACAGGAGGAGGAGAGCAGTGTTAAATACCAAGTGATCCTTCAAATCCTCAGATGCCTTTTTTTTTTCAGACATATGCTCTATATGAGACAGAGGCTCCTTGGAGGCACAGCAATTATGAGACAGGAACTTGTGTGCATTTTTCTGGGAAGCTTCCAACTCCTCTTATGAATGCTGTCATCCTTCTCCATATTCAGCCTTCTATATGACAGTGTCACTCCAACTTTGTGAAGGGGCAGAAATCAAATATCAATGCTTTATCAGCTTCTTACATAGAGCAGAACTAATTGATTTTTAACACTACATTTTATAGGATTTTAACTTTCAATGCCTGGTTTACTTTGGAAATAGATCAGGCAAAATTATAGGACTGGGATATTTGGGGAAATGACACTGTATATTCAGAGGAATTTGGGGATAAGTGAGAAAATTCAATAGGATCACAGGTTAATAAGAACAAAATCTAGAAAGGCCTTTAAAAATCATCCAATTTAAAACCCTCAACTTAAAGAAAAATTATAGTTTATCTACTGCTTATTTATAAGAACTGTTTATAAAAGCCTTCTATGTAGTTTGACAAAAACTAAATTCTTGAGATAATTTAAAATAAGATGAAGACATTATCATGACTTTTAAAATACAACAAAATGTGATGTGGTATAGGGAATAGATTTCCCACATTTCCCTGGTCCATAGGTTGACCACAATAAAAGCGTGTGAGGCCCCCTCACTGATGATTCCCCTAAATTCATTGAAGCATGGAAAAGAAGAATACAAGATTATGAAAATTTACAGCAGATATAATGCAGAGAAATAGTGAAATACTTAGTTTCCTTTAAAGATTATCTCAAATGTCATTTTCAAGTATCTTCTGAAATAGAATGTAAACTTTGAGGACTAATTTTTTTTTCTTTGTATCACCAGCATCTGGCAAAGTGCTTGGCACATTGTAGAGTTTTTTTCCCTTTTCCAATTTTGACATTTTTATTTAAAGTTCTGTGTTCCAAATTCTATCCCTCCCTACCTCCTCTCCCCCTTCTGTGAGAAGTAAGCAATTAGAAATAGGTTATACATATGCAATTATATAAAGCATTTCTATATTAGTCATTTTGTACAGGAAGATTTGAATAAAAGAAAACAATGAAAGAAAGGTGAAAAATAGCATGCGTCAGTGTATATTTGATCAATATCAGTTGTTTCTCTGGAGGTGGATAGTATGCTTCATCTTTAGTCCTTTGATATTGTCTTTGATCATTGTATTGCTGAGAATAGCTAAATCATTTATAGTTCTTCATCGAAAAAATATTGCTTTCTGTGGTGTGCAACATTCTTCTGGTTCTGTTTACTTCCCTATGCATCAATTCATTTAAGTCTTTTCAGGTTTTTCTGAAATGCATCTGCTCGTCATTTATTAAGGCACATTAATATTCCGTTGCAATCATATACCACAACTTGTTCAGTCATTTCCCAATTGATGAATATTCCTTTAATTTCCAATTCTTACACACCACAAAGAGAACTATTATAAATATTTTTGTACAAATTGATCCTTTTCCATTTATATGGGTGTTGTTAGGATATAGACCCAGCAATAGTATTGCTGGGCACAGATTTTTAGCCCTTTGGGCATACTTCCAAATTACTCTCCAGAATGTTTGGATCAGTTCACAATCTACCAAGATTGCATTGGTGTCCCAGTTTTTCCACATCCCTTTCAACATCCAGCATTTTCCCTTATTAGCAAAGCTGATTGGTGTGAGGTGGTACCTCAGAGTTGTTTTAATTTGCATTTCTCTAATCAATACTTATTCAGAACATTTTTTCATATGACTATAGATAGTTTTGATTTTGCTGTCTGAAAACTGCCTGCTCATATCCTTTGACCATCTATCAATTGAGAAATGACTTGCATTTTTATAAATTTGACTCACTTCTCTATATATTTGAGAAATGAAGCCTTTATCAGAGATTGTTGTTACAAAATTTCCCCTAGTTTTCTGATTTCCTTATAATTTCAGTTGCATTGCTTTTCTGTGTGAAAATTTTTTTAATTTTAGATAATCAAAATTCTCTATTTTACACTTTGTAACAATCTCTATATATTCTTTGGTCCTAACTTCTTCTCTTATCCATAAATCTGAGAGAAAAAATATTCCATTCTCTCTTAATTTGCTTATGGTATCATACTTTAGGTATACATCATGTACCTATTTTGACTTTATCTTGGTATATGGTGTGAGATGTTGGTTTGTACCTAGTTGCTGCCATACTGTTTTCCAGTTTTCCCAACAGTTTTTGTCAAGTGAGTTTTTGTTCCAAAAGCTTGGATCTTTGGGTTTATCATATACAAAATTAGTCTAGTCATTTACTATAATATAATTTTTATCTAATCTATTCCAGTGATCCAACACTCTTATTTCTTAGCCAGTACCAAGTTGTTTTAATAATTACCACTTTATAATACAGTTTGAGTTGTAGTACAGCTAGATGATGTTCTTTTGAATTTCTTTCATTGATTCCCTTGATATCCTTGAGCTTTCATTCCTCCAGATTAATTTTGTTATTATTTTTCTAGCTCTACAAAATTATTTTAATAGTTTTATTGGATAGAAAGATTAATTTAGTTATAATTATCATTTTTATTGTATTGGCTTGGCCTTCCCATTAACAATTAATATTTTCTAATTGTTTAGATCTGACTTTGTGAAAAGTGTTTTATTGTTTTTATAGTTCCTAGATTTGTCTTGGCAGACAGATTCACAAGTTTTTTTATATGGTTTACACTCCACAGTTATTTTAAATGTAATTTCTCTTTCTATCTCTTGCTGCTGAACTTTGTTGGTAATATATAGAAATATTGATGATATATGTGGGTTTATTTTCTATCCTGCAACTTTGCTAAAATTGTTGATAATTTCAAGTCATTTTTAAGTTGATTCTCTAGGATTTTCTAAGTATAACATCATATCATTTACAGAGAGTAATACAATTGGTCTATAATTTTCTTTCTCTGTTTTGACTCTTCCTGGTTTAGGTATCAACACCATATTTGTATCATTAAAGGAATTTGGTAGGATTCCACCTATTTTTTCCAAATAGTTTATATAAGATTGGGATTAATTGTTTTTTTAAATGTTTGGTAGAATTTGCTTGAGAATTCATCTGGTTCTGGGGATTTTTTCTTAGGAAATTCATGAATGGCTTGCTCAATTCCTTTTTCTAAGATTGGGTTCTTTAAGTATTTTATTTCTTCTTTTGTTAAACTGGGTAATTTATATTTTTTGTAGATATTCACCCATTTCATTTAGATTATCAAATTTATTGGCACATATTTGGGCAAAAGAGCTCCTAACAATTGTCCTAATTTCCTCTTCATTGGTGGTGAATTCACCCCATTTATTTTTTATACTAGCAATTTGTTTTTCTTGTGTTTTCTCATTTCTTTTTTTTTAAGCTTTTTATGTTTCCCTTGAGTCTTGTATTTGGAGGTCATTTTTTTTTATTCAGCTTTGGTCTTTTAATTAGAAATACTTGAAAGTTCTCTATTTCATCAAATGTCCATTCCCCCCACCCTGAAAGATCATATTTAATTTTGCTTGGTAAGTGATTCTTGGTTGCAATCCTAAGTCCTTTGCCTTCCAGTATATAATTAGTCTAGTCCTTTGGTTCTTTAAACTAGAAGCTTCCAAATCCTGTGTAATCCTGACTGTAGCTCCAAAATATTTGAATTATTTCTTTTTGGCTGCTTGCAATACTTTCTCCTTTATCTGTGAGCTCTGAAATTTGGCTATGATATTCCTGAGAGATTTCATTTTGGGATCTCTCTCAGGCAATGATCAGTGGATTCTTTCAATTTATATTTTGCCCTCTAGTTCTAATATATTAGGGCATTTTCTTTGATAATTTATTGAAAGATGTGGCTTTTTAATCATGATTTTCAAGTAGTTTAATCATTACAATATCTCTCCTTGATCTACCTCCTAGGTCAGTTGTTTTTCCAATGAGAAATTTCACATTTTCTTCTTTTTTCCCCACTTTTTGATTTTGTTTTATTATATCTTGATGTCTCATAGAGTCATTAGTTTCCACTTGCTCAATTCTAATTTTAAGGAATTATTTTGTTCAGTGAGCACATTATAGATTCTTAACAAAGTCTTGGTGATCTGATTGTTTCTTTAAAGGAAAATCAGTTAAAAGAATGGTTCATGAGAAATAAGTCAAGCTAAAGGCATATAAGGATGAAACTGGAAGGAGGATGAACAAAAGAAGAAAGATAAAAATGATCTGCAAATATTTTTGTGACAAATTTTCACCATCAAAATAAGTGAAGCCACCACATTTATATTTTAACAACACAACCCTTGACATACACATAGAAGATGTAGAGAGGGTAAATGAGAAAAAGAAAGATTTGCAATAAAGTTGGATCAGAAAAGTATGCATAAAGGAAGTGTGTGCTATAGAGATGATACATGAATTCATGAGTTATCTGAGGGAAGGAAATATATCAAAGGTATCAGAAACAAACAAGCAAACAAACAGAAAAGGAACCTGAAAAGTTAGGGATGGGGAGGGAGGTACATAGGGAAAAAGAGCCCTAGAAAAGTTGTCCAGAAAATCAGGAGCTAAACTTATCAATAGGTGAGCATGTTTGGAAGGGTACTTCCCAAGAAGGAGTTGAGTATAAAAATTTTAAAAATTGGAAAAAAAGGTGTTACAAAGGTAGAATTCTGTCTATCATGAAAAGACCAATGGGTCAAGGTAGAATATATAGATGACATTGTGCTTGTTACAGTTCCTCAAACCTCCTCAGAATTATTTGTAATAGGAAACAAACAAATAAGTGGATGAATAATATCTTTGGTCTTGATTATGAGATACAGTTAGTTGCGCAACCCATAAATAGTCTATTCACACATATGTATGTATTATACATATACGTGTAATATACTGTGTGTATATATACATATTATATATCCATATATTTCATATATATCTAAGATAGACAGATAGATATCTTAGATATAAACTGCAAATAGATAATGAATTAGGCCCAGATTTAAACAGGAGGAGATTAAGTTGAATCATTTGGGGAAATTATAGTCCTTTCAATGAACGCAAATTTCTCCCTGAAACAAAAACCTATCTTCTCCATACCAATCTACTATTGTTGATACACATTTCTGAGACATGTAAAAATACACTTTCAAAATAATTAAATATTAACCAGAATGCAGTAAAAAGGCATAATGGGGTGAGTAGGTTGAAACACACAATGAAAAACAGAGAAAAAGTCAGTCAGTCGAGAATCATTTATTAAATACTACATGTTGGGAATTATGCTAAATGCTGGGATATAAATAAAGCCCACCCCCAAAAAATGTCCACTCCTTCAAGGGACATACATTCTAATGGATAAGATATTATGTTAATAACTAGGTACATGTAAGATATATATGGACTTAATGAAAGTAATCAGAAATTGGAAGGCAGCTGGCTTACTGGGTTATTCTACTAATGTTAAATTTAAACTGAGTCTTTACAGAAGGCAGGGAAATTGAGAGAGGTAGGTGAAGAGGGAGAACATTATAGACATTGGGGATGTCCCATAAAGTGCCAGAAGAATTGGAATGTTGTATTCAAACACTTGAAAGTAAGCCAGTGTTTCTGGATCATAGAGTGTGTAAAGATAGTAAGGTAGAAAAAGCCTGGAGGGAGGGCATGTTAAGAAGCTACTTGAGCAGAGGTTTGACATTGACTGATATACACTTTGGACACAATCATTTTGGTAGCTGAATAGATGATGGATTAGAGTGGGAAGACACTTGAGAAAGAGAGACTAGTTAGAAGGCTATTTCAATAGTCCAAGTGAGAAGTGATGAGGGGCTGAACTAAGGTCATTGTTATATTAAGGGAAAAGGGTGGTGTGTAAATGAGAGATGATGTGAAGGTAGAAATAACATTTGGAAAGAAATTGGATATGAGGGGTAAGTGAATTACACAGAAGTTGAAAGTATGGGTGACAGGGAGCATGGTGATGCCTTCGCCAGTAATAGGAAAGTTGGGAAGACAAAGGAGTTTGATGAGGGAAAGTAGTGAATTTTCTGTTTGGCCATGTTGAGTTTGAGATGACTTTCTTTCTTCAGTTAGCGGTGTCCAAAAGGCAGTTAATCATGCAGGGCTATAGTGCAGGAGAGACACATTTAATGGATATATAGAAATGGGAATTAGCCACAGTTTTGATCATTGAATCTATGGGACCTGATGAAATCAACAAGTGACATTGTATACAACAAAAAGAGAAAGAGAGAAAGGGGCCCTAGGGCAGAGCCTTGGGAGACAACCATGGCTAGTAGAAAAATGTAGATGAAGATCCAATAAAGGAAACTGAAATGAACAGCTGGACAAATTAAAGGAGAACCAGTGGACAGTGGTCAGATAAACCAATAGAGGAGGGTATCAAGAAAGAGAAGGTGATCAACAATGTCAAATAGTACATAGATATTATGGTAGTTGAGACTTGATAAAAGCTCATTAAATTTGGCAATTAAGATATCATTAGTAACTTTGGAGACAGCAGTCTCAGTTGAATGATGAGGTCAGAAGCTGGAGTAGAGAATGTTTAGAAGGTAGAATGAAGACCAAAAGTGGAGACACCAGTTGTAAATGGCTTTCTCCAGGAGTTTAACCATGAAGAGGAGGAGAGATAAAGGATGATAGCTAAAAGGGATGATAGGATCAAGTGAAAGATTTGTTAAGGATGGCAGAGACATAGGAATGTTTATAGGCAGCAAAGAAAGGATCAATAGATTAGGGAAAACTGAAGAAAAGAGAGGAAACAATATATTTGAGGTAAGGAATTTGCCCTTAGGGGATGGGAATCAGGGGCACTTATAAAGGGGTTTGTCTTGATAAGTGGAATTTCCATCTCTTCATCTAAGACAAGTGAATGAGGAGATAGTGGAGGTGGTTTGACTGATTAGAGATGAGGAGGAAGGAAGAAAGGGGAACTCTTAGTGATAGTCTCAATTTTCTTTTTCAGTGAAGTATGAGGAGAGTTCTGAAGACTTGATAGCAATATCTGATGGCTGATAAGCTTATCCTCTAAAGTCTCCTATAGGTACTTTCCAAATAGACTTCCCTACTGAAAAGAGGTATTTCTCTCTCTAAATCATTAACTTGCTTTTCTTGTTAGCCTTGTGTATGCTTGAGTAGATGACAACTCTACAAAGACTTTTCTCAAGTTTGGTGGCTGATGGACAATATAATACTGATAGTTTTCACACATCTGCATATATGGAAATGGTTATCCATATGTATGTATATATACATATACATATATATATACATTCTATATGTATGTGCATATGTGCATATATAGATACATCTATCAACCATCTATATATACATATTCATGCATACAGCGCTCTATATACAATATCTCATTTCTAGAACTGAGAGACCAAACCCCAGACTATGGTGAAATCCCAGCAATTTTAAGGCTTTCCTATAGCATCAACTTGCCCCTGCCCATAGCCCCACTGCCATTGTGTGATCGTTTGCCTTTTGTTATAATCTTTACTCCTCTGACTTATTTGGCACAATTTACATATCCTGAAATGTGAAAGCTTATTAACCTTAGGTGTAATTTACTTTTACAAATTCCTTCTTCCCCTTCCAATGTTGGTTGTTGATCTCTTGAGGACGCCCCTTCACTACTCTCTGCTCATTTCAGAGTTAGCAGCAGCATATCTCACTGGAACTCTTTCCCCATTCCCAGACATGGGTTTCTGGAGTTCCTGTCTTGGAAACAAAGCAACAGACACTCAAGGAAGGTGAAAGAACTTTCTAAAGGTGTCCCGTGTCAGCCTGTCCACTTTATAGCTTCCCTGTGCTATATAGGTGTGCTGGTAAATGTTTAACAACCAGCATGCTGAAAGCACTCAATGCAAAAAATGCATTTCATTTTAATCTGCATTATTAATGTGTTCTCTATCACTTTCTGAAGTTTAGAAAATAAAGCCTCAATTTGTAGTATCTGCTGATTTCTGAGATGTAAGTTCTCACACTGAAAATTTAAGAATTGACTCTTGCAAGCAACTTCAAGATGACTGCAATACATCCCTGGCAAGGCTAGTATTATTGACATCCTTTATGATAATCCCGGCTCCAAGGTGAACTCTTGTTCAGGAAGCCACTATTGTGGAGAAACATCCTCCATGGTCCTCATAGGCAATGTGGACTATAAACATGGTTTCTATGTATTCAAAATCAGCTTTGGAAAGAACATTAGTGATGCATGCTAGAGGCAATTTTATAATTGGCAGAAATCTAAGAATAATGCCTTGAACAAGTATTCCAAGAAATGACAAAGTATTCATGGCAAGAAATAGTTGGTCAAAGACTTCAGCAGTATGAAGAATACTGTCAGGTTATGCAAGTGATTGACCATAGCCTAATGTGTGTAATCCCCATACAGTAGAAGTCTCACTTAATGGGGCTTCAGATAAATGGCAGCAGTGTGCCTGAGAAACTGTATTGGACCTAGAAGAAGCTGGAGCATAACATGCCCCTGTCCAACTGATTGGGCAGGGTGAGATGACTAATGTCATTTGAGTGATGAAATACAATGGTTGCAATGAGGTCAGCAGTCAATAACAAACTAAAAAGTTGCCCCATAACATCCCTAGACCTATCCCTGAGGACTGTTCAAAGTCCTTAGCTTGATATCTTGACTGTGTGGCATTCTATATGTGCCAGTTTAGTCAGAAAGGCAACCACCACATCACACTGAGATCAAGAAAAAGATGTACAAGTTTAATGAGGGCAGCAAGATCAAGGATAGCATAGTGATCCAAAACAACATATCCACTGATTATGATATGTGCATTAAACCTCTATGAGAATGTGTCTACTATAGTGGTGGCCAAAGATTGTATCATGCTGAAAAGGATTTGTTACTGAAATAATGAAGCATGTTCTCATCCTATGAAATCACTGCTGGTACCCCAGAGAGAAGATTGTCTTGAAATTTAGTGACATTGCCTCCAAGTTTGGCCACAGTGCCTCCAGATTGTGGAGGAGAATACTTTCATGGGATCATTCAAGAGAAACCATGTGGCTAAGTAGAAGATTTCTGAAAGTTTATAAAGCTAGCTAGAAGCTAATGGAATCTCAAAAAAAATTGAAACTTTAAAAAAAAGATACCCCCTTTGCATTGACATTTCTGCCCTATTAGCAGAATGTCTATATGAGTGTATCTGTATTGTATCCTTGATCTACATGGAAATATATGGAGAATAAGTTCTTACACTGAATAGAAGAAAAGAGAAAGTATAATTAAGGTGAAATCTTTAAGTAATAAATTAGGATGACCTGACAGAACCAGATTATCTAGAAGTAGACATAAAAAGAGACAAACTTATTTGTAAAACTCTGAAGAGTTTTATTTTATACACAAACTCTCACAGACAAAAATATCGGATATTAAACTCTTTTCCCTCCAAGGGTGACTTCTTTAATTGGTGTACACTATAGGGAATCTCTGTCCCTTAGCAGAACAGGGTTAACCTTCAAATAAAATGCACTAACCTGCAAGAACTTCAGATAAAGAGGCTATAAATAAAAAAAAACACTTTTTTTAATGTGAAGAATCAGGAGTTGAAGCTTCATGAATCATGAAATCTTGGGGCTCTTTTCTCTGTTTTGAATGATGCCATGTGCTATTGTTTCTTCTGTAGCCTTTTTTCCCACTCTGATGTCTTTTTAGTTATTGTTAGCCTATTTCACAGCTATTGGGTACCAAAGTGTGTGAAGAACTTTACAAAGCATAGAATCTGAGATGATATTCATATATCCCTGTATTTCTGGTGCTTCATTGCTCCTATCCAGTGTCTGTTCATGTTCACTGCATAATTATTTCAGAAAATACATTCCTTCTAAAGCTGTGGATGCAATGTCCTGAGAAAAAAAATGAAGAGATCTAGTACTGTGAAACCTCACAAAGTGAATTGGAGACTTCACTTGAAACATAGTTGAATTTATTATACCACTGATGGTAGGAGACAAGGATGATACTAGGGGGCATAGCTTTTTCCATGCTGTAGGCAGAGAGCTGCATATTATATACAAAGGTCTAATTAGTTATCATACCCTAGAGCATTAAAAGTAGGACAGCTAAGGAGGCAGTGGATGACAATGTAGCAAATTCTTACTAGTCACTAAATCCATCATTTTACAAAGCTAGAAAATGAAAATAATTTTGCAAGCAAAATGGAATTTATAATGATGTTAAGTGCTATAAAAACTAAAATTGTGCCATATGATTTTTGTTTTAGGTTCTTTGAGTAACAATAACTGGCACATTTAAAATTTCATACAGATGAAATTCCATTCAGATGGAAATTCACACGAATTTCAGAGGAAGCATAAAATTTGCTCTTTTTTTCTCTTTCATATCTGTCTTTTATTTCTTAGGAACATATATAGAGTTTTTTTTTTAATTAATTTATTTTTAGTTTTCAACATTCACTTCCACAAGATTTTGAGTTCTAAATTTTCTCTCTCTCTCCTCCCACACCCCAAGATGACATGCATTCTGAATACCCCTACCCAATGTGCCCTCCCTTCTATCACCTCCACCTTCTCTTATCCCTTTCCTCTTCTATTTTCCTGTAGGGCAGGATAGATTTCTATACCCCATTGCCTGTATATCTTATTTCCTAGTTGCATGTAAAAACAATTTTTAACATTCATTTTTAAAACTTTGAATTCCAGATTTTCTCCCTCCCTCCCTCCCACCCATCTTCAATGAAAAGGCAAGCAATTTGATATAGGTTATACAAGTGTAGTCATGCAAAACACTTCCATAATAGTCATGTTCTGAAAAACTAACTATATTTACCTCCATCCTATCAATACCCCCATTTATTCTATTCTCTCCTTTGACCCTGACCCTCCTCAAAGGCATTTCTTTGGATTACTCCTTCCCCCAATCTGTCCTCCCTTCTATCATCCCCACCTCTCTTAACCACTTCCCCCTCCTATTTTCCTGTAGGGTAAGATAGATTTCCATAACCATTTGAGTGTGTATGTTATTCCCTCCTTAAGCCAACTCTCATGAGAGTAAGGTTCACTCATTCCCTCTCACTTCCCCCCCTTCCCCTTCACTGTAAAAGCTTTTTCTTGTCTCTTTTATGTGAGATAATTTAGCTCCATTCTACCTCTCCCTTTCTCCTTCTCCCAGCACAATTGTCTCTCACCCTTTAATTTTATTTTTTAGCTATCATCCCTTCATATTCAACTCACCCTGTGACCTCTCTCTCTCTCTCTATGTATATATACATATAATATATATGTAATATATATATATATTATATATATATAGTTAGTGAAATAGTCCTCTATTTCACTGAATGTCCATTTCCCCCCCAAAAAGATTATACTCAGTTTGCTGGGTAGGGGATTCTTGGTTTTAATCCTAGCTCCTTTGACCTGTAGAATAGCATATTCCAATCCCTCTGATTCCTTAATGTAGAAGCTGCTAGATCTTGTGTTATCCTGATTGTGTTTCCACAATATTTGAATTGTTTCTTTCTGGCCACTTGTAATATTTTCTCCTTGACCTGGGAACTCTAGAATTTGGCTATAATATTTCTAGGAGTTTTTCTTTGGGGACCTCTTTCAGGAGGTGATCAGTGGATTCTTTCCATTTAGATTTTACCCTCTGGTTCTAGAATATCAGAGCAGTTTTTCTTGACAATTTCTTGAAAGATGATGTCTAGGCTCTTGTTTTTTTGTTTGTTTTGATCATGACTTTCAGGTAGTCCAATATTATTTTTAATTATCTCTCCTGGATCTATTTTCCATGGTCAGTTATTTTTCCAATAAGATCCTTCACATTGTCTTCTATTTTTCATTCTTTTGATTTTGTCTTATAATATCTTGATTTCTCATAGAGTCACAAGCTTCCATTTGCTCCGTTCTAGTTTTTAAGGAATTATTTTCTCCAGTGAGCTTTTGGGCCTCCTTTTCCATTTGGCCTGTTCTACTTTTTAAGGCATTCTTCTCCTCATTGGCTTTTTGGACTTTCTTTGCCATTTGTGTTGTCTATTTTAAAGGTGTTATTTTCTTCACTATTTTTTGGGTCTCCTTTAGCAAGTTGTTGACTTGTTTTTCATGATTTTCTTACGTCACTCTCATTTCTCTTCCCAATTTTTCCTCTACTTCTCTTACTTGCTTTTCAAAATCCTTTTTCAGCTATTCCATGGCCTGAGACCAATTAATATTTTTCTTGGAGGCTTTGGGTGTAAGAGCTTTGACTTTGTTGTCTTCTTCTGATTGCATGTCTTGATCTTGTCACCAAAGTAAGAATCTATAGCCTGAGTTTTTTTCCCACTGTTTGCTTATATTGACTTTTTGAGTCTTTGTTAAGGTAGAACTCTGCTTCCATTATGGAGGGTATACTGTCCCAAGCTTCAGGGGTTTTGTGCATCTATTTTCAGAGATACTTCTAGGGACCTGTAAATTTTCAGTTCTTTCAAGGTAGTATGATCAAAGGAGAGGTGTTTATTCCTTTCCTGGCCTGTGCTCTGATCTATGAGTGACAAAAAGCACTTTTTTCTGCCCTGGAACTGTGAGGAGGATTCCCTCTCCACTGTTGCCACAAGCTTTGCCAAGCCAGAGCTCCTCCTTGCCCCAGGATCGCCATCCAGCACTGTGACTCAGTTGCAAGCATGGGCAAAGCAAGAGAATCCTGCAACAGCACCAGTAAAGAGATCCCTTCAATCCCCCTCTGATCAGCCCACCATCTGTGGGTCAAGAGCTCTGGTAGCAGGTGCCACTGTCGCTGCCCCCAGGCTGTGCCAGGGCTTGGCCTGAGCTGCACTCCTCTGTCACCCAGATCAACAGATCTTTCCTAAGTTGTCTTTGGTGTTTGTGGGTTGACAAGTCTGGAATCTACCACAGCTGCCAGTGACTCAGTCCCCTGAGGCTGGCTCCAGGTTTCCTGGCACCCCCCCACTTTCCCACTGTCTTTGCCTGTATGACCCACTCTGAACTGCATTTCTCTCCCAGCCTGATACAACAGACCTTTCCCATTAACCATCCAGGTTGTCTTTGGCTGGAACTTTGCTTCACTCCATCTTTTTGTGGGTTCTGCTGCTCTAGAATTTGTTTAGAGTCATTTTTACAGATATTTGGAAGGGTTTGGAGGAAAGCTCAAGTAAGTCACTGCTTTTAATCCACCATCTTGGCTCTGCCCTCCATATACAGAGTTTTAATTATTACTTTTGAGTCCCTAGTTTAACCCCTAGGCCAGAACTCCAAATTGTATTCCTTTTTACTGTCTTTGTAACCAGCTGTTCCCTTCTCATATCTCTCTTTCACTTCTAAAAACCTTCACTTTCATTTAGCACTGGACTTGTTTTTTAAGGTCCCTTCCAATTCTTTAACTTGATGTTTTGGCAGGCAGAGAGATAGGGAGGGTTGCCTTCAAGATCTTTTCAACCTCTTTTTCAAACATATCTTTCTATAAGCTAGATGCTTTATCTCCAGTATAGCCTTCCCCCAGTAATCAAGTTTCTTGGTTGCCAAATGTGAAGAAAGAACTGACCTTAGGACCTATTTTTAAGAGTATTATTTTAATGAGTGGGTACTAAATCACTGATTTCTGGGGTGCTTTGGGGGGGTTTCCCTATAAGAAGCTTCTTGGGAATCTCTATGTCCTTTACTATGAGTTAATCCTACCAATTGAATAAAACTCTGTGTATGCTCCTTGACTGGGTGTGGTTTGCAATACTTACCCCAAAGCACAGATTCTTAGATAGGATCCTGTCTGATCCTACTAAGCAGCAGTTTCCTCAGGAGAGATAAAAATTTTAAAAGTCTCCTGCTGTGTAAGCTAGAAGTACTCAAGATGAGTTTTTCTGTTTCAGCTCTAAGTTACTCTAAGATAAATCACACTGATGACTAAGTGAAACCCAGGTAATGTGAGATTAGAGTACATGCCACATCCTTCACGTCATGCATCATTATCAGACTCAATGAACCAAGCATTCAGAGATCAAGGAATAAACCATGCCCTGGCTGATTTTGCTGTGCTGAAAATTTTAGCTGCTGGTTATTTTTAACTAATTTAAATGAGGCCAAATGCTCCCTGCTTTGTTGAGTGCTGAGTTAAGTCACTCACAAAAGGTTCCCTACCTTTCTGGCAGCCTCATACATGGTTATATAATTGCATGTTTGTAAAATCTCATTGTGTGACCAATTCATTGTTCATCTTGCACTGTCAGTCCAAGATAAGTGTATTGATGAACTTAAGCAAGTGGCTGCTGATCTAATTGTACTTCATAGACTGAACAATAGGCATTTTTCATCCACTTGATTTTTCCTGCATGGACTTCTAGGGTAGGCTCTTAAGAGGCCATGGGTCACCCTCAAGATTAACCTCACTAAATCTAAGAGTGCAGGGACTGCTTCAAGTTTGCCTTTCTTTGTATATGATTTCATATATTCCCTAGCACACAGCAGGCACGTAATTGATGCATGTTAAATTTAATTGAAACCAAGCTTGGTACAGTAGAAATAAAACTAGACTTGGAGTCAGTAGAGTTGAGTTCAGATGACATCTATACCATTTGCTACAGTACCTCTGTGGACTCCAGCAAGCCAGTTGACCCTTCTAGGCCTCAGTTTCCTCATCACTACAGAATGGTGATGACCATCTCTTTGTGCTAACAACACTACTGCCAACATGGTGAATCTCCCCACAACCTACAGAACTCACTGAAAGAAATCAACAAGCATCAATCTCACAAAGTGACGCAGAACAGGAAGGGCAAGGAAATGGAGCTATGAGTGGAGGGACAGAGGGTATGGTGACCAAACACAGCAGATAATTTGGGAAAAAAAAGAAGGCAAAGACTACAAGACGGATTTGTACTGGGTCTTGGATATGTTAAGTCCAACTACAAATCTAAGAGAATAATGGTGATGTAGGTAGGCATTTTTAATTGAGAGGAGACGAAGAAAGAGAGGACCAAGAGATCCCATTTATCTTTGTTTTTATTTATTTTCAATAATGGATATAATTAAAATGTGGAAGCTGGAAAAATGAGGGTGATGGTGGTGGTGGTAACCCAGATGTCTTCTAAGATCCCTTCTAGCTCTGAATCTGTACTATTACATTCAATAAATCATATGCCACTTGGGTAATATGTTGATTTGGGATTGGTTAACCTAAATGTAGTCATTATAATAATATGTATTTATATAATTATACATACATAATTAATTTACACACAAAAATGAACATACCTACATGTAATATTATATATGCATATAATATATTTGTATATTTGTAATTTATGTTTTTATGTATATACATAAGTATACGCATGTACATACATATCAACATATATGCATGCATACACATATATATCAATGGTGAATGAAGAAGTAGTTTGACATAGTGAGTTGATCTCAGAGCCAGGAAAATCTGTAGTTAAGTCCTGCTTCTGAGATGTACTGAATACGTGAACCCAGTATGAATCAGAAGCATATTGAAGGCTGAAGTAGTAATTAATAATAATAATAACATTTATATAGCACCCTCCATGTGCCAGGCACTGCGTTAAGTGTTTTACAAATATTATCTCATTTGATCTTCATAACAACCCTGTGAGGTAGATGCTGTTATTATTCCTATTTTACAGATAAGGAAACTAAGGCAAACAGATTGAGTGACTTGTCTGGGGTCACATAGCAAATAAATGTCTGTGTGAGGACAGATTTGAATTCAGATCTTCCTCACTTCACATCCCACGCTCTATCCACTGTACTATTTAACTGCCCACAAAGTATCTGTCATCAACTCTCTAGAGCAATGATTTAGAGAATGGAATGATCAATTATGGTTGATTCTACACAAGGGAAAAGCCGAGGGAAACATTTGAATCACTAGAAAATACTTCTAGAATCATATAACTCAAATTCCTTTTATAGGAAAAAGCAATTGAGTCACTGAATCACTTGGGCATTAAATACTAAATGGGGAGAAGGGAAGGACATTTTTAGTGCAATAGGTTTTGTATGAAAATAAGAAGATTCTACTACAAGCAGAGAAGTTTTTGAACTTCTGTTACTGAATATTCTACCACATGCTTTGCAAACAAAATTGTTCAAACTCACATTTGTTGGTAATATGAGCCAAGTGAACTGCAAGAACCCATGATAAAGAAGGATTGTTTTAAACTTTTTGAAAAGGAAAAGAAAGTTTAACATATTAAGAGAGTCAGAGGAGTCCAAAATACATTTATTGTTGGGTTAAATAAAATTCATCCTACATATGGTGTCTTATTAATCTGAGAACTTCTGGAGGAACCAAGGACTCATCAGATATTAATGTTCCTTGGATGGATGATAATCTAAAGATATTTTTGTATACATCCCCTTAATATTTTACTCAGGTCTGTTGTGCCTGGGGCTAGGGTCCAAATGACATGAGTCACATTTTATTTTTTTGCTTGATACTTCACCCTCAGCACAAAATTTAAGTCCTTTTTTTCATTTGTAGGGAAACCACTTTTTGATCTAAGAGGGAACTTTGAGGAGAAAAGATGGAGATACTGTGTTGCGTGGTTACCATAGGGACCATATGAATGCTCAGGCATTTTTTAGGCCCTTGTGTAACTTGGCACTTGAATCTCTACTTAAGGTCTTTGTGTTTCCTCATATTCGGAAGCAGTCCCCTGGAAGCAAAACGGTAGGGACTTACCTGCATTAGCATTTCACGTACTTCACCTTGCTGATATTCTTTTCATAATTTCTCATGCACATTATCTCTAGCAATACATTTCAGCTTACTTATACCTACCATATGTACGTCTATTATCACTCATGTTACACATAATCTCAATTCTTCAAAGATTGTAATGTTCTGTGACTTATAGGCACATAGAATTGTTAGGAGAATATTGGTGTTAAAAAAGTAGGTTTTGTGTCAGGTAAGAGCTAAAGTTTATTGAAAACCCTAAGCAATTTCCCAAATGAAATACTACTGACTTTCTTCTTCCTATTCAGTTCTGGAGCTAGATCATCTGGCTGCAATGCCTGGCCAATATATATGTGCTACTGGACTAAATAGAAAGGTTTCTCATGAAACTGCTTGACACAGTCTGCATAGCAGGTGCTCTTCATTTATCCCCCCCCTCACTACCCCCACAACCACTATTTGTATTTTAAGAATGCTTTGGGGAACATGAGCATTGGGGAAATTTCAGCCCAGTCACCTAGGTTTCTAACCTCAGTGTTATTCTTGATTCCTCACCCTCGCTCACCCTAGATATCCAATCAGTTTTCCTATCTTGTTTCCACCTCTACAACACTACTCATATCTGACCTCTTCTCTTTACTCATACAGTTTTAACTTCATACCATTATCACCTCTCCCTGTACTATGGCAATATCTTTCTAACTGATTTCTCTGCCTCAAATCTTTTTCTACTAGAATGTATCCACTCAAATGCAAAAGTGATTTTCCTTAAGCAAATATCTGACCTGTCACTGGCTAGCACCATTCAGTCAACTCCAATGGCTCCCTATTATCTCTAGAATAAAATATGAACTCCTGTCATTTTTTTTCAATCTCTTTAAGCCCTTAGCACAAAACTGGCCTTCTCTTTCTTCTTACCATAGAGTGGTATGTTAAGTTGCCTTTCTTTGCATGACTGTCTTCTTTTTCAGGAATGCATTCTCTTCTTACACAATCTCTCATTTCTTTAATACGCAGCTCAGATAATACCATATGTAGGAAACCTTTATTATCCTTCAAAGAGCTAGTGCCCTCCCTCCATAATTACCTTGTATTGACTTTAATTTATTCTTTATTTCTTTATGTGTGTTTATCTTTTCTTTCCAGAAAGTAAACTCTTTTAAGAGGGATCATTCTTTCTTTTTTTGACTCTGCATCCCCACTGCCTAAAATAATTCTGGCATTTAGTAAATGTTACTAAATTGACTATGGGTAGCTAGGCTGTATAGTGGATAGATCACTGGGCTTGGAATCAGAAAGATTCACTTTCATGAGTTCAAATCTGGCCTCAGACACTTAATAGCTGTGTGACCATGGGCAAGTCATTTAATTCTGTTTCCCTCAGTTCCTCATCTATAAAATGAACTGGAGAAGGAAAGGGCAAACTATTCCAGTATATTTGCCAAGAAAACCCCAAATCAGGTCATGAAGAGTCAGACATGGGTGAAATGTTTGAACAACCACAACAAATTGGCTTATTGACCACCCCATCCCACACTAATTTTTCTCCTTTGAACTTTTTGATCACCTACTGTCCATAGCCCTTTTGATATTTAATATTAATATTATTAACATTATTATTAATATCCAATTATGGATAAGTATACATTATAGCAAATAAGTATAAAATAAATTATATAATATTTTATCTATAATTATTATTTAATTAGTAGTAATATTAATATTATTGGACAACTAAGTACAACAATGGATAGAGTGCTGGGCCTGGAGTCAGGAAGACCTGAATCCAAATCCAACCTCAGACACTTAGTAGCTATGTGACCCTGGTCAAGTCACTTTACCTCTGTTACCCTCAGTTTTTTCAACTATAAGATGGGGTATGAGCATGAAATGAAATAATAACTGTAAAGAACTTAGCACAGTACCTGGCACTTAGCATTATTTACATGTTAGCTATATATTATTATTATTAATATAGGATGCATAGGTTTGCAAAGTACTTCACTTACATCAATCTTTACAACAATCCTTTGATGAACTCATAATAGCCACTTTACAGATGAGGAAAGAGAGACTGAGAGAGGTCAAAAGACTTCCCTGGGGCCACACAAGTACAATTCAAACAGGTTTTCTTGATTCCACTCAATATCTACTGTGCCACCCAGCTTCCTCAGTTAGTGAATGCCTTGAATTGGTGATTTTGATTTTTAAGCATCAATATCTCTTTCTGCAATTAGAATACAAACTTCTGGATGATATAGGCCAATAATTAGTAGTTTCTTTATTTTCTAAAGTATCTACCATAGTGCCTTGTATAAAGAAGGACTATCTCAACTGTTTGTTGTTTGATTGATAGCTTTCTTTGCCTCTTAAGATATTTTTCAGTGTACCAGGGCCCTGCACTAAAATGCAACTCTTGATGAAAGGGATTCATTTCAACACAATGAACTCAATTTAATTTAATTTAAAAATATTTATGAAATTCACATTTATTTATTGTTACTTTATTTTATTTATACTTTATTTATATATACTTTATTTTATTTTGTTTTATTCATACTTTACATATTAATTAATCAATGCTTCAAGGCAAGTAAGTTTAACAAATCTGGAAGTAAATTACTGTGGCTATGGGCAACTGGTTGACCATGTGATGATGAGGTCATAGTGTGTCAATGGAGTGGGGTAAAATTGAGTTTGAGAGTTTAGTTCTAGGAAGTGGAAAAAGGTATTGAAAGGAAATGCAAAACACCAAAAATAAACTCAGTCTACTTCAAAATTTTGCCTAAGGGCAAGGCCTCTCTCCCAGTCATTGTGTGTTTTGTTTTGCCACTGTAATAAAGGGAAAGGTGAATCCTTTTTCTTTTCCTGTATTCATAAAGATGTCCAAAAGCACTTCCATGTGATAAATTCAGATTTTAAAAATTTACAACTTATACTAAATTAGAACAGGGTGTAACATATGTGAATTTCATTATAACAATGTCAACTGAAATAAGAGACTTTGGGCAGGAAAATGTAAGCTCAACATTACCAAAACTTTGCTGTGAGTTCTATTCATGTGTAACACAGCCTCTGAGGGAGTGAAGGAAGTTTTTTTGTGCAGTCTAGTTCTAAATGTTTCAGCTAAGGAACTAGAAAGTGTCCTTTAGGGAGTGATTGTGCATTGGTAAAACCAGGTACTAATGACCTAATTGGTCTTTTTCATTGTTAACTTCTTAGATTCTACAATTCTTTAGCAGGGACTAATTTACAGACATTTTGGGGAAAGAAAGGAGTCAGAAAGGAAAGGCCAGAGGTTGAAGCTATTGATCAATCTTATTCATTTATTCAATAAACAATTATTGGGCACCAACTACAGGCTGTGCTTGGTGCCATGGGTGATACAAAGATAAATGACCACAGTCTCT
Source organism: Vombatus ursinus (assembly GCF_900497805.2). NCBI lineage: Eukaryota > Metazoa > Chordata > Mammalia > Diprotodontia > Vombatidae > Vombatus > Vombatus ursinus. The sequence goes on from NW_020947238.1 coordinate 617,455, forward strand.
GACAACAAGGAGTTTACAATATAATCAGAGTTGTTGAGGGTATAACAATAGCTTTCCTAATAAGAGGAGTAAAACAGATTGCCAAAGGAGTTCAGAGGAGAGAAAGCTACTCCTGAGAAGGAAAGACTTTAGGAGGAAGTGGTATTTCATAGTTCCATACATATTTAGAGTTAGGTGATATAGTGAATATAATGCCAGGCATGGAGTGAGGAAAACTCATCTTCCCGATTTTAAATCTAGCACCAGACACTTACTATCTTTGTGACCCTGGGAAGGTCACTTAACCCTATTTGCTTCAGTTTCTTCATCTGTAAAATGAATTGGAGAAGGAGAATGCAAGCCACTCCAGTATTTCTGCCAAGAAAACCCCAAATTGGATCCTGAAGAGTTAGACACAGCTGAAACAACTGAACAGCAAAAAGAAGGGATTTAGAGGACATCTATGTTAAATCTTATTTTTCAGAAGAAGAAACTGAGTTGAGGCTATTGCACGCCTAATATCACATCAGTAGTAAGCACCAGAACAGGGATTCTATTCAGTTCATTTGACTTCAAATAATATGTTTCTTCCCACTGTATCATGTTTCCTCTTGAGATGGATAGAACTGAAACAAGATCCCACACAGAAGGGATGACTATATCATGAGATATAAAAGCACAGTCAATTCCTAGGATGGAAGATAGAGCATTTTGGTTGGTATGTCCAATGAAATTGTGTGAGATAAGCCTAGGATTAAATTATGTAGCCTTTGAATGCTAAACTAGGAAGTTGAGGGATTATTTCTTAGTCAAAGGTGACCCATTAATGGTTTTGAGTAGATGAGTTGAGATGATCAGGAATGACATTAGTAAAATTAATTTGATTATTATGGTTAAGATGGTTAAAAAGTGAGGGTGAGAGTGGGAAACTAGAGAAGGGAAAACAAATTAAAAGACAACTGTAATTGTTCAGGTAGAGATAGTGAGAACCTAAACTATGTAAGTTGTTATTAGAAATGAATACAGAGCCTCAAATTCTTTAAGAACCTAGCCAAGGGCGCAGATTCTTATAATCTAGCCAAGAGCTCACAAATGTTCAGATTCCTTAAGAGTCTGGCCAGTATGGCAGATCTTTAATAAACCTTGTCTTCAGGTGAAAAAAAAAAGAAATGAATACAGAGTTATATATCAAGGCTTGGAAGTATCAGTGACTCTTCACAAATATTTTCTCATTTGATCACCATAACAACCGGGGTGGGTGGGGTAGAGGGTTAGGTTTTATTACTATCTCCCTTTTACAGGTGAGGCAACTGAGGCAAATAGAGGATAAGAAACTTACCTGGGGCCACACAGATATTAAGTGTCTGAAACAGGATTTGAACTCAGATCTTTTTGACTCCAGGCCCTGTGCTCTATCCACTGTGCCACCTACCTGCTTCTGTAGGTTTTGATGAAGATTGTTGGTAAATTCTGGTTAGAATGTTATCTGATGAACAAAATGGATCAGTTAAATGGGAACTTTTCAGCATCCTCAGAATCTATCTTAAGTACCACCTTGTCTGAAGGTATCCCATCCTGATCTACTATCCTGCTAGTCCCTGCCATTCCAAATTACCTTGTGTTTTACTACCTTGTATTTATTTTACATTTATTCTCTATATTGACTTATGCATATATTATCTCTTCTGATAGAATGCTAAGTCATTAAGAATGGTTATGTTTCTTTTCTTATCGTTATATACACAGTGACTAAAACCATGCTGTAACACAGTTCCAAACAAAATTAACAAAATTAAAAAATTTTGCTAATAGATTGAAAATTGGATTCTTGAAAGTGACATTTCTATAGAATGGCCAAGAAGGAACTTATACGTTAAGGAGGCTAAACATTTTTAATAACTTCAACTTATCATAAAATGATATAATTTCATGGACCCTTTAGCATCCTTATTCCCCTCATTTGAATTAGCACATGCTTTCTAAAGTATGGCACCCAGAAGGAATGTAAAACTCCAATCGTTATTTGACAATATACAGTGAAAGCATCACTTTCCTAGTTGAGGACACTCTAGCTCAAAGAAGCCTGTGATGGCCTATCACCAAGAGTGTGCTGCTAAGTGTTTAACAATTGGCTTTTGGGGGGAAAGAAACAAAACAAAACAAAATTAAAAACATAACACTTTTAAGTTTCATCTACATTGTTAATATCTCCCCCCTTTTAATCCTTACATCTTGACAATCAACAAGACAATAAATCAAATCCCATAGAGTAGCATTTGTAGATTTCCAAGGTACAATTGCTCAGAACTAAAATTTAACAAATAGTTCTTTTGATCTGGTTGGATCTGTCAATTCATACTACAGTCTACTGAAACTGTTAGACTTAAAAAAATAAATCTGGAGGGGCAGAGCCAAGATGGTGGAGTAAAAGCAATGTCTTCCTTGAGCTCTCCCCCAAAACTGTCCAAATAACTGTAAAAAATGTCTCTAAACAAATTCTTGAGCAGCAGAACCCACAAAAAGACAGAGTGAAACATATTTCCAGCCCAAGACAACGTGGATGGTTGATTGGAAAGGTATATCATGCCGGGAGAGGAGAGGAACACAGTTCAGCTTGGGCAAGCAGGCAAAGACCAGACCTCAATGAACCTGGAACAGGCCTCAGGTGACTGAATCATGGGCAGCTGTGGTGGTTTCTAGACTTCTCAACCCACAAGTACCAAAGACAATTTAGAAGGTCAGTAGAAAAGGTCTGTGTCCACGGTGAGAGAAAAGCTTGGTCCCAGCACCAGTCCCAGTGCAGCACTAGGTGGCTGCTGCTTCCAGAGTGCTCTGCCCACAGTTGAAGGGGAATCCAGTGGCTGATCAGAGGGGGTTTGCAGGGATCTCTTTGCTGGTGCTTAGGCAGGATTCTCTTGCTTTGCCCATGCTTGGATCTGGGTGACTGTTCTGGATGGCGATCCTGGGGCCAGGGCAAGTGCTGGCGTGGTGGAACTTGTAGAGGCCATGGAGAGGGAATACTCCTCATAGTTCCAAGGCAGAAAAGAGTGCTTTTGGTCACTCATACACCAGATCACAGGCCAGGGAAGGAGTAAACACCTTGCCCTTGATCATACCACCTTGGAAAAACTGAAAACTTACAGGTATCTAGAAGTATCTCTGAAAACAGCTGCACAAAACCCCCAAAGTTTGGGACAGTACATTCTACACACTGGAAGCAGACCCCTACCTTAATGAAGACATTATAACTCAAGTAATTGGCTGGGATCATGAGCAACCTGCACAAAAAAAAAATCAGACCATCTAATCTTTCTTTGGTGACAAAGAAGATCAAAACACACAACCAGAAGAAGACAACAAAGTCAAAGTTCCTACATCCAAAGCCTCCAAGAAAAATATGAATCAGTCCCAGGCCATGGAAGAGCTCAAAAAAGATTTTGAGAAGTAAGAGAAGTAGAAGAAAAACTGGGAAGAGAGGTGAGAGTGATGCAAGAAAATCATGAAAAACTAGTTAATAACTTGCTAAAGGAGACCCAAAAAAAAAATACTGAAGAAAATGACACTTTAAAAAATAGCCTAACCCAAATGGCAGAAGAAGTCCAAAAAGCCAATGAGAAGAATGCCTTCAAAAGCAAAATTGACCAAATGGAAAAGGAAGTCCAAAAACTTACTGAAAAAAATACTCCCTTAAAAATTAGAATGAAGCAATTGGAAGTTAGTGACTTTATAAAACATCAAGACACTTTAAAACAAACCTAAAAGAATGAAAACATAGAAGACAATGTGAAACATCTCACTGGAAAAACAGCTGACCTGGAAAATAGATCCAGGACAGATAACTTAAAAATTATTGGACTACCTGAAAGCCATGATCAAAAAAAGAGCCTAGACATCATCTTTCAAGAGATTATCAAGGAAAACTGCCCTGATATTCTAGAACCAGAGGGTAGAATAGAAATTGAAAGAATCCACCAATCTCCTCCTGAAAGAGATCCCCAAGGGAAAACTCCTAGGAATAGTATAGCCAAATTCCAGAGTTCCCAGATAAAGGAGAAAATATAGCAAGCAGTCAGAAAGGAACAACTCAAATATTTTGGAAACACAATCAGGATAACACAAGATTTAGCAACTTCTACATTAAGGGTCCAGAGGACTTGCAATATAATATTCTGGAGGTCAAAGGAGCTAGGATTACAGCTAAGAATCACCTACCCTGAAAAACTGAGCGGGGCGGGGAATGGATATTCAGTGAAATAGAGGACTTTAAAGGATTCTTGATGAAAAGACCAGAACTGAATAGAAAATTTGACTTTCAAATACAAGACTCAATAGAAGTATGAAGAAGTAAACAGGAAAGAGAAATCATAAGGGACTTTTTAAGGTTGAACTGTTTACATTCCTACATGGAAAGACGATATTTGTAACTCATGAGACCTTCCTCGGTATTAGAATAGTTGGAGGGAAAAAAATTATGTGTATAGATAGATTGATAGATGGAGGGCACAGGATGAGTTGAAGATGAATGGGTGATATCTGGAAAATAAAATTAAGGGGTGAGAGAGGATTATACTAGGAGAAAGAGAAAGGGAGAGGTAGAATAGGGTAAATTATGTCACATAAAACAGAAAAGAAAAGGCTTTTACAGTGGGGGGGGAAGTGGGGGAAGGTAAGAGGGAATGAGTGAATCTTATTCTCATTAGATTTGGCTTAAAGAAGGAATAACTTACACACTCAATTGGGTATGGAAAGTTATCTTATCCTACAGGAAAATGGGGGGGAGGGGATAAGAGAGCAGGGGGATGAGAGAGGTGAGGGTAGATTGGGGGAGGGGGTAATCAGAAGCAAACACTTCTGAGGGACAGGGTCAAAAGAGAGAACAGAATAAATGGGGGGGGTGGGATAGAATGAAGGGAAATATAGTTAGTTTTCCACAGCATAATTACTATGGAAGTGTTTTGCATGACTACACAAGTATAACCTGTATCTAGTTGCTTGCCTTCTCAATGAGGGTGAATGGGGAGGAAGGAAATGAGAAAATCTGGAACCCAAAGTTTTAAAAGCAAATGTTAAAAAATTGTTTTCACATGCAACTTTGAAATAACATATACAGGTAATGGGGTATAGACATCTATCCTGCCCTACAGGAAAATAGAAGAGGAAGGGGATAAGAGAAGGAGAGGGGATATGAAGGAGAGGGGATATAAAGGAGGGCAGATTAGGGGAAAGGGTATTCAGAATGCATGCTGTCTTGGGGTTCAGGAGGGCTGAGATGGGGAGAAAATTTGAAAATCTTGTGGAAGTCAATGTTGAAAACTAAAAATAAATAAATTGATGGATCTTTTAAAAAAGACTGTTTTCTGAAAAATAAATCAAAACTATAAGTTGTCAAAAAATTGCTCTAAACAACTAATATTTAGAGAAATGCAAATTAGAAATGAGTCTGAGGTACCATCTCACCCGTCTCTCAGATTGGCTAACATGACAGAAATGGAAAATGAGAAAGACTGAAGGAGTTATGGAAATATAGTTATACCAATGCACTATTGGGAGAATTGTGAATTTATCCATCCATTCGGGAGAACACATTTTGGAATATGTCATCTATGAAATTAGTAACAAGCAATAAACTTTGAAAAGTAAAAAAAAAAAAGGTTAGATTTGAACCCAGGTCTCTACGCTGGTCCTCCTTCTATTATGCCATGCTGCCTGGCATATAATGAGGACTTTATTTTTTAATATTGAAGGAAGGCGCTGGAACTTTATGATTTTTTTTTAATGTTGAATGCATACATTTTCCCATAAAAGCAAAGACATTTGTAGTGATTAAGTTCTTAAACTGACCCACAGTGTTTGTTGTTGTTGTAATTCCATTCTTATCAGTTATCTGGCATTCAGCTAGAAATGCTCTTTTTTTAATCAATCCATCCACAAATATTTATTAAATGCTTATTATATTCCAGATGCTGTGAAACATCGCTAGAAATAAAAAAAAAGGCAAAAATAGTGCCTGTCCTCAAGGAGCATACATTCTAATGGAGAAATGAATATAAACTATAAAGTACTATGTGCATATAGGGGATTATAATATATCCACATCATAGTTATAGACTTTTAGCTGATTATATTGCAAAAGGGAAGAATAGGAAGAGAATGGAGTAATTCGGAATAGCAAAATACACCTTTATATTGGATGTGAATGAGCCTAGCCAATGTAGGCTCCATGCTACCATAAAAATATTCAAGCTGAAATGGGATTTAAAAACAATAGTACTAGCTAACATTTATGGTTAGTGTTCTGAAACTTTCAAAGTGCTTTATATGTTATCTCATAGGATCATCACAACTGTTGTTTGTCTTTCATACTTTTTTTTTCTTTTTGCTAGGCAATGGGGTTAAGTGACTTGCCCAGTGTCACACAGCTAGTAAGTGGCAAGTATCTGAGGCCAGATTCGAACTCAGGTCTCCTGACTCTAGGGTCAGTGCTCTATCCACTGCACCACCTAGCTGACCCTTTGTCCTTCATTCTTTTTTTTTATTTTTTCTTTATTTTTAACATGTGTTTTTAAAACTTTGGGTTACAAATTTTTTTCCCTTCCTCCCTCCCCACCCACCCTCATTGAAAAGGCAAGCATCTTGATATAGGTTATAGTTGTGTAGTCATGCAAAACACTTCCATAGTAGTCCTGTTGTGACAAACTAAGTGTATTTCCCTTCATCCTATCCTACCCTCCATTTATTCTATTCTCTCTTTTGACCCTGTCCCTCCTCAGAAGTGTTTGCTTTTGATTATCCCCTCCCCTAATCTGCCCTCCCCTCTATCAGACCCCTGCTCTCTTATCCCCTTTCCCCCTTATTTTCCTGTACAGTGAGATAGATTTCCATACCCCATTGTGTATGTTATTCCCTCCTTAAACCAAATCCTATGAGAATAAGATTCATTCATTCCCTCTCACCTTCTCCCATTTCCCCTCCACTGTAAAAGTCTTTACTTGTCCATTTCATGTGAGATAATTTACCCCATTCTACTTCTCCCTTTCTCCTTCTCCCAGTATAATCCTCTTTCACCCCTTTATTTTATTTTCCAGATATCACCCCTTCATCTTCAACTCACCCTGTGCCCTCTATCTATCTGTCTATCTATACATACATATAATTTTTCCCTCCCACTACCCTAATACTGACAAAGGACTCATGAGTTACAAATATCATCTTTCCATGTAGGAATGGAAACAGTTCAACCTTTATAAGTCTCTTATGATTTCTCTTTCCTGTTTACCTCTTCCATGTTTCACTAGAGTCTTATATTTGAAAGTCAAATTTTCTATTCAGCTCTGGTCTTTTCCACAGGAATGCTTGAAAGTCCCCTATTTCATTGAATGACCATTTTTTACCCTGAAGGATTATACTCAGTTTTGGGGGGTAGGTGATTCTAGGTTGTAGTCCTGTATCCTTTGCCCTCCGGAATATCATACTCCATGCCCTCCGGACCCTTAGTGTAGAAGCTGGTAAATCTTGTGTTATCCTGATTGTGGTTCCACAATACTTGAATTGTTTCTTTCTGGCTGCTTGCCTGGGAATTGACCTGGGAATTCTGGAATTTGGCTACAACATTCCTAGGAGTTTTCCTTTGGGGATCTCTTTCAGGAGGTGATTGGTGGATTCTTTCAATTTCTATTTTGCCCTGTGGTTCTAAAATACCAGGGCAGTTTTCCTTGATAATTTCTTGAAAGATGATGTCTAGGCTCTTTTTTTTTTGATCATGGCTTTCAGATAGTCCAATAATTTTTAAGTTCTCTCTTCTGGATCTATTTTCCAGGTCAGTTGTTTTTCCAATGCGATATTTCACATTCTCTTCTATTTTTTCATTCCTTTAAATTAGTGTTACAGTACCTTGATTTCTCAAATTGTTACTAGCTTACAATTTCTCCATTCTAATTTTTGAGGAAGTATTTTCTTCAGTAAGCTTTTGGACTTCCTTTTCCATGTGGCCAATTTTGCTTTTTAAGGCATTCTTGTCCTCATTGGCTTTTTGGACTTTTTTTTTTTGTACTGCTTTCTCATGGTCTTGGTCAATTACTTGAGTTATAAACTCTTTGTTAAGGTAGGGTTCTGTTTCCAGTGTGGAGAATGTACTGTCCCAAACTTCAGGGGTTTTGTGCAGCTGTTTTCAGAGATACTTCTAGGGACCTGTAAATTTTCAGTTTTTCCAAGGTGCTATGATGGAGGGCGAGGTGTTTACTCCTTTCCTGGCCTGTGCTCTGGTCTATGAGCACTCTTTTCTGTCTTGGAACTGTGAGGAGTGTTTCCTCTCCACAGCCACTACAAGCTCCACCACACCAGGGCTCCTCCTCGCCCCAGGACTGCCACCTAGAACTGTGACCCAGATCCAAGGATGGGCAAAGCAAGAGAGTCCTGCACCAGCAGAGAGATCCCTGCACCCCCCCCCCCCCCCGATCAACCACTCGATTCCCCCTCAGTCTTTGGTTCAGAAGCTCAGGAGGCAGCTGCCACCCCTGGGTCCATGCTTGGGGAACGGGGCTGGAACCCCTCTGTGCTTCTCTTTCAACACCACAGAAACAGACTTTTCCCACTGACCTTCTAAGTTGTCTTTGGCCTTCATGGGTTGAGAAGTCTGGAAACCACCACAGCTGCCTGTGATTCAGTCCTCTGAGGCCTGCTTCAGCGCGCCCACACCGACCTGCACTCCTCTCCCCACCCAGCACAATATACCTTTCCAATCAACCATCCAGGTTATCTTGGGCTAGAAATTTGTTTCACTCTGTCTTTTTGTGGGTTCTGCTGCTTTACAATTTGTTTAGCACCATTTTTTGTAGATATTTGGAAGGGTTTGGGGGAGAGTTCAAGGAAGTCACTGCTTTCACTCCACCATCTTGGCTCCACCCCCCTCGAAATGCTCTTGAGAAAGGTTATATTCCTGCTATTATTTTGTTATGTTTAATATTCTGAGTACTGTTGACTGTTTTTTTTCTTTTTGTAATTGAACAAAAATATTGGAGACAGAGGCGGTGTGATATCATAAATGGAGAACTGGTCTCAGAGTCAGGAACATCTGGAATGATGTCCTGTCTCTGACTCATACTTGCCTGAGGAAACTTTCAAAGGCTAAATTTGCAAGAGAATGTTGATCTCCACTGGGAGAGGAAGCTCTTTATAGTGAGTATCACAAACTGATGAAATAAAAGTCTAGTTTGAAAAATGTATTAGAATATATGCTCATTTTTAACAGGTTCATTGAAAACATCTTCAGGAGATCTCTGGTAAGAGACATGATGATGATGTTAATTATATGTGTTCTATCCTATTCCTATATGGTTCCAGTTTTTTTCACTTGTTTTCTGTATTTTGAAATTTTCCTATTTGGCATGGCTTCAAGATGATGAGTATTTAGTATGATATCCATTAAAATGTTTTTCTTAAATTTTTATGGATCTATATGTTCCTTTAGCATAGAACAGTAATTTTAGCTATGAATACCCTTTAGTTCTAATATCATTTGTATTTTGAACTCTCAAGGTTGTAGTGAGGTCTTTATTTGTAGCATGGGACTTAAAATTTGTTAGTTTATGGAGGTTAACAAGCTTTTAGGTATAATTTTGTCTACAAGATCATATGTTGCTAGATATTTGGTAGGTGCTAATGTTTTGTGATCTGTAGCGATACATTGCATAGCTTTTTTTCTTTTCTTTCTTTGTATATTCCACATTGATTCAAGCTCCTAAATAATAAATTTTCCATATTTTCAGGTGTGATGAACTGGTATTGCTTTGTTTGTTTATTTTTGGTGAGGCAATTAGGGTTAAGTGACTTGCCCAGGGTCACACAGCTAGTAAGTGTCAAGTGTGTGAGGCCAGATTTGATCTCAGGTCATCCAGACTCCAAGATTAGAGCTCTATCTACTGCACCACCTAGCTGCCCTGATAAACTGGTTTTGAATAGCTACCAAAACACCCTTTTTTTTCTGCAGACAGTGGAAAGTTTTAGTCATTTATATAATAGTTCTTTGTTGGCACAAAGTTGGTCCAATTTATTGCTGCTGTTGTTGTGTATACATAAGAGCCTAACATTTGGAACTTAAGGAACTGAGTTCACATTCCAATTGTGACACATGCTAGCTGTGTGATCTTGGGGAAAAATCCCTTAACTTCTCTGAGTTTCTATTTATCTGTAAAACGAGAATGATGAAATTTATACTGTCTGCCTCATAGAATCAAAGGAAAGTTTTTTTTTTAAACCTTAAAATTACATTAAAATATTAGCTAGCATTCTTTAGTAATAAATAAAACCCTACATAAATGGTTCTTAGGTTCAATTCGAGGAGCCAGTAACATACATATTCCTACTTATCTTCTTCTTATATATGGTGCTTTCACACACAAATTTCTTATCAAATTCCTTTGGAAAATTGTATTCTTTTCTTTCCTATGTGGAGTAGAAGCAGGTGTTATCTTGGATTGGTTTCTATGGTCTAATTTCAGGGCTATGGGTAACATAGGAGGCAATATGTAGACAAGGGGACCCAGAAAGTTTGAGAGATAAAAAGTTAGAATGACTAGGTAATCAAATTACCTAAGGACTATTTTATAGATCTATAATAAAATAAGAAAGATTTATCTGGAGGAACAAAAATTCAAGAATTTCAAGGGAAATGATAAGAAAAAATGAGAAGTAAAGCAGAGTAACAATACTAGATCTAAAACTATTCTACAAATTTGTAATCATCAATGTGATTTGATGCTAGTTTAAAAATAGGGTGGTTGATCAGTAGAAGGGATCAGGTATATGACACACTGAAGCAAATGAACCTAGTAGCCTAGTGTTCAATAAACTCTTAGGTCCTAGTTAGTCAGTCAATTTACATTTATTGAGTCTTTTATCATGTATCAGGCACTGTGTAAGGACTAGCTACTTAAGAAATTTAAAAAAAAAACTGGAAAGCAGTCTGGGAGAAATTAGGTTTAGAACAAAATCTCAAACCATATACTAAGATTAGCTCCAAATGAATATTAAAAAAAAAAGTTATACTATAAACAAATTAGAGAAACAGAAGAAATTTCTTTTCAGATCTATGGAAAAGGGCAAGACTTAATGAACAACTCAAGAAAGGATAGAGAGGATTATAGAAGATAAAAATAGATAATTATCATTACATAAAATAGAAAAGTTTTTGAGTAAACAAAACCATGCAGCTAAAATTAGAAGGGGATTTCAGTTCTTCTGAGCTTCAGTTCTTCAAGAGCTTTAATGTTTCATTGTTTGATGTGATACAACATTGAAAGAATGCTGATATTAAAAATAGATTTGGTAACATGGAATTAAACTAAAATCAAACCAAATAGTTCTCCTTTTCTGATACTTCTCACAAAAAGAAGGTGCTCCTTTTTTTTCTTTCTAATAATCAGGATACAACTGTAAAATAGTCTTACTTCATTATTAGAGGGAAAACTGAAGCCAATGAGATTACAGATCCATTTGTATATGCATAGAACTAAGTAGAGTCAATCCTTTCCTTCATCCTCTATGACTTCATACAGGCCAAACCCCATGATTGGAGTGTTCTTCCTCCTTTCCTCTGTCGGTTGGTCCTGGGATGTCTCCATCAAGATATAAGGAAAATGGTGGTCATGGTAGCTTAACTTCCCTGGCACATGCTGCTTCCTGTTTCCTCAAGGTGCCTTGTTGCTTCAGCAGGCTGATATGACTGCCCTGTGTTTGTAGAGAAGGATAGTACCTTCTTTTCATGAGCCTCTTTTCTGAATGATGGCTATGAGGGCTGGGCTAAAAGTGGTCTGAGAGGTGCTGTCACCCCATCCTGTTGGTCATACTTGGTCAAGAGTCGTTGCTTGCAGTGAAAGGTGAGTCCCTGCTCCACAATGATTTCCTCCCCTAAATGCTTTTGCCAGGAGCTAGGCTAGTAGCAGGTCTAGTGGCTTGGGGTGGGGCACACTTATATAAATACATATAGTAAATATACAATATGGAGATGAAGAAATTTAGGAGAGGCAAAGTTCACAAAATTTCACTGTTGGTAAGGAAGCAGTGGCCATCCAATACAACCCATTCTTCACAAAGAATTCTACCTCCAGCTTACCTAAGTGGTCATTCAACCATTAATTAAAGACCTCAAATGAGAGAAAACCCACAACCTTCCACAGCAGACCTTTCCACTTTTGAATAATCTTAATTTTTAGGAAGTGTAGTTGGTGTTTTCCCTCTTTCTATCAAGCCTAAATTCATCTCTTTGCCACTTAGAGCCATTGCTCCTGATTCTGATTTTGGGGACCAACATAACACGTTGGCACCCACTTCTATCTGACATACCTTTAAGTACATAAAGAGAGCTTTCATATTAGCCCTTTCTCTCCTCTTAATAAGAAGGAAAAAAGTTGTATATTCTGTGTCTAACCCTGTTCTGTAATCTGGCACATATTAGTTTAACCATAGAGATTTAGATATTTTCTCAGGATTCAATTGGCCAGTAAAGTCATGAACTGTATGAAAGCTTATGGAATTGTTCTTGGAGTCTTGTAGGAGAGATATACTGGGAAGAAGAGAAAGCTCTCCCAGGTATAGAAGGTTGGTTTGCCTCCATCTTCAGGTCAGGTATCATTTTTTTTTGGCAATTGGGGTTAAGTGACTTGTCCAGGGTCACATAGTTAGTAAGTACCAAGTGTTTGGTCTGAGGCCAGATTTGAACTCAGGTCCTCCTGACTCCAGGGCTAGTGCTCTATCCACTGTGCCACCTAGCTGCCCTGGTCAGGTACAATTTTGAGGAACCAAATACATACAATCAGATTTTAGCTTTCTTGCCTTACTTCCCCCTTCAATAACTCTGAAAAATAACTTATTATTGATAGCAAAATGGCAGCTGCCCTGGTTAACAAAGTAGCTGATAAAGGGTAAGAATGTGAATGCTGATCCTTTTGTACCAAGTTAGATGAGATGATCCCTGTTTCCTTCAGAAAACAACTTTTGCTCCTATGGTTCTGATCCAGGGATAAGAGAGCTGGCCTTAATTATTTTCCCTGCTTCACTTTTTCTCTGAGAGAAGATAGAATTAATGTTTAAAAGGTAGGTGGAAACCAAGTGTTTGAGGGCCAATAAATATGAATCAATTGAATTTGTGTTTTATCCTGGAGGTAATGAGGAGTCAATGAATGTTTTTGACTTTGTGATAGAGATTGTTGGTACTTTGCTATAGGAAGATTATTTTGGCAGTTCTGCAAAGGATAAATTAGAGAGGGAAAAGAGTGAAATCAAGGAGACCAATTAGTAGGCCATTATAGTAGATTAATTGAGAGTTCATGAGGACCTGATCTAGTGTGGTGGGTATGTGAATGGAGAGAATGGGGCTATTAGGAAGAATATTATGGACATAGAATCCTCAAGACTCTATAGATTTTAGAGCTGGAAGGAACTTTTGAGATGATTTTATCCAAATCATTCAATTTATAGGTGAAGTTCCCACAAGTGAAGTAAATTGCTTAAGATCATGTGGGCAGGAGTAGGAGAATCAGCATTTGAATCCAAGATCTCTGTTTCAGATGCATTCCATTTCTCATTACATCTTCTCCTTTCTCTAGGATCACATATGACACAGGAGAACATAAATACATACCAGATTCCTTTGCTTTTCAACAAATCGATCTTCCTGGGCTTTCTTTTTCTCTCTCCTATCAAGATGTACATCTGTATTATGACGATTTTTATGAGGTGGAGTGGGGGAGGGAGGCAGTCTTAACACCAGGTTAGAGGCCAGGGTTTTCTCTGGTTTTATTCAAGTACAAACAGGCAGTTTCAAAGTGAAATCATTCAAGCAACCAACAAGCATTAAGTGACAGTTTTCACTCTGTCACAGAGAAAAGCAAAAACAGTACTGTCCTCAAGGAACTTAAATTCTAGTGGGGGAGATAACTGACATAACAGTAGGTACAAACATGATATTTCCAGTGTAGATGAAAGGTAGCTTTGGAGGAAGAGGTTTTAGGAATCTGTGTACTCATTTGGTCTCTTAGTAAAAGCTGCTGCCTCACTATCCCCACTGAACAACTCTCCTTCTTCCACTTTATGGTACCATAGGGAGATGAGAAGTAGGAGTTTGGTGCAAAGCTAATTGCTATAATAAAGTCAGATATTTCTTTTTCTTTTCGTATTCAGTTCCTAGAAATGGGAATAAGGTTCTTCCACATGGGGAGATGAAACACATTAAGAAAGGAATAGGGTAATGAAGGTGATAATGGAGAAGGCCATGGTATAATAATAAGCAAAGAGATATTTTGTAACTTTTCCTCCATTCCTCTAGCCTAGTGATGGATTTCTGATAATAATGGTTATCGCAGTTGGAATTAATTTCCTGTATGACTACATTGTACCATTTAATCTAACTGATTTCATTTTTACTAGCAATTATAGTCCTTCACTATTAACTTAATGAATGTATTTTCTTTTATTATCCATATATTTTATGTTGTATTCAGATGTTTTTGTGCATAAAAACTGTAAGAAAAATCTATATCAGCTTCATTAAATTACGGGGCTAGCAATAATAATGCTGGCCTTAGTAGATAAAGATTGTGCTATTGCCCATCATCAATACAACACATCATGTTGAGCAATGGTAAAGGATTTATTAGTCTGATTTATCCACACCTTGGCTACTTATAATCCAGAAAGAACTTAACAACAATGAGACATTGGTCTGGCTCATCAGTGTTCTTGTGGGACCAGAACAAAGCAAACCTAAATGACTTATTTGGAAATCTCAAGCGTTGAATTTGTCCTCAACTTCCTACTCTAAGGGACTGAGTTAATTAAAAAGTCACAAATCCTTCAAGGGGAAACATTCTGTCACATCAAATTATCGATTTGGATGTCACAATGACATCAGTGAGTGTCAGTTATGAATGATTTTACTGACATTTTATTTATCATGTTTAGTTTAGTGAAATGATATCTCCATGTACTCAAGCTCCCTTTAATAAGGCAGCTAAGGGGGGGGGATGGGAACTCTATTGATGTGCTCCTTAATTAGTCATATAAAGTTTTAATAATTTAGGAAATGCACATTTATTTGAATTCACAGTGCATATTGTATTGCTTGCTCTCACAAGAAACACATTAAGGTATATAAATCTGATCCAGCTTTCAACTCCATTTGACCCATTATACCTGTAAAAATGTCAAGCATCTTGAACTATAACAGTTGTTTTCATTAATACATCTTTTTTTTTCCTTTTGGAAAGGCCAAATTGTGCCCCTGGATATTTCCTATCCATCCTTGTTGACTTCAATAGGACAGAGGGAAGAACAGCTATTCCCATAGCCTGTGTGGTGGCTACATAGAACACTGCTAACTAGCGCAAGTATGTAAATCCTAAATGTTTCCATTCAATTCCTCTTTCAGATGCTATCTACCTAAATGAAGTAGAGGAATACCTTAATAGATAGAGATAATTTGTCTGTCTGTCTGTCTGTCTATCTATCTATCTATCTATCTATCTATCTATCTATCTATCTATCTATCCATCTATCTATCTATCATCCTTGCTGGTGTAAAGGCATAATTTTGGTTCAGAACAAAAGCCACATATCTGACTGGAAGCCCTTAATTTACATTCACCAGTTGGACTCCTTTCTACCCAATGCTAGTCTTACAAAAGACAATCACAAATAGAGAATAGTGAGTATATACATTCATCAAAGCAGGTAGCAAATAGAAATTGGAAAAATTCTACAGATCAGAATAAATCCCAAAATGCACAACAGTAAACAAGTTCTTTGCTAAGAGTGAGATGAGAACTCAGCCCAAACCAAGAAAGAGACCCTGGTATCATCCAGGGGGAAATTTCCCAAAGTCTCCTGAGGGGCAAACTGGAAATCAGGGACATATTGAGGCACTGGCTTCCCCTACATATCTATAACTTTTAGTCTTTTTTTTTCTTTCCCCATGTATTTGGTCCCAAATAATGTCTAGAATCACTCAGGTGTCCCTTTATCAAAGAATATCTATCATCTTCAAAAGTTATCCCACCAATTCTGTCCCTCACACAAGCATGCAATGTTTTGTTGGCATTCTCTTCACCAATCCAGAGTCATGCCTAATCAGTTGCATGCAAAAATGACCTAGGTTTATAAGCCCAATTACAAAAGAAGAAAAGAAATGGTCTAAATAGTCCAGCAAAATGAATCAAAACTCAACCAATAATGGAAGTATATGCATTGCTCCTGACTCATAACTGCCAGCCCACTTCTGTAAATAGGGGAGGCACACACATTAAAATCTCTCCTTTGGGGATAATCTTGGTCACTATAATTACGTGGCATTCCATTTTATTTCATTTTTTGTTTTTTTTTTTCAGCTAGCCTTTACCAAGAACCTACTATCTGCCAACCACTATGATAGGAAATGGAGATTATGAGACAAAAATGTCATAGTTGCTAACTCTTTTTTACTCACTAATTTTGTTGACTGAAATCCTTTGCTATTATGACCATCCTATTTTACTTTTCTCAATCTTCATCTTTTCTGACCTCGCTCTAGCATTTGACACAGTTGGCCACTGTCGACTTTTCATCACAGGCTACCTTCATGAGAATGTTTAAAGAATAAATAGGATCTCTGCCAAGTGCTTTGAGTTTTAAGTACAAATCCCTATTTGTACTAAAATAAAGTAGTGATACTGAGTCAGGAGCTTGGAGAATCTGAAGGGAGAAGAGACAGAAGTGATGATTTCAAGTAACGTCAGCTACATCCTGTCAGTAGGGATGGAAAAGTGTAGAATTCAACTGTCTTAAAGGTAGGAATAGCAATCAATGAATCTGAGGGCCAAGTGATAAGCACAAAGTCACACAGAAAATTAAGTAACATATCCGAGACAAGAAAT
Source organism: Vombatus ursinus (assembly GCF_900497805.2). Lineage (NCBI taxonomy): Eukaryota > Metazoa > Chordata > Mammalia > Diprotodontia > Vombatidae > Vombatus > Vombatus ursinus. The sequence goes on from NW_020947238.1 coordinate 634,335, forward strand.
CAAGTTTTCTGGCTCCTAGTCCTGTGCATTTCTACTATAGTATACTGCCTCCTGATCTGTTTGGTTTTACTATCATAGAGCTTACATTCTCTTTATAGTGCAGTCTTTAGCACATTATGACTGCTCCTGGGGCAATGAATAGAAATGAGGATAATAAGACTGCTAGGAAAAATTGATAAGGCAACTTCACCGTTTAGTTTAATATACATTCCATATTCAGAGAAAATGTGTCAATCAGTCAAGGAACTGTGAATTCAGAGATAGGGAAACTCCTGTTTCAATGGTAATTCCCACTAATGTTAAATCCCAACTATCTAAAACTTCTAGTCATAGAGAGTGGGCTTTACCTGAGAAAGGCTAAAGGACTTCTTTATAGTCACATAAGTATTAAGTATCAGGAAGAGGACTTGAACCTCGGTCTTCCTGACTCTATCCCCTGAATCACACGGCCTCTTTTTCAAAGAATATGTGATGTTCTTATTATTAGCCACTCAGGGACCTATGCTTGTATTTTATTAGAATTCTGAAATAACATTTTAACATTAGACCTTATGCCATTACATTTCCCAAAAAGGCTAATGAAGTTCAATCTAAGAACTGGATATTCCACATTGGGAGGTCACTGTTTATTTGTTCCAGTATTAGTGTTGTCATGAGAAGATTCAGAGTAATTGTACTGGGGCTATCCATTCTTAGTAGGATGTGGCAGGAAGACCAACTTTATTTTTTCTCTTTTAGTCAGTCCTTGTCCTTCAATACAGTGAGAATATGGATGAATGCCAACCCTTTTGCAAGTCTTGAGGATTAATGAGATCATATGTGTGGCAGAGGAAAGGTGACTAGGTTTTTTCCTTATCATTTTCATAAGATGTCATCCACAGCTTTAAAATGTGGCATTACACTCCAGCTTCAAGAACTTAGTGACAACTTAAGAGTTTTCTTTGCTATTTAGTTATTTCATCTCTGAACATTTCATAAAGGTAATGATAAAAGGAACATTTAGATGGACTCCTCAATAACATTTGCTCAGAGGTATTGCTTTGGTTTGAATTGGTAAGCAAAATGCCTTGGAATTATAGAATCATGGAATCATATATATGGAAGTAGTAACCTCAGAATCTATCTAAACCAACATCCCACCCAGTGTAGAAATCCATTGTACTATGGGTATAATGTAAGCTCCTTGAGGGTGGTGACTATCTTCATTTTGTCTGCATTTCTCTACCACCTGACCCAGTGCCTCCTACAAAGAAAACTCCTAAGAAATATTTGTTAGGGTCTATTCACTGACAAGTGATCCTGTAGTTTACATTTGAAGAGGGACTTGATCATGAAAAACAATCAATCCACGTGCATGTTAGTCTAATTCTTAGAAAATTCTTCCTTCTTTTAAACAGAAACCTGCCTGTAAGTTCAGCACAGTTTGTCATTGTCCCCTCTGAGCATATGACCCTCAGAGCTGAACACTTGTGGACACACAGACACACACAGACACACAAACACAAATAATCTGACTCCAGTCCTCCCTTTGTTCTTTTTGTCTACATAGCAGCATATCTTCAAAAGAATGCCTTTGTTAATGAAACACTTTGGTGTCCTGCAGAGGCTCTCTGCTACAGTCAAACATAGAATTCTCAAATCAAAAACCTCATCTTATATAAACAAAGCCAATCTAATTTAATTTCATATATATATATATATATATATATACACATACATATGTGTGTGTGTGTGTGTGTGTGTGTCCTGGCTTAGCAACGCCAACACCAGACACAAAGGGGAAGTACATACAGTTTGTTTTCTGGGCCCTCTTATCTCCCCTTCAGTACCCTTGGGAATAATTTTCCCCTCCAAGATGTCTACACTGTTAATAAGACCATCTGTGTTACAGCTATTAACTAGAACACCTATTTTTTTTTGCTGATAAGACTTCTGGCATGAACCCTCAAGGAGAGAGGAATCCTACAGGAGAAAGCATAGCTAGAATAGGATTCTGGAGAAACTTGATTTCAAATCCTGAGTCTGATGCTTATGACTGATGGCATAACCAAGGGCAAGTTACTTAATATCTCTGGAAATCCATTTCCTAAGCTGTAAAGTGTGCTGTTTGCCCTGCTTTCCTCACCTGGATTGTCCTGAGGAAAGCATTTTATAAACAAGCCATAAGGTCCTGTAGAGATTCGATTCACCAAACATTTATTAAGTACCTTCTATATCCAAAGAACTGCACTAGGCATTGGGGAAACAAAGTTATAAAAATGTTTAGGAATTTTTATTTTGTTTTGTTTTTCTTCCAGGAACATTTCCTTGGAATGTGGAACTCAACAATAGAACTTCAAAACTCAAAGGAATGAAGCATCAATGGTGGAATGCCAGGTAGTGAATTTATTTTTTGTGCAGGAGACCATGAAAGTCATTCATTCATTCATTCATTCACTCATTCATTCATTCAATCAGTCAGTCAGTCAAACAAGCATTTATTAAAGACTTACTATATGCCAGGCCATGTGCTGTGTCCTGAGAATACAAAAAACAAAAGACAAAAACATGATCCTTTCCCTCAAGGAACTAATAATATAATGGGTGAGACACCATTCCAGGAATACTCTTCCTGTGCCTCAGGCCAGTCTTTCTGTAATTCTTTGACTGTCCACTACAACCATAACAGGAAACTTTAAATGGTAAGCAGAGGAGTTAATATTTTGTCCTAGAGATAGTAATGAGACACTTAAGATTTTTTAGTGGGCAAGTGAATTAGCCAAAAATATGCTTTTGAAACATTATTTTAGGGTTAGTATGGAGCCTATGGATTGGAGAATGGAGAAACTGGAAGCATGGAGACCAATTAACAGTATATATTGCATGTATTTGTAACATTTTTTAGGAGATTCCTGAAGACTTTAAAACTTTATTCAAAGGAATGACTATAGGCATTTTGTGGCAGTCTGGTAAGCAAAATATTTGTGGGTAGCAGTTTTTTTTTTTAATTTACATTGAAAAATTTAAATTGCACAAGGTAGATCGCTGTCTACTTGACCTCTAGGTAGGGATTTGATTATTAGATACAGTTTTCTGTAATAGCTTACTGACACGATAAAGCAGGAAACGGCTGCCATTCAAAGGTGTACATGTTAAGGTCATCTATAAATATCCTTTTTTGGTTATTGTCCATGCTAAGTATATTTTTTCTTCTTACACAGATGCATAAAATAGTGGCTCTGAAGTTCTTCTAGGACTATTCCCTGAAAAGAACTGAGGTCATTATTTCCTATCATTTCCCAGAATTTGTCATTTGAAATAGTCCTAGGAATAATTTCAGAATACCAGATGATAATTCAATTGGGGGAAAAAATTCACTCATTAAAAAAGTTTAGGCATGGGGCCTATGTTTTCATCAGTATAGTAACTGGTTGGTTGGTTGTTGTCCTTCATTCTCAAAGATGACCAAAATGACATCATTATGCTAGATTCAAGTTTCAGTGTGTCTGACTGTTGCTGATCAGATCAATATGGGCTTGGAATGTTCTACCACAGTTTGTCCATTTGAACATTTGGGGTAGATTCTCTAAATTTGCGCTACTAGGTCCAGCAATGCAGGTTTGAACCTTCTCTGCAACTTTGTCTTAAAGATCTACCTAGAGCATTCAAAAGTTAAATAATTTACCAGATTCATGTAATTAATATGTATCAGAGATAGGATTTGAAACCATGTATTTCTGGCTTTGAGGTTGTATATGAATATAAAGTTTTACTATATATATTATATAAATGTATATACATATAAAGTTATATATATAGTGTATATATAAAAATATGTATATACAATATACATACATACATATATACATATGTATATACATGTGTGTAAGTATCGATCTATCTCTATATATCTATATCTATTTCTGTCTATGATGGTCTAGTGAATGAACAATTTTTAAAATAATGAGAATGCATCATCTATTTCTCATGTAAAAGTGAAAGAATAAGGGAAGGGGGAACCATTAAAAGAAATGGGAAAGTGAATGAAACTAGTAACTTAGTAACTACTATCAAGTACACATACTGAGGGAAGATATGAGAAAGGATTAGACATGATTAAGATTGAATGAAAAGAGAGATCTAATTGAGAGATTCCATTGTCTCCTTGGAATATGTTTTCAAATCATTTGACTTGAGACATAGAGTTAATTTATAGATGCTTTCAATTGTGTGTGTGTGTGTGTGTGAGTGTGTGAGAACACATGCGCACACGCACACATGTACCTGCCCTGGCAGTTAAAGGGAATCATCTGAACTATGGTTGTTATTGTTGTTAAGGGTTTTCTGCAGCTAGTGCAAGAGAACTGTTTTTTATGAAAAGTTGTTGTAAAGAAAATGAATTCACAGGGAGCAATCCTCCAAGGCTGAAAAATGCCAAGCACTGTTGGGGTCTAGAGTGAAAGCCCAGGGCAAACAGATGGTATAACAAGGGTGAACTATTCTTATTGGACATCTTGATTTTGTTTGAAAACTTTGTCTTTGTCAGACAAAAAACACTAAACATCTAGATACTGGTGTGTTGTCTTATACCCCATTTAGACTGAAGATCCTCCTTCCCTCTGTCCCGTGTTCTTCCCTCCCTCCTTTCCTGCATCCTCCATCCCTTATTTTCTTCCTCTCCCTTCCTTCCTTCCTTCTGTCCTTCCCTCCCTTCTTTGCTCTGTACTTCTGTCTTTTGTCCTTCCCTTCATTCCTCACGTTCTTCTATCCTTCCTTAATTCTAGAGTTTTCTAAACTCATATCAGTAATTCATTAGTCTAGCTGGCAAAAATAAAGACAATGAAATATGTAAGAGAGTGGGTAACATCTTTTGCTCTCTCCTAAAGGTGTAGCTAATCTTAGAGTAGAAGTCAATGCATCTTGCCATTTTATTCAGTACTGAAACCTAAAGTAGCACTGAATAATTTGAATAACCCTGCCTAGTTTATTTCAGAGGTACTAGATCCTTAGGGATAATTGGGGTGGGGAGGGACTTAGGATCTGTTGAGCATCCAGAACTGAGAGAGTTATTGACATAAGACAAAGTTATGTTACTTGGGTGCTGGGAGAGTAAGTGTATCTGAAAGTTGACCTTTCTTGGAAGATAAAAGGTGGTAGGCCAGAGCAGAGAGTAAAAAGCAGAAATATCCTCACCTGGAAATACTTGTGGATTGATTGATCAAACTAGAGCTATGGTCAGAGCTTCAATACAGTCTGCTATGACAGGAGTGCCAGAGCACTCCTGCCCATAGAGTCAATCCAAGAGAACTGGTTTTTAGGAAAGGGATAACTGAAACCATCAACTGGGAGCTGCAAAGAACTGTAGGGAAAGAAAAGTGGGACATAGGACTGTGGATGAGTTATAAGGGGAACTGTCTGCAGGAAGGAGCAACCAACATCTTCTGTTGGTAGTTGAGGAGAAGGGTGGCATGCCATGCAGGAGCCATACACATTAGAATTGCTGGAGAACTATCCTATATCACAAAAGGGAGCTGGGGGGGTCAGCTAGGTGGCTCACTGGATAGAGCTCTGACCTTGGAGTTAGGAGTACCTGAGTTCAAATCCAACCTCAGACACAAAACTCTCACTAGCTATGTGACCCTGGGCAAGTCACGTAACCCCATTGCCTCATCAAAAAGTAAAATAATAATAATAATAATAAAAAACAAATAGGACCTGGGAATAAAAGACATCACTTTCTGGGAGCTACCTATATGCCTGTCCACTCATGCTGCCTTCTGGGAACAATTGAGAGTTATGACTTAGAACTCTACTCTGTATATGTCTGGGAGTGATTGAGGACATAAAAGTCTGTGAGAAGAATTTCCCATTGTTAGAAGATATTATTTTTCTATTAGTTCTGAAATGAATTCTCTGTTTTCATTGTTCTGAGAACAAACTTTTCCTTCTTTGTATGTGCTTGCAAGTGGTGTTAGTGATAATAGCTGGGTGATGTCAGAAAGTGAAATTCCCAAAATATCCCAATATGGCATGGGTTAGGAACTGTGGAACTACGAAATATTTCTGTTCTCCAAGGACTTTTATGTAACTGGAGATTCTCAGAAATAATGGTTACATAAGCATTTCAATGAAATACGGGTAATGCCTTTAAAGTTTTGGTTGAAATAATCTTAAGTTTGAATCAATTATTAGTTGGCTCAAAAATAAAAGGCCATCTACTACCTCTTCACCATGGCAACCTCTTTAAAATTCCCCATACTTACAGTGATGTTACAGTAGAGATGATGTAAAATGGAAGAGCATCTTGTTAAGGGACCCTCAATCGAATATTATACATCAGAAATTTGTGGTAATTTAATATTGATCTGTAAGACCATCTGATACAGAGGCAGAGATGTTTCTCTTGAGATGTGGGAGAAACATGAAAAGTGACTTGACCACTCAACCGTGACCTATTCATTCTGTTGGCATTACGACTTTCATATTAATTCATAAAGATATTAAATATTCATTGAGTCCCTTATGAATTAGTGAATATAGCAAATATAAAGGTGTATTTCATTTCATAGTCACTGGGCTAACCATATGAGACCTACTATCTTTTTAAGCAGTGCTATGGGACTGCAGTTATAGGATCCTCTTTAAGTGTAGAGTAAAGACAATGTACTAAAAAAAAATCCCTTTGTCAAAGTCATGAAAAAAAATTTCTGATTTAAATGAATTTCCTTGTGGGAGTAAAGAAAAGAAATGTCATCAAAACATCAAGAAACCAAATTATTTGGGGATATAATGACTTAATACATAGGTTCTTCCCAAAGGATTCATTTTATTGGATGTGTATGCCTCATTCCTTCCTGTATCCAGCAGTTTCTTTGTGATCTGATTAACCTAGTTTTTTCCATGTTTTTGAATAGGAAAAAAACTAACAAATAAATAAAAAGAGATGCAAAAGACAGCTGTCCATGAAAAAAAAAAGAGAAAAAAAAGCTACTATCATGAAAGAATAACAAAGGAAAAAATACCTATTATTTGCCTTGGATCTTTAAAAGATCTGGTCCTAACTTTACTGGTTCTCTTGCCCTCCTCACTCACCATCCTCCAAGGTGGTTTTTTTTTCTCCTTTTTATCTCTACTTTTGCCTTTGGATATCTGATTGAAGTTAAAACTTAATATTTCTCCTGACCTTTAAAAAGTTATTTTTTATTCTTTGTTGAGTAACTTCAATATACTAGATCTGCCCTGTGCCCTCTCTCATTTGACCTCTTTAAACCTTTCATTTAATAAAGATGAGAATGAAAGGGAAACCAATATAGTATCCTTCAATTGGCAGGCTATGTTTTAATGGGATCTAAACTGAAAGTCTGCCAGGAGTCTAATGTTTGTCAACTGACAGTGCTGGCTGTCAGCTCTCATCCTCTCAGTAACAGATCCTTATAGATACAGATGTCTCAGGAATATGCTTTTGAGACCAAAAGAGAAAAAAAAAAGTTTGGCCATGGTTCAGCAGATATAAGGGGATGCACACTCATCAAAGAGTGATGAATGATAGGTCCATGATAAATGCATCTGACAAATTTATTGGTATGTGAAAGGTGAACTACCTTTGTCCCATCAAGAAGTTTTAGTGCATTGTTTCCCCATAAGTAACATTCTATCTTTACCCTTTGTTTCTTTGCTAAGGTAAATCCTGCCTCCTCACTTGTGATTCTTAGAAATTCCTACCTTCTTTCAAAGCACAGCTCTGTTGCCACCTCTTTCAGTCCTTTATTAATATGGTCCATTTCCACTTCCAACCCCCATCAGTACTCTCTATGTCTTGGAATTGTTTTGTTTTATATCTAGAGCTGGATATAGATATAAATAAAGAAATATCTACATTCTCTCTCTCTCTCTCTCTCTCTCTCTCTCTCTCTCTCTTTCTCCTCTCTCTCATTTGTCTGAATGTATCCCGCAATCCATAAAGGTATGTTCCTTGAGGCCAGAGATTATTTATTTTTTTTCTATATGCTTAACCCCTAGCATGATGCATTGTACATCACAGGTGCTCAATAAGTGTTTGTTGAGTTGCATTGCATTGCTTGATCAGTTGAGATTTCTTCTTTAATCCCTTTAGTTATTGATATTTTCTTTGCCCCCCCTCACCTTCCTCTACATGAGAACATATGCTTCCCTCTAAATTGTACCTTAAGAACTCATAGTCCAGTGATTTTTTTGTTATGAGAGAATGGAATAAATAATTTTTCCATAATAATAAAAAACACAACTATCTTGTACCTCAATAATGGATGAAACTTTTACATTCAGATACAACATAAATACAACTCTCAGTGAGGAAGTAAAACAATGACAAGTGTGAGGAAAAACTACTTATAATTTTTAAAGTTCCGAAGTAAAAAAATATATATATATATATGTTTGCTCTTAGTGAGGGTGGTATCTTTCATTGAGATTTGATTTTATTTTTGAAGCTTAGCTCTCGACTAGAGCTGACTCTGCTCAGAAAGTCTCCAGGGCTAACTCTGCTTGCTGTGGTCTGGAACCTTGCTCTCTGAAGAGCTCCTGAGTGCATTGAAAATAATGTTTTAAAATGAATTTGCTAACATTATAATGTATACCTGAAGTTAGATACTGGTAAGAGGAGGCATTTTTTCCCCATTTGTCTTTACAAAGTTTGATGAAAGTTTGCAGAGTCTAGTTATCCATGAGCCTGTATCATCCTTCATAACACAGAATGTTGTTCCTCAAATAGAGAAAGGGGTGGGGGAAGTCCTCTTTGACTCTTCCTCTGAACTAATTGACTTAGAAAGTTACTTATGAGGCTTCCTATTGCAATATAAATGGAATCACAGAAATGGATTCCCATGTTACAATAAGGAAAGCTGAGGCCCAGAGAGGGAAAGTGAATTGCCCCTGGTCTCGTAGGCAATAAGGAGCTCAAGTAAGATTTGGATCCTTTAATTCCAAGAGAATCTTTCCACTATACCATGGTGCCTTCACAGTATATTTAAATAATTAACTTTGTGCCTACCACTGTGCTAAAATACATAGAAACTACAGAAAAAAATTGTCTTTACAAAAATTTGTATTACTAGAAAGATCACATTTACTCATTTACTCACAAACCTCTAGCTATAGCTTTCACTTTTTTTTGTACTTTGCCAAACCTGGTGCTCATTGAAAATCAGCTTAGTATTAATTCATTCACCAAATACTTATTATGCACCCACTCTGTAAAGAGTACTACATTATTATGCTCTGGAGGAAATGTAAAATTTACATAAAACAGAGTTTCTGGGCTCATGGAGTATACATTGTAGAAAGATAAGTAGACAGAAACACATAGATAAACAATAATGCTGTGGAAAGTGCCGTGTGAGAGCCGAGAGAGGATCTTTTATTTCAGGGGAAGGGAGAAGTCAATGGGGAAGGCCTTATGGAGGAGATGGTATTTGAATTAGACAGAGGGAGATTTTGACCATTCCAGCATGGGGAAAATGAGGAGCAAAGGCAGAGGTGAAAAAATGCAGCATATATTATGGTGCAATACAGTTTGACTAGGGCATTGAGTGTATGGGAGAGAATTGCAATGGCCATCTACCACCATTTAAACAATGTGGGAACTTGTCCAGCTCACTATGTTGAAGCTGTCCAGTCCTGTCTATTTTCAGAAATTAAAAGGTACTATGTAGTACGGAATTATTGCTGATTGCTTTTCTTGGGAGTCCAGACCTGTGAATGTGATGGTGATGATGACGATGATGATAGCAGCTACAATTTATATAGCTCTTTAAGGTTTTCAAAGTGGTTTATCAATATCATCTCATTTTACCCTCATAACACTCTGGTAGGTAGGTGCTATTGTCCTTTTATTGATGGGGAAACCAACTAGTGTGGAATCTCTCCCCATCAATACTATTCAGCAACATGTTTTACCAAGATTTTATAGTTGATTGAAACTCTGAAATGCTACGGGACTTGCATACATTATATCATTTTTTTGTTTTTTTTTGTTTTTTAAATAGGACTTGAACACAGGTCTTACTAACTTCAAATCCTGGTATTCCATCTATAATGCAATGCTGCTTGCTCAATTAAACATTGATCACTAGAAGAATCTTCAAGAGTTCATATGGGGCCCCAGCAGTGGGGTGGCCATATGGTCAGCTACTCATCTTTTGGATCCTGAGGTGATGAATAAGTGAATTATTTTCTGCCAGCTTGATTGTTCTATATTCTTATATGAATTCATTGATACTTTGTGCTTCATCAAAGAGATAAGGATTATAGAATGGTCCTGTGATTTCATTATCATGAGGACATCCCAGGAAAGAGAATTCCCTCTAACAGGGCAGGTTGGTATTGCAACTTATACTCTCAGTAAGTTGCCTCAATAACTGAGAGTTTAAGTGATTTACACGAGGTAATATAGCCAGTATGTCTCAGACAGGACCTGAAACCAGATCTTCTTGGCTTTAAAGCTAGTTCTTTATTGGCTATACCATACTGCCTCTTCAGATATCATCATAAAGAATTAAATAAATATATCATAATAGCTTATATTTATAAGCTATTGTATTTACAAAATGCTTTCATCTCAGATGTTATTACCATTTGAAAATGAGGAAATTGTTGCTGAGAGATTGTGACAGTGGCATAGAGGTAAGACCATTGAGTTTGGACTCAGAAGACAGGGATTCAAATTCTGACTCTGACATTTAATCACTATATGACCATAATTAACTCATTTAACTCCTCAGTGAATGAGTTGCCACATTTATAGAATGAGGAGGAGTGGACACAATGATCTTCTAATCTTCTTCTGTTTTCCCATTATCCTAAGATTCAAGTGAGGGTTCCATACTTAATAAAGCTAGAATTAAAGGGCAGATCTTCTAATTGCAAGCCTGTCGCTATTACCACTAATGGAAGCTGGCTTAAAGCTAATTAAAGGTTAATTGTCAATCTCAAAATTATGGCTCTCACTTTAACCAAAACAATCTCCTGGAAGGAAGGGGATAAATATTTTTGATATTTTCTACTATTTTTACATTGCTGATTTTGTTCTGTCTTTGATATTGAACAGAGATAACTTATATCATTAAATTTTATTTATCCAAGTATTTTGGATCTGAAAGAGATTTTATGAATCATGTAATAAAATATTCTTATTTTACAGATGTGGAAACTGCATCAAAAATGTGAAATGTTACCAAATCACCTGGTCTCTTGACTTCTAGCATAATCATTTTCCCATACTCTCGAATAACTCCCTATAATCTAACCTACAATCTACATCTTTACTAAGTATGGAGGGATGGTTAGATTAATTTTGGAAATATATGAACTTAGTTTAGAAAGTAACTGAATGAAAGAAGAAAAAAATGCAGATTTTAAAGCTGGAAGGGAAATCACTAGTCATCTAGTAGGCATTTAACAAATTTTAATGAAATGAATTGGTCTAGAAGTGTTATGTTCTAGGTAATAGTGGCTTAATATAGATTATCACTAAGCTGAAAATGGGATAACTTCATATATCTCTTCTCACTTGTTCCTGTGCACTACTGAAACAAAATGTGGAGTGATTTTGGTAAAGATTATGACCTATAGTTAAATCATTCAGCATCCTTAGGTTCCTTTTCTTAAGTAATATTCTCAAAGGCAGCTTTAACTTTTTTTTTTCCTTATAGGAAAGTTCAATGTCTGGGATCATGCCCAGGTTTTTGACAGCTGTATCTATCATGTAAAGGTTGAGAGGTAAGAGACAGCTTCCAGAAATAATGAGAACAAAAAATCCGATAGTCATCTTATCACAATTTAGTTAGAGACAGTTGGTAGCAAGCCAGAAACTGAAATTGAAGATTCAGAAATTAATGGTGGAAATGGATAAGGACTGTAAATCACCTAAATTTGCATGTCATTGGTCTTGTCAAGAAAGGGGAGTGAACTGTGATTGATAAGAAAGGGTATTAATTTGACAAGATAAAGATTTTAACTTTAATATGATTTGATCAGCTGATTGAATGTATGGAACAGAAATATTGAAATGGATTGAGAGTACAGTGGTTTCAGCAATTACATTATTGTGATGAAAGATCTTACATCTTGACACATAATGTTGATAATTGCCATGGGATTTGGTGAAGGAGTGAGAACAAGATAACATACAGGCATCAAGAGAGAATGTCTTCAATGCTATAGATACATATTTACTCTGCAGTGATTTCAGGACATGTGGTATATATTTATTAAATATTTTGTATAATTGTATTACCCTTCACTTAAACATTAACCATCCCTTTAAGGTTACCTTCCCATCTACTTTGTATGAATCATCATCACAGTTAGTATTTATACAGCACTTTAAGGTTTAAAAAGTGTTTTATAGAAGTTAACTCATTTGATCCTATCCTAATCCGATCTTGAGAGTGCTATTATTATCCCATTTCATAGATAAGAAAACCAGGGCATATAGAGGGTAAGTACCTTGCTCAGAATCACATAGTTAGTGAGACTCCGAGGTAGAAATTGAACTTAGGTCTTCCTGAGTGCAATATTTGAACCCTACCAACTATTGATCTACCCAGTTGTCTTTGTTTTACATATTTATATAGTGTCTGTTGTCTCTCTTGTGAAAATGTAAGTTGCTTGAGGGAGGGGAATTTTTGTTTTGTTTTGTTTTTCTTTGTATCCTCTATTCCTGATACTGCCTGACACTTGATAAACACTTAATAAATGTTTGTTAATTTATTAAAAATTGGTTAGTAATTCATGTTGGATAAGCAATCTTCTCTGTAAGACCAAAGGTATAAGCAGAGGGATCAAAAGATTTAAAGCTGAAAAGTAGCCTTATGTGTCATCTTTGTCCCTTATCTCTCCACTATGTTACAGAAAAGGGAAGATGAAAGAAGCATTGGGAGACTTGGGCAAGTCATTTCTTTCTAGTATAGAGTTAAGTGCTCAGAATGTCTGCATGCTCTGATAGGATTCAAGGCTCCAACTTAGGAATTTCTTCTCTTTTTTCTCTCCATTTTGGTTTGCTTTTCTTCATTTTCATGCTTCCCCGCTTTGGCCGTCCAGCAAAATATATCTGTATTAATTCATTATTTGTCTTTGATTATGCACATAGAAGGAAAATTGTAAAAAAATGAATGGGGGTGGGTGGAAGATATTGAAGGCATTCAGTCCTCTACATACTTGGTTTGACATATTGTTTCACTCATCTTGAAATGAAAGCAACTTAGGCTTTTATGTATAATGTGAAAGTCAATTTAGCTTCCCTGAGTTTTCCACGCTTGTGTTCAAATATTTTGTTACCTTAGCACAAGACTGAGTCACAAGATGGCTTTCTATACTTTTCACAGCAATCCTACACTCCTTGTTTTCAAGCAACCAGAGGTTGGCAGAGCTCAGTCAGTTAGTTACCTTACAGGGGTAGCTTTTGCAATGTTGAGACCAATACAGAGCAGCTAGAATGACATACAAATGACAGTGATACTTGGTTCAGACACCAGGTATAACGTTTAAGGGGAGCTCAATATGCAAAATGAATTTTTAATAAAATAGTGTATTGCAGAAATAACAAAAATGTGTCCAAATTGATACAGTAGAAAGGATTACTGAGAAAGGGGTATACATGTATACATATATATATATATGCAATGGGTGTGCCTAAATAGATTGATAGATTTTAACCTGTATACAATAAATGATGACTATGAAAATGAGACATTTAAAAGGCATTTTAAAAGGGTGTCCAGGAAGGAGAAGTAGACTGAAACAAAATCCTAGGTTTGAATCATGCCTCTACCACTGAGCACATGAACAAGTTACTTAACATTTTCATTTGCAAATTAGTTAAACCACTATTTCATATAAGGTGTTTTATAAATATTAAAGTGCTGAAAATGTGAATTCTCCTGCTTTTCTTTTCCTTTGCACTCTCCCATATCTTCCTCTTTCTTACTTCTCCTTCCCCTTTGTCTTTTTTCCCATTTCACTTCCTTATGGCTAAGAGGATGATAACAATAGCAACAATGGCAACTACTTTCATTGGTTGGCTGACCAAATATCAAGAATGAGAGAGAACTGATAGACAACTCTAGTGCTACATTGGTATCCTGAAGATATTAAGACACAGATTGAGTTACCTAAAGGTTAGAGAGATTCTCTATGGGGCATTTTTAGAAAGACATAGATAACCAGGGATGTACTGGTAAATGTTTACCTCTGAAAACATCCAATACACTTTTAAGTTTCATTTACATTATTAACATTTTCTTAAATCTAGGCAATCAACAAACAATAAATTAGCCCTGATTTGTAGTGTTTGCTCATTTCTAAGGTGTAATATATTGAAAATGTAACAGTTGCTTCTGAGAGAGCTACTTTGAGCTATCTCCAATGTGGCCCTGTGACATTCCAATAGGATGAGAAGGTATGATAGGAGGTACTCAGTGGGGAAAGGAGTAACCTGCCTACACTAATAAACCCATGGATTTATTCAAATATTAGTAGTACCAGTACAGTAATAATAAAGAAACTTCACCCAACTTATTGTGTACACCTCATAAAATATGGATATGAGAGGTAGCTGAGGATTTGATTGTTTGAGAGAAAGAAACATTCATCTTGTTTTATTTAATGTAGACATAAAAGGGAAAAATATTGATGCTACTGGCAGAGAGGCCTCCTTTTCAGCTCTCCCTCAGTTGTCATTATTGTGACACTCTCTTTGCTCTCTACTCAGGCATACCTCCCAGAAAGCTTTGAAAACATTTTCTTTGAGACTGTGTTTTATTAAATACCATATGATTTGTCAGATCTACAGACTTTGTGAAGATTTATTCATGACATTTACTTTTCCAACAAAATACACACTTAAATTAAGAAGAGCATAGCTGATGTTGCTGGTCGAGCTGAGGTTCAACTTGAAGATGGAAGATTCCATTTTCTTATTGAACTTCAAGTGCATCTGTCCTTTGGCAAGCAGAAGTCACTATTTTTAAAGAAAGATGTTTGTCAAATATTAAGCACATAGTTGCTTCCAGATCATAGTACACACAAATCACATTTTGATTACTTATGTCAAAAGGATGAGAATCAGATGGTTCAAATGGCAACTAAAAGAAATTTGGACTTTTTAAATCATTGAAGAAACTGAACTTAGAAAGAGAATATATTTTGTTAGACTCTTCACCCTCTTTACAATGGTAGAATTTTGAAGCATCATAGGAAGGAAGTTTGCATATGTTTCTGTACTATAGACTTCTAGATTTCTGGTACTGGAGCAGACTATTAGCAATAGAGAGCTTGGCCTCTGGAAAAAAAATGATAATTTGAAAGCTTCTACTTTAGAAAGAACTCTTCCAAATTAATAAAATCTTTTAGGAATAAAGTACACAAAAATATGAAAAGCAAGAGAGAGAAATATCTTGTTAAAAATAAGTTCAGGGCTTTGGACTCAAGGGAACCTATTTTGAGAGAAATCTGAGAAGGGTGTTTTCACAAAGCACTTGAGATTCACTGCTTTGATGAATCCCATACCATGTCATTTTTAGGTTATTTTGATTGTTCTCATGTGCTTTGGTGTTACCTCCCTTTGCGCAAGTACCTGTTATTTTCTCTTACCATCTCTTTGTGTTCAATTTGTGAAACACTAACTTTTCATTATTTATCAGTGGCATAAAAACTTAAACATCCCTTCCCACTCCAGAATCCCTTCCTTCTCATTTTATATGGCCATTTCCTTAGGTTAACTGCAGACTATATTTCTGGGTTTTAAATGTCAAACTTTTGTTCCCCATATATTTTAAAAACAGTTCTGTAGATAATAATCATATCTCTCTGGGTATATTTATACATATGCTTTTGACTTTGGGGTATTTTCCACTTAACAATTGAGATCCAAGATAAGAAATAAGTTTTTCTAATTTATTTAAAGTTAATTTACAGCTTTCCACTATGTCACTTCTCTTGCTCAGACCTCTCTATAGCTACTTGACCCAATCAACAGGTCCAAGAGATATAGTTCTGAATAAGTATATAAGTTTTATTGAAATATATTTATAATTGAATTAAATTATCTTAGAAAATTACTTGAAATTCAGAGAGTTTGTAATTTACCTATGTTCTTAGAAGTAGTATTAGAAGCAAGATTTGAACCCAGGTTTTCTTGACTGCAAATCCAGAACTATATGTGCTATAATTATTCTGCTGATTTGATATAAGATGATTCACCATGAAATCCCTTTTCTTTTCTCTTCCTCATCTTCTATCACTCAGGTGTTTTCTGCCACTCTATCTACCTTTACCAATGCCTCACATGATGAGGTAGCCTTACTCCTTACCAAGAACAGGCCCTCTGCTTCATCAATCAATCCCATTACATCCCATCTCCTTCCATATATTTCCCCGTCATCCTCATGGTCATTTATTTTCAATTTCTCCCTCTCTACTGGCTCATTTCCCACTGCCTACAAATATACCCCATTCTCCCCTATCCTGAAAAACCCTTCGCTTGATCTTTCTATGCCTGCTAACTATCATCCTCTGTCTCTTCTGCCTTTTGTAACTGAAGTCTATGAAAAGGCCATCTACAATATGTGGCTCCACTTTCTCTCCTCTCACTCTTTTCTTAGCCACTTGCAATCTGGCTTCTGGCTTTATCATTCTATTGAAACTGCTCTCTCCAAAAATACTAATGATCTCTTAGTTGCAAAATCCAATGGCCTTTTCTCAATCCTCATATTCCTTGACCTCTCTGCAACTTTTGACATAGTTGATCATTCTTTCTTCCTTGATAATCTCTTTCTTCTAGGTTTTCCAGGACACCACTTTCTCCTCATTTTCCTCCTACTTCTGATTGCTCCTTCTCTTTCTTCTTTGCTGGATCCTCCTCCAGATCATGCCTCTAACCATAAGTGTCCCTCAGAATTTTATCCTGTATCCTCTTCTCTTCTTCTCTTTTCCCTCCCTCCTTCACTTGGTGATCTCATCAGCTCACATAGATTCAAGTACCAACCCTATGCTAATGATTGTCAAATCTACCTATCCCTCCTCAGTCTCTCTGCTGACCTCCAATCTCCTATCTCCAACTGACTTTCAGACATCTTGAACTGGATGCCCAGTAGACATCTTAAAATCAATATGTCTAAAACAGAACCCTATCTTCCCCCCAAACTTTCACCTGCTCCTACCTTCCCTATCACTATAGAGGCAACACCACCCTCCCATTCCCTCAGGCTCTTAATTAAGGAACCATCCTGAATCCCTCACTGTCTCTTACTCCCCATATTCAATCTTTTGCCAAAGCTTGTCAATTTCACCTTTGCAACATCTTCTGAATATACCCCCATCTCTCCTCTGACATTGCCACCACACTGGCACAGGCCCTCATCACATTATACCTCACTTACTGCAATAACCTGATGGTGGGCCCGCCTGTTTCAAGTCTCTCCCTACTTCAATGCATTTTCCATTTGATTGATTGATAATATCTTAGCTCTAACTAACCAGCTTAAGCATAGCTGTTGTACAAGACTCAATGAACAACAGAAACAACATACAAGTAACTATTTAAATCTAAATTTGTGATGTTTTGTTAATTTCTGGTTATAAAGAAGGATCATACGATTAGAAATATAGAATTGGAATTATCTAGAGGTTATCTAGACCAACCCTCTCATTTTACTTAGGAGGAAACAGGCATGGGGCGGGGGTTAAATGAATTGATGAAGGTAACATAGGTAGTACTTTAGGCTCTCTGATTCTGGAAATACTTCCTTCCAATAAGATAATTTGAGGATGTAACTAGTCTTAATTTCAAAATCTAAGGCAGAAAAATCTTTGAACCAATATAAATGGTCTGAGCTGGTTGCTCCTACAGTGAGTGAAGTCAACAAGTATTTATTAAATGCTTACTATGTGCCAGGCACTATATTAAATGCCGGGAATACAAAGAAAAGCAGAAAAACAAAACAAAACAAAACAAAACAAACAGTCCTTGCTCAAGGAGCTTACATCCTAATAAGGGAAGCCAACATATAAAAGGAAGATGAAAAAGGGGAGGGGATAACCCATGAAGCATAGTGGAGAAAGATGTCTGGAGATTCAGGATCATGGCCAAGAGAGGAACAAAACAATGAACATGGCTGACCTAGGGGCCCTTCCTTAAAATGGAGATGCCAAGAAGAAATAACACTAAGAGGAAGGGCCTGAAAGGGTAGAGGAATCTTCCAATATGAGAAGGCTGCAATGACAGAAGGATTTTTCAGGTTGAAAAGGCTTCTAGAGCATAGTGGAAAAAGAAGTATGGATAGTTAGTGGAGGGGGGCAGACCAGAAAGGAATTAAGGAGTCAGCATGAGTGGCCTGAGACTTCTTCCTTAATATTGAGGTTCCAGGAGGAAATCACTGATCAGAGGAATGGGCCTCAGAGGTGGAGGGTTCTTCCAAGGCAAGAAGGCTGTTATAGTGTGGTGGTAGAGGCAGCTTCCAAGGTGAGAATAGAGGAGAAATAGGTCTGGAGAATTAACACCAAAAGAAAAAAAAAATTGAATATAGGTGAAGAAAAGCTTATGGCAATCCTAACTAGTTAAGAAAAAGTTCCCCAGAAGATATAAGGAAAAATAATTCAGGAATAGAAATCTTCCTTTTTTTATTCAGTACTGTTCTCTCTCTTGAGAATACCTATTATTTGGGGGTAAATGAAATTTAATATATTAATAGATATGAAGGAGGTAAATGAGATATTGAAGGGATTGGATTTTTCACCATGTGTAATCATTTGGACCTCACAAGTGCTTTTGATTCCCAAGGAATATGAGTTAAAAACATTTTGATTTGTTACAGGAAAATTATTGCTGTTGCTAAATTAGACAATTGTCCTCTGGTAAAAAATGATTATATGATAGAATCATATTCTTTCCACTATAGACATCAGGGGGGTATTGGCAAGTAGAAGTGGCTTCCATAGATGGTATAGCCATTTTTCATTCCAGATTTCAAGATACATCTAGAACAGTTGGTGAATATTATACAGCAAACTCAAAAATGTAGCTTAATTATAAAATGCAGTAAAATCCATTGTGATTGTTTGGACAAGAATGGGAAAATAAACCCATTTTAGTTAAAGCTGAGGATATTATAAGTCATTCAAAAATCATATCTATTGAATTGATTTTTTGTTTTATTTTGTGATTTTTTAAATGTAGAGAAAGAAAACTTGGTACTGAAACTCCTTCTGGTAATGCAGAATGATAATACCTCTTTGTCCAAATAATTGGACCATACACTCTTTCATACTCAACTTGCTGTCTGTCCTATATAATGCAATCTTTTAGTTAGGTGGCATTTCTCATTTATCATCCTTCCTACATGACTAGCTCTGTGTCTTTTGAATGACCAGCTCTTTGGAAGATACTTACCCTCCAAATTTCTTGGAATTCCTCATACTTCATAACATCAGAGTTTTTACTCATCATTCTTTCCTTTACACATTAATCTTTTTGGGCATTCCCTCTCTTTTCTCACTCTTGCTAATACCATTATCATAATATAACCCATTTGGACTTTTGCACCAGTCCCCTAAAAAGTATTCTTAAATCATTGCATCAGTCAAGTAACTTCATTGCATTGATTGGGTTCCTATTTATTGTGTACTTAATAATGTGAAAATCCCTTTCCCTATGAAAAATGCTCTAAATCATTATTGATTAGAAAATGCAAATTAAAATAATTATGAAATACCATCTTATACCTGTCAAATTGGCTAAAATGATAGAAGAGGAAAATGAAAAAATGTTGGAAGGGATATAGAGAAATTGTGACAGTAATACTTTGTTGGTGGAACTGTGAATTGATCCAACCATTTGAACAATCTGAAATTATGCCCAACCTCAGAAATACCACTGTAAATGTCTCTTTCCCAAGGTGATCAGAAAAAGGAAAAGAACCTGTATGTTCTAAAATATTTACAACAACTCTCTTTGTGGTAGCAAAGTACTGGAAATTGAGGGGATGACTAAATTGGGGATCAATTGGGGAATGGCTTAACATGTTGTGGTATATGATTGTGATAGAATATTAATGTGCTGTAAAAAATAAGATGGTTGATTTTGTGTAAAACATGGAATGGCTTGCATGAAATAAAGAAGAGTAAAATGAGCAGAACTGAGAGAATATTCTATACAGTAACAGTAATATTGTTTGAGGAACAACTGTGAATGATTAAGTTATTCTGAGTATAATAAATACTCAAATTAACTACAAAGGACCTATGAAGGAAGATTCTAGTCACCTCCAGAAAAAGAACTGATAAATAGAAGTATGCATAGTATGATTTTACATATATACATGTATATATACATATATACCTACTAATGTGTGTTATATGGTGGCCTTCTCTAGTGAGGGGGAGGGAGAGAAAGGGGCAGTTTGGAACTTATAATGTAACAAAAATAAATAACATTAGATCAAAACAAAGAAATTCCTTTCCCTAGCCTTCAAGGCCCTCCATAATCTGGCAATACTCTACTTTTCCAGTCATATCTCATATCATTCCTTTCAATATTCTCTAACTTCTAGTTATAACAAACTTGTATCTTTTAAACATATTTTCTATGCTTCCATATCTTGTCTCACCCTTTTCACAGAATGCTAAAAAATGAAACAAAACACAGAATTTGATATTTGAAAGAGATCTTAGTGGCCATTTATTCCAACCCATATGAAGGAATCCTCATGCTAACAAACCTGAGAAGTGGCAGTCCAGCCTCCTCCTCAAGCCTTCCAAGGAGGAAGAACTTACCACTTCTCAAAGCAGCCTATTTTCCTTTTATATTTCTTCCATCTACTCCCTAAATTTGATGTAATTCCTTAATGACCCATGATTTCATCAATGTCCTAAATTTATGTGGATGCAGCTAGAATTACTACAGATGGGTTTGTGACATTAGCTCCCTCCTTTTCCCATTCTGCTATCTTGCTGGATGAAGTCTAGGAATAGCACTATCTCTTAAGTTTTATTGTTTCTCACTACCAAGTCCATTTGTCATATATTTTGTTGTTATCAAAGTTCACTTCTGAATAGAGAACTCTGAAGTAACAGAAAGCAGATATATTTCATCTGATTATTATGTTTTAAAATCCCAGTTTAGCACTGAGTTCCCACCTAAATAAAAGCTGGCTAATTGATTAAAAAAGAACATATATATATATATATTATATATATATACATATATATATATAATCTCTGTGTGTCTCCTAAACAATTTATAGATGTTTCAGTATCTGCTACTGTTCTAAATATAAAAGGTTCTTCATGATTCCAAGATAATTCTAGATATCATATACACAAGATGATGGTATATGGAGATAGATATTTATCTCCCTATCTATCTGTCTATCTCATCTATCATCTCTCTTGTATTCAGAACCAAACACATCTGAACTCTTTGATTCCCCCCCTTTTTTTTTAACCAATCAAGATTTTAAAAAATATGATGACCTTAATATGCATGGAGGTGCTTTCTTTTCTGACATTTATTTCACACCAGTTCAACAATAAGGCTACTTTGCACAAATTACTTTGAACTTCTTTTCCCCCAAATAAGCACAAATAACAACTTTAGACATTGAGAATGACAGTTGGTTTAAGGTAAATTCCATTGTATCTTTCCCTCTTCTAAATAGGACCTACATATTTTGTTTTAGTATCAAAATTTCTAACTTTTGTTACTTAGCTTATATTAATTTCCCAATAGCACCCAATTAGAGTATCTTAAGCTGTGGGTGGTAATGCAACAGAGGCATGAAATAAAGTTTAAAAAATCAAATTTTAATGGCAACAGCAGCTCACATAATTAAGCTGACAAGTCAGTGACTGCATCTTTTAGAAATTCCCAGCTTTGACACATCATGAGATGACTTTATACCCTACTGTTTTCACATCCTTGTTGATATCTTGAATTAGCCAAGCATCTGTTACCCCAATGAAATCAGATATCTATTTCCATGCATTAGTTTTCAACAGTGCAGTTGTTTTCTAATTGCTTTTTGTATTTACATAAATGAAAAATATCTTTCTACCTGTTGTTTTCACTTTAACAATCCTAAAAAAAAACTGATAAAATTTATTTTTGCTCATTTCCCTTTTTTTCCTTTTTATTTTTTGGTTTTGCTTATTACAGTCATTATGGTTGGTTCAAGTTTATCTACCTTAAAGCAGTCTCTATCACAATTTCCACTTCTCTCCTTTGCATCTGGGGTTAGAAAGAAAGATTGATCTAAGAGACAGAATATATTCCTAAATATAGCAAAATGAATTGAACAGTAGTTACTAGATTTTTTCTATCTCATGAACTCATATTTCTACATGATGATTATCTTAAATACTATTAAGTATTTACTTGTACACTATTCTCAGACACACACACACACACACACATATTCCATAGGAGAACAGTCATAAGTATATTGGAGCCAGCTCCTACAATGCTAGAACGTAAATTATTAAAATTTCTATGTAAGCATTTGCACCTTGGAAATTGGCAAATGTTACAAATCAGGGCTTAGTTTATTATTTTTTGATTGTCTGTACTTAAGGAAAAGATGGGAAAATGTTAATAATTTAGATTAACTTAAAAGTGTATCATGAATACATTTTTTTTCCCCAGAGAGCTCATTTTTAAACATTGTCTCACATGCCCTGAATAAAGTTAGGAAAAAGTCTTAAATAGCTCCCTCCCTTAACACTTTTTCATTGAATTTAAGGATATCATTCATCACAGAATATAAATTTCTTAAAGGCAGGAACTGTTTCTTTAGTGTGTGTGTGTGTGTGTGTATGTGTGTGTGTGTGTGTGTGCATGTGTGTGTGTTTGTATGTGTGTGAGTGTGACCAGACTCCAACACAGTGTTGTGCATGTAGTAGGTGGGTTAATAAATGTATCTTTTTTGGATTGATTTATATAATATTAAACAAAACATGAAAAGCCAATACTCTGCCAGACTTGAAATTCATACTTTTAGCCAATTTATTAGATGATTATAATAATACATTTTTTCTTTAACCATGATTATAAATCATATAAGCCAACAATAAGTAAATATGTCCATATGAGGTGAATTTTTCCTAAGTATACAATATCATAAAAAAGAAGCCTTTGAGCATTTTGCTTTTTCCATTCTACTCAGGGACTCATCCTGGAAACAGGCATTTCAGATTTAAAATCCTAAGCTGACAGTGGAGTGACTGGTGAGAAAAGAAACAAAAAGATTTCCTTCTTTGCATTTTTGTGAAAGTGTCACACTTTTGCCACCAGCTCATCATTTCAGAACAAAATTCATTTTGTGGGTGCAGTTATCTCATGGAAGAGAACACCAAGAGATATCACCCTGAGATGCTGAAGTCATTGCTTCAAAATTCTGGGTGCCGTAAAGGTCACAAGGGATGTTCTGGTCAGGAAATGGATACCATGTAAGGGAAGAAAAATTGATTGAATAAAAGGAGAACTAGCTTCAAGAAAAACAATTGTAAGCCATGGTTTATAAATTCTCCATAGGAGAGAAAGAGGAAATTTCGATCAATCATGATAGGTGACAAACTAGTTTTTTTGTTTGCTTTAAACTAGGGGAATGGAACATAATACAATAATGACATGATATGTAATAAATAATATAGTAAGATTCATTCAGGCACCATGGAAATCTAAAAGTTGGTATTTCTCCATATAGGATCAAAAACATTCAAAGTTCTTATATTAGTCTCTCTCTGACCCCAGGACTGAGAAGAGAGGGAATAAGGAAAAAATAAGAGATCTAAAAACAGGAAGTATGGCAGAAAAACTGAAACTGAGTAGATTGTCAAAGAAACTTTTTTTTTGTTTTAGATTTAGACATTTTCCAGTTGGGGACAAGAAGAGATGTGGTAGAAAAGGAATTTTTGGTCATTTTTAGGATTCAGAAGAAATTCCCACCTCCATGAAGAAGGGGAAGAATGAAAGGTAGGTATAAGGACTTTGTGGAACTACTAAATATAGTTTCATTAGTTACAAATAGTGTGGTCTCACTGAATCTTGGAGAATTTGAGGAGCTCAATAATCCTTTTGAGTAATTTCATCATTTTCATATGCACTGTGTCAATCATAAGGGTGCCAATTTCTTGATTTCTGCAGGAAACAGAGACCTCTTATGGTAAGTGAATGAGCAGGTCAAGCACTGAGGCAGGTCATGTCAACAACTTACCACATTTTTACTGAGAAAATCTTGCATAATTCCTTCTTTAATCAGCAATAATTGAAGGATTTGAAGTCTGACCTTGAAATTTGGAAGAGAATAAGCAATCAGGGCATAGAATACATGTATCAGGAAGTCATTTATTTCAAGGGAAGCAGTGTGTGCCATTATACATTCCTTGGGAGTAGAAGTCTTCCAGGGCATGGAAGATACTTAAAAAATCTACAGGTTGAACTTGTAGGTCATTCAGCATATGACATTCTACTGTTTTTCTTTTTTTGAGCTCCCATATGAAGCCTACATCACCTAGACAAAGTCAAATAAAACATGAACCAATATTGGCTTAAGTTCGACTGATCTGCTTTTTGATAGGGAGAGGACAGGCAAAAGGGAGAGGATCTGTGATTTCATTGATACTTTGAATTCTTGGGTGAGGAAACTCCTTCTACCAATGCAGCTTGACACTTGCTCAGCAATTTACATCCTTGGAGAATTTCCAGAGCACAGATAGAATGAACAACTTGCCTTTGGTCACATAGCCAGTATTTCTCACAAGACATAAAACCAGGTATTCTTGTCTTTGAGGCCATATGTCTGTCTTCAGCACCACACTGATATACTTTGAAGAACCTTTATGAGTAGTGCTAATAAAACCAGTGGAAAAATTTGCATGCTAACACCATCACTACCACCACCACCACCACCTGACCACTACCACTAAAAATAATATTAACAACACAACAATAATATAAATAATAACCTGTACTCTGAAATATACAATTGATAAAATGCATTATTTTATTTGAATAAGAATTTTGTAGAATAATTCATATTATAACATTATTTCAGGTATTGCATCCATTACCAGTTTCTCTTCCAAAGTGTTAAAATCATTGAAATGACATTTATTGTTACATGTTCCTTTTCATTCAACAGCTTCAAGCTGGTAGATACATTTCAATTCAGGGTGATTCATTCCTTCCCCCCTTTTGTCTTCTATGGAACTCCCCAATTTGGGTAAAACATTGCTCACTTGCCAGAATAGTTACTCATTATGATAGCTATGGGCACTGAAAATGGTAGAAATTACTTTAAATTACATAAATAGCAGTTTTGCTCTCACCCTGAGTTCTTAAAGGCTATGCTAATTAATTATAAGTTCTGAAATATCTGGACTAGGGTGGTGGTAGAGGGCAGTGATGGAGACACTGGAATACTGAATAGTTGAGATTGAAATAGAAAAAAGTATTTCATGTCTGATAGGCAATGAGAGGAGGAAAAATGCCTTTGAGTCAAATTTCTACAGAAGACTTTTCAGATAACATTTTTCATATATAATATTTGCATTATGGCCTTGAATGGAGACTTTGGGGAGCGGAGTCTCATTAGAAAATCCTCGGTAAGCTCTGCATGTCCCCTACCACAGCAATTAACATTGAGAATTATCAAGAAAAGAGATAGGACACAATTTCTCAGTTTCTAAAAGTATGCTGGCCAAAGGGATTACTCCAGTGACTTGTAGAGATTATATTTTTTTTGTGTATCTGTTGGTATCAAGTAACATTAATGTGTGTAGAAAATGCACACTGTCTCTGATAGAAAAGAAAGTCAAAAGTCTTTAAGAACTCTTTACCCTCCTTTCATCTTAGAATTTTTGTTAAATAATGAAGGTGTAAAGCCTGGTGTTGTCTAAATACAATAAATCAATGGGAAATGAGTTTCCAATAATTAAAATAAAGTATATGTAGGATCTCATAAACTAAAATTTATATAAAATATTTGTTGTCAGAGACCACAGAAACATGGAAAGATAGTTTAAGAGGGACAGTATAATCTCTAAAAAAAAAAAGTCTAATGAAAGAAACATAAATTATTTCAGAGAGGAACAAAGGGAGCTTTTGAAATAGAATTATCTGAATGCATAAGGAACTCAACCTTTCTTAAAAGACATGTACAAAAGATGAAAGCAAGGAAAGGCAAAAAAGAGTAATTACAGAGAGAAGTACACTCTTCAAATAATAGCATCAGGAATGTTAAAGTTCAGAATTAACTTAGGCAGTTGATGAATACTAAAAACCAGCAACAATTTTTTTTCAACTAATTTTGAAAACTTCGAGGAAGATTAAAATAGAGAACACATTTGCGAAATACCATGACCAGAATGACAAGGGGACTAGATCCCATGCCATATGAGAATTGAGTGATGAACTGAAGATTTTGAGCCTGAAGAATTAAAACTAATGGGGGAGAATCTAAGTGGGCCTGACAGCTCTCTTCAAATATTTGCAAAACTGTCAGATGGAATACCCATTAAGTTTGTTTTGTGTGGACACAGTGCAGAAGTAGGAACAATGGGTGGCAAGAATAATACTTAGGATTTGGGGTCAAAAACTCTTAGTTGGAATCCATGCCCTTCTATATAATCTCTTGGTATCTCAGTTTCCTCTTTTATAAATTAAAGGGATTCAACTAGATGACTTTTAAGTTTCATTCCAGTTCTAAATCCTATGATCCTAAGTTGCAAAATGACAATTTGGGCTTCTGGTAAGAAAAACAAGGATATCAGTCACAATAAAACACAATAACAAGAAAATTCCTAACAATTAGAGCTGTACCCAATGAAAGATCCCTTATACACCAAAATATTTATGGCAGGACTTTTTTATGGTAGCAAAATATTCAGTTCAAAGAAGATGCTCAATTACTGGGGACCTCAGTTACATGTCTAGTGATCCCATGAAAAACACTATTATTGTATGAAGACCAGACTAACTAAACAAATTGTGTTGCATAAGTATAATGGAATATTATTGTGCTACAAAAAATGATGAATAAAGTAACTATAGAAATCCTAGAAAGTCTAATAAGAACTGATGCAAAATGAAGTAAGAAGAACCAGGAAAAATATAAAAA
Source organism: Vombatus ursinus (assembly GCF_900497805.2). Lineage (NCBI taxonomy): Eukaryota > Metazoa > Chordata > Mammalia > Diprotodontia > Vombatidae > Vombatus > Vombatus ursinus. The sequence goes on from NW_020947238.1 coordinate 661,460, forward strand.
AATGCCTCCAAAAATGAAAATAATTTCACTTAAATAATGGAAGCTGAATACTTTGAAATTAGAATGACCAAATTTGTCACCAAAGAATAGATATGAGGAAAACTTTATCTACTACCCCATATATATGTATATATACATTATATACAATTTTAAAAAATAATGTTTTATTATAAAATATAGTTCCTAGGGGGTGGAGACAGAATACAGTAGGAAAGGTAGATGACATTAAAAAATGATATTAATAAAATTGATTTTAAAACAAGCAGAGCTATCCAGAGGAATGGGCTGCTTTCAGGCATATTGATTTCCTCATTGTCAGAAGCCTTCAAGTATATCCTAAATGACCACTTGTGAGGAATATTGTTGAAGTAATTCTTCCCCAGGTCATGGTCAGACTAGATGATGATCTTCTAGCTCTAATTTCCTAAGGATCTATAAATTTAGAGTCTGCCAGGGTGGAAGGACCTCAGTTACATGTCCAGTGATCATACAGTATTACTATTGTGTGACATATTATTATGTGACAGACAGTATTATTTTTGTCTGAAGACCAGGCTAGTTAATGACAGAAGGCTTATTTTTGCTGTAGTAATTTGATTTCCTACTAAGGCTTGGAAGTGTTGCATTGTTCATTAGTAGAGGAAGAAATCTTTGATTTTTATTTCAATAAATAGATCAAAGAAGCAATTATATTTTTTGACCTGTGATTTTATGAGCTCAGGGTGTTTCTGTTGGGGAAGTTCCCATTACCAACACAGATCTGCAACTGCTTTAGAACTAACTGATGGCTTTAGAGATTCCCTTGGATTAGTAAAAGGTTAAGGGATGTACTTAAGTTTGCATGGTAGTAAACTTGTGTGTCCTCTAGACTCTGAGGTTAACTATATGCACGCTGTCATTCTGTCTGCTCAAAGTAACCTATTTTTAAAGCACAGATATACAAAGTAACTTTGGGGGGGAGATGGAGCCAAGATGGAGGAGTAAAGGCAGGAACTCACCAGAGGTCTCCCCTAAATCCCTCCAAATACCTGTAAAATAACTCTAAACAAATTCTAGACCAGAAGAACCCACAAAAAGACAAAATGAAACAAATTTCTAGCCCAAGACAACCTGGATGGTCAGTAGAAAAGGTCTGTTGTGCCAGGCTAGAAGAGCACAGTTCAGCGAGGGCCACACCAGCACACACTTGTCCCCAGAAAACTGGGAGTAACCTTCAGGGGACTGAATCACAGGAATTTGCGGCAGTTTTCAGATTCCTCAACCCACAAACACCAAAGACAATTTAAAAGGTCAGTGAAAGAGGAGTACAGTGTAGCCCAGGGGAAGCAGTGGCAGCTGCAACAGTAGCAGCAGCAGTGGCACTGGCTACTTCCAGACCTCTCAGCCCACAGAAAGTAAAGGGATCAAACAACTGATCAGAAAGAGATTACAGGGATCTCTTTGTTGGCACTGAGGCAGAATTCTTTTGCTTTGCCCATACTTGTATCTGGGTTGCATTCTGGGTGGCAGTCCTGGGGTGAGGAGCACAACCATAGCAGAGCTTGTGACAGCAGTGGAGGGGGAACCCTCCTCACAGTTCCAAGGCAGAAAAGAGTGCTTGTGGTCACTCATAAACCAGAGCCCAGGTCAGGAAAGGAGTAAACACCTTTCTTTAGATCATACCACATTGGAAGACCCAAAAGCTTAGTGGTCCCTAGAAGTCTCTCTGAAAACATCTGCACAAAACCCCTGAAGCTTGGGACAGTGCACCATCCACCCTGAAAGCAGAGCCCTACTTTAACAAAGAGTTAAAAAGTCAAGTAATTGGATGAGAAAATGAGCAAACAGCTGAAAAAAACCTCAGACTATAGAATATCACTTTGGTCTCAAGGAAGATTAAAACATACAATCAAAAGAAGACAACAAAGTCAAAGCTCCTACATCCAAAGCCTCCAAGAAATAAATGAATCAGTCCCAGGCCATGGAAGAACTCAAAAATTATTTTGAAAATCAAGTAAGAGAAGTAGAGGGAAACTGGGAAGAGAAATGAGAGTGATACAAGAAAATCGTGAATATCAAGTCAACAGCTTCCTAAAGGAGACCCAAAAAAATACTGAAGAAAATAACACCTTAAAAAATAGACTAGACCAAATGGCAGAAGAGGTCTAAAAAGCCAATGAGGAGAAAAATATCTTAAAAAATAGAATCAGCCAGATGAAAAAGGAGGTCCAAAAGTTCACTAGAGAAAATAATTTCTTAAAAATTAGAATGGAACAAATGGAAGCTAATGACGCTATTATAAATAAGAAATTATAAAACAGAATGTAAAGAAAGAAAAAAATAGAAGGCAATGTAAAATATCTCATTGGAAAAGCAACTGAATTGGAAAATAGTTCCAGGAGACATAATTTAAAAATTAGTGGACTGAAAGCCATGATCAACAAAAGAGCCTAGACATCATCTTTCAAGAAATTATCAAGGAAAACTGCCTTGATAGTCTAGAACCAGAGGGTAAAATAGAAATTGAAAGAATCCTCTAATCACCTCTTGAAAGAGATCCCAAAAAGCAGACTTGTAGGAATATTATAGTCAAATTTAAGAGTTCCCAGGTCAAGGAGAAAATATTGTAAGGAGACAGAAAGAAACAATTCAAGTATTGTGGAAACACAATCAAGATAACACAAGATTTAGCAGCTTCTACCTTAAAGGATTGGAGGGCTTGGAATATGATATTCTGGAGCCAAAGGAGCTTAGATTAAAACCAAGAATCATCTACCCAACAAAACAGAGTATAATCTATGAGGGGAAAAAATTGACATTCAATGAGAGAGAGGAATTTAATGTATTCTTGAGAAGCCAGAACTAAATAGAAAATTTGACTTTCAAATACAAGACTCAAGAGAAGCATAAAAAGATAGACAGGAAAGAGAAATCATAAGGAATTTAATAAAGTTGAACTGATTACATTCCCACATGGAAAGATGATATTTGTAACTCATGACACCTTTCTCTTTGTTAGGGTAGTTAGAGGGAATATATATGTATGTATGTATGTATGTATGTATGTATATGTATATATGTGTATATAGTTATAGATATAGATATAGATAGATATATACAGACAGAGGGCACAGAATGAGATGAATAAGAGGATAATACCTAAAAAACAAAATTAATGGGTAAGAGAGAAATGTACTAGGAGAAGGAGAAAGGGAGAGGTAGAATGGGGTAAATTAAATCACATAAAAGAGGCAAGGAAAAGCTTTTACAGTGGAGGGAAAGAGGGGGGAGTTGAGAAGGAATGAGTTAACTTTACTCTTGTCAGATTTGACTTAAGGAGGGAATAACATACACACTCAATTGTGTATGGAAATGTATCTTGCCCTACAGGAAAGTAGGGGAGAAGGGGATAAGAGATGGAGGGGTGATAGAAGAGAGAGCAGATTGAAGGAGGAAGTAATTAGAAGCAAACACTTTTAAGGAGGGACAAGGTTAAAGGAAAGAATAGTAAAAACAGAGGGTGGGATAGGATGGAAGGAAATATAGTTAGTCTTTCACAATATGACTATTATGGAAGTGTTTTGTGAGACTACACATGTATAGCCTATATTGAATTGCTTGCCTTCTCAATGAGAGTGGGTAGGGAGGGACCAAGGGAGAGAATTTAGAATTCAAAGTTTTAAAAACAAATGTTAAAAATTGTTTTTTCATGCAACTGGTAATTAAGATACACAGGCTATTAGGTACAGAAATCTATCTTACCCTGCAAGAAAATAGAAGGGGAAGGAGATAAGAGAAGGGGAGGTGATAGAAAGGAGGGCAGATTGGGGGAAGGGGTAATCAGAATGCACATCATCTGGGGTGGAGAGGAGAAATAGGAAGAAAATTTGAAACTCAAAATCTTGTGGAAGTAAATGTTGAAAACTAAAAATAAATAGATAAATTGAAAAGAAAAAGAAGAAGAAAAAGTAACCTGGATGGTATAGGCAGAATGTATTGAGTCTGGTTCTCTGTCTTTTGAACTTCATGACAAATGAGAATTAGAAAAGCTCTACTTGTTTGCTCATGCTATTCTCTTGGGTGATTTGTCTGTATTCTCTCTATTCTAGTAGTGGCAACACATTCTACTCAGTACTGTATCTATTTTCAGTTTTTGCCTCACTCATCAACTTCCTGTTTAATTGTGTCCTTATTGCATTTCTTTTTGTGGACGTCAGTAGAAGGACCAAGTTCACTGAATGAATGAATCATGGTTCTATGCATCTTGTTAAGTCTAGGCTCTTTTTCAATTGTGTATCTTTCAACCACGGTATATTCAAAATAGACATGTAATGCAAATATTAAAGGTTAAACTATAAATGCAAGGCACCAGGTACCTTTTTCATAACTATGGCTAGTTGGGGAGGTGATTAACTAAACAAGCAATCACAGGTAGAACATTTCAATTACGTGGAGTTTGAAAGCTATCTAATGAATATAACCAATATTGCCAATATAAAAAGGAAAATTAACTGATTAAAAATAATCTTTTCATCAAATATTTTTGAAACATGTTTGATATCCAAAATAGATGGTAGCAATATTATACTGATAAAGGATATCAGTATTAGCTGGAGGATATATAAACAAATATGGCCTTTAGTAAATTAATGCAATAGAATATTACCATGACTTAGGGAAAGATTAATATGAAGAATTCAGAGAAGTATGGGAAGATACGTGAATAAATACTAAGTGAAATAATCAGAATGAGTAAAATAAACATATATAATGACTACAAACTATTAATGGATTTTTAAAAATCCTGAACACTAAACAATTATAATTACTCAGAAGCATGGTCCAAAGATGATAATGAGAAAATGTATCTTTTGTCCTCTTTGCAGAGGTGAAAGACTATGGGTCAGGAACATGACATATCCTCACAAACTCGTTTGGTGTGTAGGTTAGTTTTGCTGAACTGCTTTTTCATTCTTTTTGTTGTTGTTGTTGTTTATTAGGAGGGCTAATCTGGTTAGTGGAGAGGGATAGATAAATTTGAAAATGATGTTGATGTAAAAACAGGAGTTATTGAAAATAATTTAAAAGAAAAAAGTAAACAAGACAGTAAAAAGTATGTTAGTGAGTTGTTGATAAAGCATAAGTTTTTATGCATTAAAATAAAGTGCTAATATAAATTGTTCTGGTACTTCACATTTTAACATGTATCAGTTTGTATAAGTATTTCTAGGACTTTTTTGAATCTATTGTATTCATCATTTCTTATCAACACAGTACATAATATCATTTTCAGAAGACTGATGATGAAATGTACCTCCATCCTCCTAATAGAAACCTAATGAACTAGAGATAACTAATAAGCCCTGCATTTTCAGACAAGGCCAGTGTGTTGATTTGCTTGTCAGACTATAAATACGAGTTTCAAAGGTATGGCTTCTACTTAGAGGCAGAAGTGACAGTAGTGGATTAGTAGGTAATGATAGATTTGCACCAACAACAAAAAAAAAAGGATCACTAATAAACCATTGCTAAAAGCATAGACAAATATTTAAAATTACACAAAGGGAAGAAATAGAGCAACTTTATTATTTCCTTTTAAAATTGAATATGTATATCATATAGACATAGGGACTAGATCTATAATTTCATTGATATTGGGAACTTTCAGGAAAGAAAACTCCCTCTACCAACGCAGGTCACTATTTTCTCTGTAACTTATAGTCAGAGAACTGCCAGGAACAGAAAAGAGTTAAATCACTTGACCAAGGTAACATGTATCAGAGATAAGACTTGAACCCTGGCTTCATGGTCAGTTTTATATCCCTTGTGACAGACTGCCAATAGACAGACAGATGAACCAACTGATAGACAGATAGAAAGATAGATAGGTAATCTGAGTAGAGTACATATGTATACATGACTATGCATTATATAAACTCAAAATACAAAAATCATTAGAAATAACTTCCAGAGTAATAAGATCAGAAATACTTCTGAGTATTTGAGCATTTTGAGCATATATACATATACTATGAACATATTTACATGAACATGTTTAAGTATGTATATATATTCAAATATATGTGTATATTTATAAACTCAAAATATCCAAATTCTGAAAAGGATTTGTGATCTCACAAGTTTAAGAGTTCCTTCTAATGATATATATACACTGACCCATCCACATCTGATAATTCTGTTCATCTTACCACCTTGTATCCCTTGAAATGTCACAGGGGACCCATTCAATATGCTGGATCATTTCTTACTTTCTCCCAGTGGATGACTCTGGACATCTGCCTATTATCCTTGTTTTTTGCCATGTGACCTGCCCATTTTGTCCTCAATATAATTTCTTAATGACATCCTTTATTACTCATTGAGTATATGTTGGACTTGGCTCACCCATAGTTTTACTTTTCCATTGTCTTCTATGTGATAATCACTTTGGTTATTTGGAGTTTTGTTCCAGATTTCTCTGCCATACAGCAACACTGGTGAAATGCTTCTATTTGAAAAGAAAGACCTCATATGTTAAGGTAAACTTGGAGTTTCATTGTTTGCCATGACACTTTAAAAATTATGGCAACTTATAAGATAAAGAAAAATTATATATATATATATATATATATATGTAGCTTAAAAACCACACTGAATATAACAGAAATTCACTTTCTTATTCAAGTCTCTTTCTTATTCTTTTTATATTGAAATATTTGTGTTTACTGAGGACTAAGTTAACCATAAAGAAGAGTATTTATTTTTAAAATGTTACTGCAGAACTTTAGTTAACTGCCAAATGATATTTTCTGCAACAGTCATGTATAGGAATTGGTAAGGTGTAAAAAAAAAAAAGTGAATGAAAGTTTCCTATGGATCCAAAAAGTCTCAATCTCCAGAGTTACCAGGGGTACTGACAGCAGAGTAAGGCAACTTCTTAATTCTTTTTTTACTTCCCTTTACACAAAAGGACAGGAAGGAATGGGAAGAATGGTTATTTGATTGAGAGATAGAGTAAGCAGCCATTTGATTGCTCACTTATGAATTATGCATTTAATATACATGAGCCAGCAAGAAATATTGTGGGAATTCAGCTCCCAACATGACAATGAAAGGAATGAATCTTTATTCCAGATATAGATAATTGCAATGACCAATAGAATTATGTTTGGTGGAACACAGAACACAATTCTAGAATAATATATTATCCTCATGTTAATTTGCATAGAGGAGAAGTATACTTTTTATTAAGTCAGAGAATTTTGTAGTGCAGTTCCCTCAATAATTCTAGTGCATTAAACCCTTGGGAAACAGAGATCATCATATGTTTCCTTGAGGGCTTACTTAACCTTCGGACCTAGTCATTCCCCATCTAAAAGTCAGCAGACTAACCATTTGACATTCATAATAATAGAATTTATTTTAAGTATCAGGAAAGAAACAACTTGCCCTCCAATTTTCTTGGTTGATAACATGTACTTTGTCTTCTGTAGCCAAAAGACAGCTTGCTATCATGTGGAGGGATACCACTGAAGCCTACTTCTGACTACCTCAGTAAGACAGGTAAGTGACTTTAAAAAAAAAAAAGGAAAAGTAAGGAGTGGTACTCAGGCTGAAATGAACTAAACATCCTTTTCATAAGAAGCGATCTAATAAAAGGATGGAGGTGTGAGTATAGGCACTGGCTAGAGTAAACGCTTGGTTGGTCAAGGAATAGACAAGAAAGTATGCTGGGTCCCTAGCACCATTTTTGTATGTGAAAGACAGCACATATTTAAAGTTGACCAAGAAACAGAGGAAATTGTTTTATAGGACAACAGAAATTGGCTAGTTAGGAAAGCAATCTTCCTATTTCTAACTCTGGCTTCATTTCTCATTCCAACACTAATGATGGAGATGAGTGCTTTAAAGAATGGAACCAAATAAATAGGACATGGCCTAACAGTTTGATAATACAGAGCTGCTGAAAACTTTCTTGCTTTTGATCTATAGTCATTAAGATTTCAGGGATACTAAATTGCCATGTAAAAGCTTTAAGGAGGCACTGTTACAGGAGTAATTGGTATTTACTCCTTATGCTACACTCTATTTGACACAAAAGTCTTCTATTGGTTTCATGGTTTTTTTTTTTTTAATATTTCTTTCAGACTCTGGGGGTGTATTTCAGACTGGCTATTACCTAAATGACAATATAATTTCTTTGCAATTCATCAGACCTTGTTAATTCTTTATTAATGCTGTAAATTAATGACTCAATGATAGTTCCTTTGAAAAAAAGTGCAATGCTGAATTTTATGAAAATTTGTTTGCTTACTTTATATTAAAACAACCAGTAGCTTACTTTACCTTAACATTAATACACTTCACAAGGACCCTGAAGGCAACTGATGTAATAGAAATATATTCATATCTAAGATAATAATTATAACTGAAATATATTCTAGTTTAAATGGAAATTATTACTAATTGGTTACATAGACTTAGAGTAAAATTATACATGCTTTATATTGATCTGAAATAATATGATGTATTTTCATGTATAGATGAGCCAAGTTTGCCTAGTAATTGAGTTATTACTATCTGATATGTTAGACCATCTTTAATGACAGGTTTCAGATCACTCAGGACATAATTTAATTACCTAAAACTATTATAATGTAGTATGTTCATTTGTACTTCCCCCCCAAAAAAAGAAAATAAATTTAAAATTCATTCATTCAATGTCATTCATTCATTAAATAAATATTGCATGAATGCTAACATATTTAACCAATACACAGCAGATATTATGAGAATTACAAATAAATATAATTCTTGATTCCTACTTTCAGTGATATAACTTGCGGAAAATATAATCTAACAAGTGCAAATGAGACATACTAAACAAAGCGTTATGTCAGGCCAGAGGGACTGAACTGTCATCAAAAGTGGAGCTCTTTTGCAGAATGTGTATTTAATTTGAGTTGAAGGATGGTTGGGAGTTTAAAAAGTGAAAGGAGAGAAGAAAATCATTCCGGGAATATGAAAGGATGAGAGGAAAGTAATAAGATACATTGAAAGGCAAGGCAGTGCTAAATAGTAACAAAGCAATGAATGTCAGTTAAAAGTGTTTAAGTTTTTAATCAATCAACAAACATTTATTAAGCACATAGTGTTTGCAGACACGAACAAAAACAAACATTCCCTGTCTTTAATGAACTAACATTCTAAAGAGTAAGACAGCACATGTGTATGTGAATGCCTCTCCCTTCCCCACCAGGATGTAATCACAGATGATGAGGTCTGCTAACAGGAACCAGCTCCCCTTCTTAAATTAGAATTGGGGAGATTTTAGTATATTTGTAGGTAGATGGGAAGAAGCAGAATCTTGGATTCTGAGAGAGGGGATAACTGTTGGAGTTACCCCCATATTATTCCCACACACACCCTCCAAACACCTCACCTCCTTTGTCTCTCCTTGTGCCTCTATGTCACTGATTCTGTTCCCCCATCTCCCTCCTCTCCCCCCTTATTCCTTCAGCTTTTCCCTCTCCCTTCCTCTCCCTCCCACCCACCCCATAGATTCAAGATTTCACATACTCATAAATAAAATGAGTATAACTTCGTTTCTTAACCTCTTTCCTTGCCTTCTTCAGTTGTCAGAGTTTCATTGTAACTATACCAGGTAACAAAAAATATATTCAAGGTAAGTAGTACTTTCCCAAAATTGAATCTGATGAGAAAAACAAAGTTTGTCATTGATTTAGAACTTAATAATGCCATTGGCATGTGGTACACATTAAACTGTATCTGGGAAAATCATGTAGCACACTCATGATTCAGATGCTTCAGGGGGAGGCTGTCCCAATCCAGAAAGTAAGATAATAATAATAATAAAAATAAATAATAATAAAATAATAATAGCCTACATTGATATATCACTTTTATTTTTGCAAATTGTTTTATAAAACTGATATTCTTATCCTCACAACAACCCTGGAAAGAAGATGCTATTATCCCCATTTTGTAGATGAGGAAATTGAGACAGGTTAAATGACTTGTCCAGGGTCACACAGCTAAGGAATGTCTGACATAGGATTTGAACACAAGTCTAGTACACTGACCACTGCACCACCTAACTACTTCTGTATGTTAAGATAAATCCAAAGTCATGGGCAAGTCAATAGATAGCATGCCTTTAAAATTTCTTATCCTGAGAAATATTGACAATGGAAAAGCAAAATATATTAATAAAATTATTAAAATAAAAAAAATACTGTTCATCCTACCAGTTGTATTCCCTGCTCATGTTGCTTATGGAGAAATACTATGTAATATAGTGCTCTTTTCAGGTGAGTATTAACTGTGCCCCTATGATTGGACTATCCAGAAGACTGAATGAAGTGTTCACTTTAAACCTTTGTTTACAAATTGGTGCTTTTTTCAGTCAGTTTCTAAATATGTGGTATAAAGTCATAAGATGTGCTAGAAAGTCATAAGATAAGTTTTAGCTTTTGCTTTACTAGTACAAGAAATATTTGTATAAAAAGCACATGTCACTAGATATTTAATAAAAGCTGTTGAGGAATAAAATGTCAAATATTTGGTTTAGGGCTATTTTGACTTGCCCCAAATCACAGGGATAATAAATGGCAACACAAGGACTTAAGCCAGGTCTTCTCACTCTAATTCCACTGGTTTTCCACCTCTATTGCTGCTGCCTTTGCACACCAAAAGCACTTGTCAGGGTTAATCTAAACTTTGCTCTTTTGATGACCAAAAAATCCTTTCCCCATCTCCATCTCCATTTCCACTCCTCCCCTTTCTTATCCTTTCTCTTCCCCTTCTCTTTTCTTCCCATCCCTTTTATTTCCTTTCTTTTTACCTTACAAAAGGAATCTTAGTTGAAAGGTATAGCAAGAATCAAAGTAAAAGGATTTCACCTCACTAAGTGGCCCAGACTGTCCCCACTCCACTTCAGTGCCTGGGGAGAGTGGGTTCAGACTTAACACAGTTTATATATGACATTAATCCCCCAAAGCACACATCTAAAGTCGATATAGTTCCTGGATGCCTCCACATCTCAGCTTCTGATGCGTGGGCCTCCAAAGTTGTTCTTTAAGATCTTGATGCTAGAGTGGCTGGCCAAAAAGTACACTCGGGACTTATTCCTATTATCACAAGTTACATCCTAGTAGGCTCTCCCTGATTTGCTTTAGACAAATCCTAAGCTTTCTATAGATTCATAGAGTCCAAGGAAGTGCTAAGAGAGGTTGGATCAAATGAATTCTAAGGTCCCTTCAAATTCTAAATCAGTGACTATGAACCCATATTGGAAGCTACTCAAGAGGTTAGATTTCTGCAAACATTTGGCTTGAAGATTCTAAGACAGCAGAAGATGGTATAGGCACATCATAAGGTACATCTAATTAGCCTTGTTAAATTCTGTATGGTGTATGAAAGCATCCATAGAAATGGTTAACCATACTTTTTGAATCCCTTTTGAATGTCAGAATTTTTGAACACCCCCACATGACAGCAATTGTACTTTTTTAGCACCTGCAAATTGAGCAAATGCATTACAACAGAAGCCTATGATTGATTCAATTACACTTTGAAATAAACTTGTGTTTTGTTGGTCATGAGAGCATTTGTACACAATAAAAAATTGTATAATGGAGTGTGATATTTGATGCACCAATGTGACTATGGTCCTTGTCAAACTGGATGTTAAGGGGGAGAATACAACTATAGGTAGGCTTCTCATTTCTTTGGGCAGTTTTTTTAGTGGTTGGATGCAAGATTAGCATTGAAAGTATATGCAAATCACAATATGCAAGACTATATTAGGGATTTCTCTTTGGCCTTGGAGTATTCTCTGGTTCTCCAGGCTAAATATTGACAACTTTGAAAAGATATCATCCAATTCCATTTTTCCTTTATAAATCAGGGGACCCAGTAGGGTGAAAATAGTCATCATGGCTACAGTGGGAGGGTATCAAACAGACTTGAGAAACAGAATCAGAAAAGCACAAAGAGAAACTGCCTTTGGGGTGGGGTTCAAATGAATTCAGATTAAGTCAGAGATGTGATTTAGGAAAATCATGAAAACTTCAGGGCAAAGAGACTTAAAGGAAAAAATAAGCAATTTCTATTCAGGTTTGTTGTATCATTATTACCTGTTAATAAACATGGCTTTTTTTTTTATTGTTTGCAGTAGGTATCAGAGGAGTGAGAAGTGGGATCCTAATAAAACAGAGGCCAAAACTGCAGATTCTCCTAAAGAACAAACCAGAGTTGGAGTGGAGACATTATTGAATTATCGAGGGGAGTGGTGGTCAAATAGATTTAGCTCGATCCATGTGAGTTCAGATTTGAGATCTAGAGCCATGACTTACCACAATTATATACTATACATTGTATATACCAAAATTATTCACATTATTATTTACATTAAATCTAAAAAAAAGATTCAAAGACAGTGTTTTGTGCACATAAGTATTCACGGTATTGACAGAAATACCGTGACCCTGCAGAAATCGTGACTCACAAGCTAGGAGTCACTGAAACTTAGGAGTTCAATTTCTAACTTGGTTAGTGGCAAAGAATGAAATGAAATATTTCATATGTATATCCCCAATCATATTAGTTAAAATCGCACAGGAACCAAGTACATTTTTTTAACCTCTGGGTTATTATCTGACCCCAAAGTTCTTTGAAACTGAGCAAGCTAGTTCTCATCTTCTGAAGTATGGCCAATTGTTTCCTGTTGTCCCTGATTTTAGTGGGATGTTTTTTACAAATGCATTGTATAAGTTTCAGTGCTATTTTGGAGAGGGCTACTTGAGGCATTGCTGTCATTGAGAGAAACAAATCTTCTCCCTAAGAAAACAATTGGGTTGTCTAGCAATGTGTTGCTGACAAAGATGCAGAATTTCTTACAGAACAAAGTACAGCTGATAGATTTGAGATGGGGAGACCATGGTTTACCATAAATTCCCGAATCAGAGTAAAGAGCCAGCAAAAGGTCAGCATTGATCCATAGGAGTGCATTTGCTAAACCCAGTAATAGATTCTCCCAACACCAAAGTAGCAACTGTCTCAATTGTCTGTGATACCTTTTCATGTTTGCCAACCATTGGAAAAGTAGACTTAAGATTGTTTTAAATTAAATCTTGTAATCCAGTATAAGTGCAACCCAGAAATCTGGTCTACTCCTGAGAATGTTAGGAAACCTTTAAATTTTGTCCAGTGTATGAAGATTAAAAGTGAGAAAGCCTTGCTGTCTAGGCTGTGTTGTCATGTTCTGTTTAATAGTGCATTTTCAGCATGCCTTTTAAGGATTCTTATCAAATTTTACAGGAAAAGAAGTTGTTGTTGTTGTTGTTTTCCTTCCCAGATATTTATCATCATAGATAATCTCTCTTAGTTTAGCTTTACTGTCTTCTATTGCTCAATTTTCTTTTTTTATCATTTTAAGTATGTTATAACCAGTCAAATGTTTGCAAATGTTTAACAATCAACCCTTAGGGGGGAAATGTATATATGACAAATTTTCTCTCATCATGTTCTTAAATTTATACAATCAAGCAAATAATTAATCAAGCCCTGATTTATGGTGCTTGCTGATTTCTGAGGTGTAAACTCTCACCCTGAAAAGTTTAACAATCAGGTTCAGATTCTTATAATCTGGCCAATAGCTCACTAATGTTTAGACTCCTTAAGAGTCTGCCCAATATGGAGGATGTTCTAATAAACCTTGTCTTTGGCTGAAAGAAGGCTTGGGTCAAATTCATTCAGGCAGGACCCGCATGTTTGAATTTGGGGTCCCAGCACCCCTTAACCTCAACATTTTGGTGGCCTGTATGGGGAAAATGCCTAACCCCAAGTTCTTCCCCAGCCAAGACTGGAAGGTGTGTAAGCCTTCCCTACCCCTTTCTTGCCCTGCAATTGGGGTCACTCTCCAAGCACCCAGGAAGGCTTGGAGGTGCTTTTGGGGCAGACCGTTATGAGGCTGTCTTGCACTCGGGCCTGACGCTCTCAGGCTCTCAGTCAATGGACTGAGAGGTTCTGTATCAAGGCCATGGACCTGGGTACACTTTCCCCAGCATAGAGGACAAGGATGGATATCCTATCTGAAAGTGTATGCCCGATTCTATCAATTCTCTTCGTGTTAGGGAATTGGGAAAAATTGCAGGTGCTTTTTGGTTCCCTGAGGCTTACTTACTCCCTTCCCTCTAAACCTCCTTCATAGAGGTTACAGGGAAAAGTTAGAACAGCTAAAAACATCCTAGCAGATTCTGGAGGTTTTGTGATTAGTCATTAAGGAGTTTCCAACCACCTCCTTATAACCCTGGTCATTCCCTTCTCCCACTCCCTTCCCTTGAGTCAAAAGGGTATTGGTTTTAATCCTCTCATAGGAGAAGAGAGTTTCACCCATTCTCCATCAACCTTTGATTTTGCCCTCCCCTACCTGGGAAAGGTAGGAGGGGGGAGGGGCAGCAGCTACAGCATGTGCCCCAGGGGTAATGGCCTTGGGCCCTAGGGCAACCTTTGCCTGGAAGCATCACCCAGGTTCAGCACATCCTGCTCAAGGTAAAGAAGCTGGCCTCTGAATTTGGGTAAGCATGCTCTTTTAAAGTTGTAGTTTTAACTGTTAATGATGAGATGTTGATTCTCTGTGTAAAGTAATTTGGAAATTCATTTAACAAAACTGAAGTCACCTGATTGGTAATGGGTTTGTTTCAAGTTTCAAATTGGTGAACTTTTTGTATCAGTTATGTCAAGCAACTTTTTATAATTTGGCTATTGTTTTAATGTGTAAACTTGCCAAAAAACTTGTTTGGGTTTTGTCTTGCTGAGAATTTGCAAATATATAGAAATAATCTCTAATGATTGGCCTTTTTACACCAGGACAAATTTAAATTTAAGATGTTAATCCTGGAAAAGTTTTTCCTAAATTGTGATTAGTGAAACTTGCTGTTTGAGGTAAAAAAGCTCATGATTTTATTTTGAGTTGTTTAATGGATCATAATAATCCATCGATAAATCAATAATCCACCATCTGAGTCATGCTGATGTGGTTTAGGGGTTCAGGGGTACTGGGACCTCAAAATCACTACATGTGTGTCCTGCCGGAAAGAATTCTAACCAAGCCTTCTTTCAACCAAAGACAAAGTTTATTAGAACATCCGTCATGTTGGGCAGACTCTTAAGGAGTCTGAACATGGGTAAGCAGTGGCTAGATTTTAAGAATCTAAGCATCTTAATAGAGACAAGATGGACCTCATATACAGAAAGACTGTGGGAGGGATCCAGGAGTGGCCAGGTAGTCTGTGAGGTAATAGAATTCCAGGGAAATCGAGCCTAGGTGGGACCAAGAATGGGAAGTGACCTTGGTCCATAGGGAGGCAAGACAATGGAAGGCCAGGCTAGGTCAAGGATAACAGAATTGGGGGATTGGGTGTAACCACAATGAAAGGCCAGTTGATAGGATTATAGCCTCAGGCTAATGCCAAGAGATTTGGCCATGTGGGAAAGTCCAGGGTTTTTCCTTTCTGGGTCCCAGATCCCAACCCCATCAATGCCACAAACTACTCAGAGAGAATGTGATACTGGTGGGAAATCAGCATTGGGAAAAGCTGAGAGGACAATTTTAGCCTCAGTCAAAGATAGGATCCTCCTGGTTCAGTTTCCCCATTATGTTCCTTTGAAAGGGAATGTTACTCACCTGGTTATTCCTGAGTCTGGCTATGAGGTGGGTTTGATACTGCAAGGTTAGAAAACTGAATTATCTGAATCCAAATAAAGCTAAGGATGTTTTATTATCTCATATTTGGGCCCTAAATCTAGTCTGTGCTTTATATCTGGACCCTGCAGTGTTTTCTGTCAGATTTGTGTCTTCCAAACTATAGGCCATTCACATATACTTGGTAGCAAACAGTAGGTACCAGCCAATGTCCCTGTTCCCCTATGGTTCCCTGGATGCAACCTGTGTTCAGTTCCAGACAACCTCCTCTCGGACCCGCTCCAAGCTGGGACAGCTCTACACCCCTTGCCAGTAGGAAGCAGTTTGAGAAGCCAAGACCTTACCGCAAAAGAATTCGGGTCTCATTTGTTTAAGGTTCTGGGGTGGCGGGATGATGATGGCATCTAGACCTCAAAAAAGAAAAACTCTGAACTTTCCCACCTGGCCAAATCTCTTGCATTTGCCTGAGGCTATATATAAACCCATCAACTGGTCTTTCATTGTGGCTATACCCAATCTCCCAATTCTGTTACTCTTAAACTAGCCTAGCCCTTCATTGTTTTATCTCCCTATGGCCTCAGGTCACTTCGCACCCTTAATCCTATCTAGACACCATTCTCCCTTGGCCACTTAGTCCTGGTCCCTGGAGTTCTATTACCTCATAGGCTACTTGACCACTGCTAGATCCCTTCCATAGCCTTTCTGCATATTAGGTCCATCTTGTCTCCATTAAGATGCTCAGATTCTTACAATCTAGCCAATAGCTCACTAATGTTCAGATTCCTTAAGAGTCTGGCCAATATGGAGGATGTTCTAATAAACCTAGTCTTTGGCTAAAAAAAAAAATTAACAATCATTTTTAAACTCTCAGAAATAGGAGCTGACTCTAGCACAACTCTTTCTGTAACTCTAGCATTCTATTGAAACATAAGGGTTAATTGTGTCAGAATAATTTCACTTCTGGTAATTTGTTCCCTCAGAAACTGAATTTACCAGACACCAAAAAGGGTAAAAGATCCTAGACAAGGGTGATTTTCTCATACTTGGATGTATCTCAGCAAGTGCTGGACACAGTTCAGTTAAGTTCATTTCAATTTGAAAAAAAGTTTTTTTTTTTGATTCCTAGTGTGTGCAAGACATGGATCTAGAATTGTGAGTACAAAGACGAAAAAGAAAAGAGTTCTTGCTCTCAAGTGCATTATATTCTTGTGGTTGGTGGGGAGGGAGAAGAAAGATCTCCTGTAGGAGATAGAACCTGAACTATATTTTGAAGACAGCTAGAGAAAATACAAAGTAGTAATGAATTGAGAGTATATTCCAAATACTATGGAAACCTTTTGCTAAAGCAAGAAGGAAACAACTGAGTCATAGACTCAGAGGACAGAAACAGAGGACACTTAAATAGCTTGTACAATCTAGTATTCATTTTCTGCCTCAAAGTTCAGCCCTTCCTATTATTTGGTGAGTTGGGTACAACAGGGAAAGAAACAGAAACACAAATACACTGCCTAAAAAGTACTTTCTATTTTAAGTCTAGTTGGAAATTCAGATTTGGCATCCTTAATGTGGGAATTGAGTGAACCATACTGAATCCATCTTGTGACTAAATTCTGAATCTAGCTCAGTTCTCTTTCTATTTAATTATGAGTTGAGTCCAATTTCTGTCTTGTAAGAAAACTTTATTCATGGAAAATGTGAAAAAAAGAACAACTTATTATACTCTTTGAACTTAGCCCTGCACAGCTGGGAAGCTAGACCACTTCTACCCGCTGCTTAGAGACCCTTAACTAAAGACCTAGGTGCTGACCAGAAATCCAGTCAGATCCAAAGATTAATGCAAGTTTCCTCACAATTATACAACTCAAGCAACTCATATATCTTATCTGAAAACTGGCCCTATTTTGGTCAATGAGTTATTGTTTCAATGTTCCTTTGATTGAATCCAGAGTGGGATACCTCTTTTTCTGATTTCAGGCAATTGCACCTGTTTGCTCTCTCCCTCCAAACTTGGAAAGTCCCTAATCTTTCCTCCAATTAGAAATTGGATTACCTAGTTCTGTATACTGGTTTATATCATGCTAATTGTTTGCTTATAATTAATTGTTCTTATTTGATTGTTTTTAATGCATAAAAATCTGTCTTCTCACACATGTAGGGTCCAGTGCCAAAGCTGAGGGGGCCTGTTCCTGATTGATTATGCAATTGGCATGTGTTGCTTACCAAATAAATATGCTTGGAAGCTTGAACCTTTGTTTCCTCAGTTATTTTATCTTTCACCCGTTACATTAGTCACAATTAAGGAATGAATGAAAAAGAGCTATCCTATTTCATATATGAGGCATCATTAGTAGCTTAAGAGAGTGTTTTAGTAAGTTTGGGGTTGTTAACCAAATTGAGAAGTTAGTAGAATGGGAAGAAGTGAAACCAGTGTTTACCATTCTCTCCAACTCCCTCACCCACCCACTATAACACCCACACACCCACACACCCACACACCCATACACCCACACACCCACATACCCACACACACCCCCACTGCCACATTGCCACAGTGCCACACACTAGATTCGGCAGTAACCAGTAAAAGAGATAAAGGATGATAATTGGAGTGCATAACAAGGTGAAGTTGTTGTTGTTTTGTTTTTTTTTTAATAAATATAGGGAGAGAGGTGAAGAGGGCTAATAAAGAGATTGAAGATGAGATAGAGAGATGGAACGATCAAAAAGACTTTTGGGAAAAGACAGAGGAGGTGATCCCAAGAATACATGAGAGAGATTGATTTTGAAAAGGAAAAGATTCACTTCTTCCTCTAAGACCAAAGTAGCTGAAATAGCAAAGGTATAGAAAGGTTAAAGTATACAGTAAAGGAGTAGATAGAATTCATGACTGATGGCACCCTATTTTCTCAGTAAATCCTCTTCTGTGAAAGGATAATATAGGAAACTTGAAGAGAAGATATTTGTAAAAGTTACTGTAGGGGTCAAGCTATTGTGTATAATGTCATGGAGCAATGAATGCCTCATGGAGATTAATTACTAGGTTTGTTGTGAGGATAATGCTTTGAACAATCTAAAGAATAATGCAAATGGGCTCTGACACATACTCGTATGAATGAAAAATCAAAACCTCTCAGTTTTCTAGACAACTTCCTAAGATTGTAGAGCATAAAAGTTGCTAATCAGAATTGATAGAAGGAGTTTCCATACCAGGATTTCCACCTTGATTGAAAACACTGGTGTCGATCAAACCAATTTTTAATTTGTTTTATTTTTGTTGTTGTTGTTTTTAAATGTGTCATAATTGAGTCACAAGATGTCAGTGTTGGAAGGAATCTTAGAGATCATCTGGTCTAACCCAAATGAACAAGAATTTACCTAATAATATCACATACAAATGGTTGTTCAGGTCAAAGAACTCCATGAGGGGGAAACCAATAACTCCAAAGGCATCAAAAATTCTACTTTTTATAGTTCTGATTGCTTTTTCTTGTTTTTCAAAGTTTTCAAAGTTCAAAGTTTCAAAGTTTTTTTCTTGACCAAAGCTTGAATTTTCCTCTTGGTAACCACTTAGTTCTTGCTATATCTTCTCATTAAATATCCCTTTATAAGAGCTAATTAATATTAACTGGTCAATTGATATTAAAGAAAATCAATATTATATTTGGGCATTAATTATAGGCCATTGGTAGTGGGGAAACACCCTAGATGATGACTCATAAGCAATAGTATTAAGGAATCCCCCCCACCCCCACCCAATCCCTCAGAGCCTTAAAGAAAACTGTAAACTGGTATCCTCTGAGGATTTCATCAGCTAGTCTGAATGTGAGTTGAGAGAGTGAGCCCTTAGCTCATATACTGCACTATAGAGTGATTAGAATGTCCTTCTCAGAGTCAGGAAGGCCTGGATTCAAGTCCTTCCTGTCTCAAACAAATACTGAGTCTGTTAACCTAGACAAGTCACTTAAATGTATGGTAGTCCTGGGAGATTGTTCAAGATTACAAATGCTAATCTGAACTGGAGAAAGAGGTTTCCTGTCTTGAATTCCCTACATCAACAAAATTAAAAATCTAGACCTGAATGAACATATGCATAGATGAATAAAATTATGCATTGACCAGATACATTTGAATTTTCGTATTCAGTCAGGGCACCAAATTTTAGTACAGGTATTGACATACTGAAAAATATCTTGAAGGGTGGAAGCAGGGTGGTGAAGACACATACACACAGACACACACACCCAAAAAAAAAAATCTGTGAAGAGAACAACAGAAGCTGAGGTAATTTTGTCCTGAGAAGAGAATATTTAACGAAGATGATGTAGTCCCTGATGGAGACAGGAGATATGGCTGTCTTCAAGATTGTGAAAGTCTATTGTGTGGAAGAGAGATTAAAGATGTTATCCTTGCACTTAAAGTACAGAACCAGGAGCAAGGAGAGGAAATTGCAGGAAGGAATATTTAAGCTCAATAAAAGGGAAAAAAATAACTTACTAACAATTAGAGTTATCCAAAAGTTGAAGAGGCTCCTTCTAAGGCTGTGGATTCTCCTTCACTAGAGGTCTTCAGAAGCAAGATTTGAGGGATTTTGGAGAGAGGGTTCTTGATTTCCCTTTCCAGTACAGATTGAACTAGATGTCCTCTAAGTTCCTTTTATCTGTGAGACTATCTGAGTATCTTGCCTAGGTCTCTCCTTAGGTAAAGCAATTATGGACCTAGTCTAAACTAAATGAAGGTGAATTGTTCTCATCATGGCTTGATAAGAATGAATATGCAAAGTGTGTAAACTCAGACAGGGGTCAGTAGACTTTTAGAAGTGACATGCCAGGCTGTCATTGATTCACTCTAATTAAAGGCTTCTGATGCCTCCAAGTACATTTTTTACCATTTATCATGGCCCCTTTCAGACACTTTTTACTTCATTATATGTCTAAACACAGTCTGGCTAGCATGGTCCTCTGATGAGAACGAGATGTTCTTTTCCTCTCACCAACTCCTGCTATGCTAGTTGTTGCCATGGTCAACCACATGCTAGGTCAAGGTTTGGGAAGGATGACCTGACTGTTGACAGAAATCAGGAAATCAGGAATGGGAGTATGTTTTGGAGTTCAGCATTAGACATGTTGATTTTCAGGCTGATTACAGGACATCTGAATAGAAATGTCCAATGGGCATGGAACCAGAGCTTAAAAGTAAAGTCATGGCTGGAGATTTGGGAATCATCTTAATAGATATGAACTTTGAGGCTCAGAGAGTAGGTATTAACTCCAAGGCAGTGTTTAAGACAGTGCAACAGAGGACTACAGGCTAAATCTTGGGGGATTCTCACATTTAGGGGATGGAAGGAAGAATCCAAGTAGGAGTTTATGAAGGTGATAGAAGCAGAGAAGTTAAAACCAGGGAGATAGGAAAATTAGGCACTATGAAAGGAGGCCTAGAAGAGGAAGGTGAATCCAGAATGTCTCTAGCTAGGCATTGTGAATATAGCTGCTGGTAATTAGAGGGACTGATTGCATTAGGGCAATTAGGGTATGAGCAAGGGTCTGTTGGAAATTACTCATGCCTGAGAGAGAGGGCAGGCAGGGACAAGAACTGAGTGCTTTGTGGTCTCTAAAAGCAGAGGCAACTGAGAGCAAGCAAGCCATGGAAAAGAGAGGATGTCTGTCAGAAGTCAGGTAGGAATACACTTAAGATGATGTATTATGAAGGAGGCAAAAGGTGGAGGACAGGCAGTAGTTTTGTTTAGGAGGGAGCGATTGATGAAAGCAAGTACAAGGAATTTTCACAAACCAGGTGAAGTTTGAAAATTGCTTTCTTTTCCTATGTCTGTGCCTTTCCTTGAATTTGAGTGGGCATTGAACCTTTGTCATCAACAAGTCTCTATGCATTAGTTAAGCACCTACTGTGTGCCATGCACTGAACCGAGCAGTGAGAATAGAAATGTGAAAAATGAAAAAATCTTCACGTAGAATTTATATTCCCTGCAAACAAAACTATAAAGTAGTTAATGTAAGGTGGTTTAGGAGGGAGGATACTGGCTACTGTCAATGATAGAGACAGGCTTCATATAGAATTGGTACTTGAACTCTGTCTTGAACAAAGAGAGGAATTTTATAGGGCAGAGGGAAAGAGGGAGTATATTCCAGACATGGTGGACAGTACAAAGGCACAGAGTTGGGAGACGTGTCCTGTGTGAGGAGCAGAAATATTTAGGGTAACATAAATCAATTAACAAGTATTTATTAAGCATCTATCATGTGCCAAATTTTTGGATTAAAAAAAAAACACCTTTGTCCTCAAGCAGTTTACATTCTGGGGAAACGAACAATTATTATTAGGTACCTAGGTATTCCAGTCACTGTACTAAGCTCTCTACAGACAGTATGTAATTTGATCCTCACAACCACCTTGGGAAGTAGGTGCTATTATTATCTCCATTTTACAGTTGAGGAAGCTGAGGCAACCAGCAGTTAAATGACTTGCCCAGGGTCATACTGCTAATAAGTGTCTGAGGATTTGAAACCAAACCTTCCTGACTCTAGCCCCAGTGCTTTATCCACTCTACCACCCAGCTAGGGTAAGGAGTAGGGGTCAGGAGTGGGATGAGAGAGCGGAATGATGACTATACAAATATGCATATGTACAAGACTCTAAAATAAACTTTAGAAATAAAATAAACTTTAGAAGGTTAAGCTATAGCAGCTGAGCACCAAGTCTGGTGCCCTATTATCTATACTGTGCTTCCTCTAACTGCTATTTGAAGATAAAGAAAACTTCCTTGGATAATAGTAGTCATAAACAGGCTAGAGAGATGTAATAACAAAGGGGAAAAAGTCTAGGAGCCAGTGAGAGAGAGCTGTAGTGAGAGACTAGATGGAGCACATGAAGGAAACCTGGACACTGCTTCCTCTTATAGCACCCCATCTAAAGCTAGTCCCCCCAACTTGGCCTTTATACCTGAGGTGTACTATTCCCAGGATCCAGGGTTGTAAACTTGTGGGGGTGGATATTCCTACAACTGTAGCTTAGTGTGCTTCCCATTAACAATCTGCCATTAAATTAATTAGCTTTTAGCAAAAACATTTACTAAGATGCTATAGTAACAAGAGTTGATGCAAATTATTCCCTCATCAAAACTCCATGCATGCTGTTAAAAACACATATAGCATCCATGGGCAGAGGAGGCTGAAATCTAGATTACAATGGTAATCTAATTGCTGTGGCACAAGGGTAATTTGTTTCCTGATGATGCAAGTCTCATCTCTCTGTGAAGAGTACAGTACTCATGCTGCTACACTTAAAGTAGACTACTTCCTGGTTCTGAGGATCTGGAGGGCATCTTTTCTGGGTAGGCCACTCATCAAGACTCTGAGGATCTGATGTTTCTTGATCCTATAATTGGCACCTGTCTCTATTCTGAGGGGTTGCACTCCTTGAAGCTGCTTCATTCTGGTATGACAGTCTCTGATTTCATGCAGTCAGTGTATCTCTGCTTAGATATATTTTCACCTACTGATACACATCCTCTATAGGTTTAGGTCATTCAACCTTTCTTGCCCTCTAGTAGAGGCAAAACCCTCTGCTTCCACAAAGCGTTCTCAAGCTTTCTTAGAAGCTTCCACTATTTGACAAATTGCTTAAAATCCTTGATCTTTTAAATGCCTCCACAAGGCATAGTTAGCTTGCTTGTTTAGCTAACATTTTTGTTCTTTACCTGATCAAAGAGGTCCCCATTTCATAAAGGGATCTCAGGATGTAGACAATAGTTTATGCACTTAAAACTTTATTGTGTGTGAACACCTTCTGTGATCAGGTGAACTGGGTGTGGGGATGTGAATTAGTTCAACATCCCCCCTTTTACATACTGATGTGGGATAGAAGAAGGCTGACCTAGGCTGAGCCATTGTGTTTGAGAGCTGCAAAGGTGGTGCTGGGAATTCCTTCTGCCTAACAATCATCTTGAAGAGGAAAGGACTGCCTTTAGAGGCAGCAGGATCCCCCTCAGGACAGTCCCTCAAATGTAGGTAGGATGACCAATTATTCAGGTGTGTATGGAAAATTCCTACAGAGCTATGAAATGAACTAGACAGATTCTGAGTTCCCTCCCAGCTATGAAATCTTGTGATTTCATTAAATTTGGTTTTGGAAAGAAGAGACTGAGGTGACCATTGTGAATTTTAGATTAACTTTTAGCAGGATAGTTTTAAGGACAATATGAAAAGCAGCTAGAAACTTGTGATGAGACATGGTTGCTCTGTGTTAAATGTGGTGTCTGACCACTAAAGTAACTCCATTCTGATTTTTAAAAAGGAACACTAAGAAGGCATTGGAGACTCATTAGTAAGATTACTTTGGGTTTTCTGGGTTTTTTTTTGTTTATTTTCCCCTGGCCCATTTTTCTTATCTTTGTGGTAGTAATTGTGCTGCATTTCTACATGAAAAAGGTCATAACTGGGAGGATATTGTTCAGACACAGGGCATAGTATTTCAGAATTACATGTGGTTCACCAGACTAAAAGCTTCCTTGTTTGACAGCCCCTAGTCCAGCTGATTCTGTCAGTGTAAACAAAATTGTCCCCAGTCTACTCACTTCCCCATCATCTTAATGTAATAACCTGTGTGGGATGAAAGAAAGTAGACTATTTTTGTTCATCTAACTTTTATTATATTTATATACATATATGCACATCTAAGCATGCATACAACATGTATGTGTGCACACATACACCCAAATACATACATATACATAAATACACATGTATACATACATATCCATATGTATATACATATATACATATACATAAACACACACATACATATACATACATAAATTATATATTTCATATATATGATAGAAACAGGGAAACAGGTAAGGGGATTTCATGAAACTTCTCTCTCCACTAAAGCAGATGCAATAACAGATGAGACTGCCTACACAGGACAAATCAGAATGATAATTGAGCCAGAGGGAAACGAATATCTAATAAGATGTGAATTTACAAGGAGAAGAAGAATATTTTGTGATCATTTCAAAGTTTTCTGTTTCAGTGTTTAACATTTGCAAAAACAGTATATCACAAGTTGTGATGGAGTAAAGTCTTGTCTAATGAAAGAGAGACCAATATTTCTTTCTTCCTTAGAAAGAAATATCACTGAAAAACATTCCCATGTATCAGGCACTTTGTTAATCAGTCTATTGGAATTTTTAAAAGAAATATAATATCAGGGTTTCAGTTTGGTGCATATTTCATTCCCCACCCCCTACCCCAAGCATATCCCTTATAAAGAGTATTGTTTTCATTTACTGGAGTAATGGCAGTGAGATATGTGCCTGGGGTAAGTCACTCTATTCTCACTAAAAATATATTGTCTTAGCCATGAGGCAGGCCCTGTGAACAACAGGTTTATTATCTAGAATGCCGTTAGATTCTTGTTTCCAATGAGGACAGGACAGAAGGAAATGACTTTGAAAAAAAAATGAGAAAAGAAATTGAGAGCAAAGGAAAAAAATAACTTAAATGAGAGAATCAGATAAAGGAGGTGTGATGCTGGTCATAAGTAAAAATAAGGCAAAATCATGGAAGATAAAAACGGTTAAAGACATTTTGGGACGTAAGAAAGCAAGTGAAGGTATCTCAGCTTCTTTGGGACAAGGCTTCCTGTCACTGTCTTCTGGGCACAGGGTTAATAAATAAATGTAATTAATAGTTGTCTGTGAGCAAGGGCATAAATCCAGCTGGACAGTGGAGGTGAAACATCACTGAAATACTGCTTGTTATTGTTGACATACCTTTCCCACCAAACCGACAAGAGGATTTGCTCAGTGAAAAAAATATTTGAAGAGAGAATGAATCACAGAGAAAAACTGTCAATGGGAGATAAATGCCAAGGTAATTTTGGACTAGCCAAAAGGATCCTCATATATAAAGGTAGACAAAACAACTGAAGCTCTTCATGTCATATATACTCTAGGAAAAAATAAAAGATTCACAAGCATATATATTTAATCCTATTTCACCAGCCTCAATAAGTGCCCCTTTCTATTTTCAAAGGCAGGAAAATGGCATGGTGGATAGAATGCTGGACTTGGAATCAGTGGATAGAATGCTGGACTTGGAATCAGTGAGGCCTGAGTTTGAATCCTTTCTCAGATACTTGCCAGCTGTTTGACCTTGGGGAAGTCGCTATCTCTCTCAGCCTTAATTTCCACATCTATAAACTGAGGGTGATAACTAGTACCTACCTCATGGAGTTATTAAGAGGATCAAAAGAAATCATAAGTGGAAAGTGCTTTGCAAATTTCAGAGTACTATATAAATGGCAGCTATGTTATTGTCTAGCAGGGAGGAGGTTTTATATATTAAATTATATATATAATAGCAATTTACATTCATATATACATTTGTTATATGTACATATATACATACACACATATGCATGTATACACATATACAGATACACATATACACATACATGCACACAAACTATATATGAATGTATATATAGGTATGTATATGTGTATATATGTATGTATGTGTATATATGTGTGTATGTGTATATATGTATGTATATATATGTGTGTGTATATATGTATTATATATATATATATGTATATATATACACATACATATACACACACATGTAAGTTAGAGATTGCATAGGGAATGAATCTGTGATTTCAGTTATAGAGAATTCCCTGACCAGTTTGTGAAGAACTTATACCAATGTAAATTGATACGTTCTCTGTTAACTTATGGAGGCAGCTAGATGGCTCAGTGGATAGAGCACTGGACCTCTAATCAAGAAGACCTGAGTTCAAATCCAGCCTTGGACACTTATTAGCTGAATGACCCTGAGCAAGTCACTTAATCTCTGTTTGCCTTAATCCACTGGAGAAAGAAATGGCAAACCACTTCAGTATCTTTTCCAAGAAAACCCCATGGATAGTATTGATGTGCTATGGTTCACAGGGTCACAAAGAGTTGGACAAGACTGAATTACTGACTGAACAACATTTGTAATTTATGGTCTTAGGGACTTGTCTGGAGTAAGGAGATGGTAAATGAGAGTCAGGACTTGAACTCAGGTCTTTCTAGCCTCAAGGTTAGCTTTCTATCCAGTTTCCTTCAGCAGCAGAAATGTGTGTGGTTAGGATTCTTTTTTTTTTTTCAGGAAGTATGGGATTGGAGATGCTTCCTGTTGGATTCAAGGATAGTCAGTGCTTCTGTGTCTGATGAAATAGTCCATTTGCTTGGGATTCCAGTGGCCTGGAATTTCAGAATTTTGGTCATACTCTGATGTAACATATAACTTTTGACAAGTCATTTTTCCTCAATTAAGTCCTAGTTGCCTCATCCCATACAATGAGAGAATGGGATTAAATGATCTCTAATAACCCTCTTGCCTAACTTAAGGACTGTTTACTTAGGAAGAGAGTATGACCATAAATAAAGAAGAAAAATGGAAGAAAGAAATGAATTTTATTTTTTCTTTCTTCCCTGTATCCAAATTGGGCTTAATATTAACAATCAGATGGTAATTGAACAAACTCATATTTCTTTTACATTCTTTCCAGGAATATTTAATGATTCTTACTGGGAAGGGAGACGTCTTTTTTAGAAGAAAACCTTTATATCCCAATTTGTTCATCTGCAACAAGTTTTATATTCAAACAATAAGCTCAATGAATCATGTATTCTTTGGCACTTTCCATTAATTGTATTATTCTAAAGATTTGATCTTTAGATGATATAGAGTATCATTTGTGAAAGTCTGTTAATGCTAATATCTTTATGAAGAATACCTTCAATGTTTATGGAAATTTATTCATATGAAGGTATTTTTGTTGTATATATACATATATGCCAGTAGTTATTTATATTTTCTTAGTCACCTTTTTTTCTTTTTGAAAATAATGTTTTTGTTTGTCATAAAATGGTGAGAAACAGTTAAAAGAAAAAAACTTAAATAAAACTTGATGAGAGATCTAACTAAGCTACATCATCCAAAAGTCATTTAAGGATAGTACAAAATAAATGAAAAATGGAAAGGATTTGTTAAAATTCTAAAATAAATGTTTATCATTTATATATTTGTATATATATATATAATATATTTATCAAATATATTATAATTTACTCTGGACTCTAATATCACAATCATTTAAGTATTACTTGAGGAAATTGAATTAGCTGACCTCTCAGCTTCTGTCTATCTTTAAACTCATGATCCTATGATTCTAAGTAGAAATGTAAGTAAACCAAAAAAAAAAAAAAAAAGGAAGAATAGCCATACCAGTCCAAATACATACAAGGGAGACCCATGCTGGTGGTAAAGAATTTGAGGTCTTGAGAGATTAATTCTCAAAATATTTTAAATGATGGAGGAATCAAAATGCTTTGCTTTGAAAAAACTTCATCCAGGTCACAAGCCATGACGCCCCCAAGCCATACCTTCCCCTCACCCACACCTCTTCCCTGAATCCTCTTCTTTTCTATTCAGCTTAGTAATATCACCAGATCCCATAAATTTAATGATCTCTGACCTATTTTTCAAGTCCTAACCTCTCCCCTGATATCCAGCCTCACATTTTCAGTTATCCAACTGCTTATTGAACTTTTTTGGGATAGGTAAGTAGACATCTTAAACTCAATGTATCCAAATATGAACTCGTTATCTTTCCCCCCATCCTTGTCAAGTCAAGTTAACATTTATTAAACACCTAATACGTGCCAAGTGCAATGTCAAGTACAAAGGGATACAATTAAAGAACAACAAAACAAAACAAGTAATAATAACAATAATAAGACTTAGTCCCTTCTCTCAAGGAGATTACAACCTAATGGAAAACCTAAATGGAAACATTTAAGCAACTATGTACAAAAAAGATATAGGTATGATGAACTGAAGATACCTTAAGCAAGCAAACACTTTTTAAATAGTACTATTTTTCAGCAATTGCTAAGTGCTCAGGATATATATTTAAGGAACTTATGTTCTATCAGGAAAAACATTATGTACTCATAAGTAAATATAATATGTACAAAATAAATAAAGGGTCAATTCTGCAAGGGATTTACTAGTAGATGAGGGAATCAGGAAAAGCTTTGTGTAGGAAGTAGCTTTTGAATTGAGCTCTGAAGGAAGCTAGGGATTCTAAGGTGTAGAGGTGAGAAGTGATTATTTTTGTTGTTCAGCCGTTTCAGTTGTGTCCAACTCTTCATGATCTTATTTGGGGTTTTCTTGGCAGAGATACTGGAGTGGTCTGCCACTTCCTTCTCCTGCTCATTTTATAGATGAGGAAATGGAGATAAAGAGGGTTAAGTGACTTGTCCAGGATCACACAGATAATAAGTATTTGAGGCCACATTTGAACTCAGGAAAAGGAGTCTTTCTGATTCCAGGCTTGGCCCTCTAAACACTATGCCACCTAACTGCCTGAAAAATCAGATTTCAAGATAACTTCCAATTCTGAAGTATTCTGGATGATGATTGTTATTGTTCAGTTATTTCAGTCATGTCCAACTCTTCATGACTGTATCTGTTGTTGTTGTTATTGTCATTTGGCAAAGATACTGGAGTGCCTTGCCATTTCCTTCTCTAACTCATTTTATAGATGAAAAGACTGAGGCTTACAGAGTTAAATGAGCTGGCCAGGGTCACACAGTAAGTGTCTGAGGCCAGATTTGAAGCCAGGAAGATGAGTCTTCCTGAATGCAGGACCAGCACTCTATCCACTGTGCCATCTAGCTGTCCAAGTATTTTATGCCTCTGCAAATGCATGGAAGTAGAAGATGATTTGTCATGTATGAATAATTTGATAAATTTTGGTAGAAGGTAGAATATGAAGTATAATGCTGTGTGATAATTGTGGAAAAGTTGGGAGGAGCCAGAATGTGAAGGAATTTAAATACGGACTGAAGAGTTTTAGTTTTGCCCAATAGGGAGCTATTGAAATTTTTAAGTAAGGAGATTCAATTCTGAGACCTGCGTTTTAGTCATTTTAGTAACTGTTTGGAGGATGGCTTGGGGAGAAACATGAGGGAAAGAGGCCATTTAGGAGGCTTTTGAAATAGTCCAGAAAAGAGGAGATGAAGGCATGAAATAAGGTGGGAGATATGTGAGAATTGAAACAACTTATGAAAGAGTTGTTAACAGAACAATTTGGCAACTGATAATAGAATGAGGGTAAGGGAAAAATAATGAAGAGTCAAGGGTGGCTTAGGTTGTAAATCTGGGTAACTGGAATGTTGGTTCTCTCAGCAGAAATAAAGTCAGAAAAGGGGGGGGGCAGAGCCAAGATGGCAGAGTAAAAGCAGTGACTTGCTTGAGTTCTCCCCCAAACCCCTTCAAATACATATAAAAAATGGCTCTAAACAAATTCTAAAGCAGCAGAACCCACAAAAAGACAGAATGAAACAAATTTCCAGCCAAAGACAGCCTGGATGGTTCATCAGAAAGGTATATGGTGCTGGACTAGGAGAGGAATGCAGTTAGGCATGGGCGCACAGGCCGCAGCAAACCTGGAGCAGGCCTCAGAAGACTGAATCGCAGGCAGCTGTGGCGGTTTGCAGACTTCTCCACCCAAGAACACCAAAGATGCCTTAGAAGGTCAGTGGTAAAACTTTGTTTTGGTGGTGCTGAGAGAGAAGGATAGTGAGGTTCCAGGTCCATTCACCTTGTGTGGCACCGGGGTGATGGCTGCCTCCTGAGCTCCTGGCCCACAGACTGAGGGGGAATCCAATGACTGATCAGAGGGGGATTGCAGGGATCTCTCTGCTGGTGCAGGATTCTCTTGCTTTGCCTGTGCTTGGATCTGGGTCACAGTTCTGGGTGGTGGTCCTGGGGTGAGGAGGAGCGCTGGCGTGGTGAAGCTTGTAGTGGCTGTGGACAGGAAACCCTCCTCACAGTTCCAAGACAGAAAAGAGTGCTCATAGACCAGAGCACAGGCCAGGAAAGGAGTAAACACCTTGCCCTTCATCATAGCACCTTGGAAGAACTGAAAATTTACAGGTCCCTAGAAGTAGCTCTGAAAACAGCTACACAAAACCCCTGAAGCTTGGGACAGTACATTCTCCACGCTGGAAACAGACTCCTTCCTTAACAAAGAGTTTATAACTCAAGTAATTGGCCAAGATCATGAGCAAGCAGTGCAAAAAGAGTCAGACTATATTATCTTACTTTGGTGACAAAGAAGATCAAAACATACAACCAGAAGAAGACAACGAAGCCAAAGCTCCTACATCCAAAGCCTCCAAGAAAAATATGAATTGATCCCAGATCATTGAAGTGCTCAAAAAGGATTTTGAGAAGCAAGTAAGAGAAGTAGAGGAAAAACTGAGAGTGATGCTAAAGGAGACCCAAAAAAAATACTGAGGAAAATAACACCTTAAAAAGTAGCCTAACCCAAATGGCAAAAGAAGTCCAAAAAGCCAATGAGGAAAAGAATGCCCTAAAAAGCAAAATTGGCCACATGGAAAAGGAAGTCCAAAAGCTTACTGAAGAAAATACTTCCTTAAAAATTAGAATGGAGCAGTTTGAAGCTAGTGACAATTTGAGAAATCAAGGCACTGTAACACTAATCCAAAGGAATAAAAAAAATAGAAAACAATGTGAAATATCTCATTGGAAAAACAACTGACCTGGAAAATAGATACAGGAGAGAGAATTTAAAAATTATTGAACTATCTGAAAGCCATGATCAAAAAAAGGGCCTAGACATCATCTTTCAAGAAATTATCAAGGAAAACTGCCCTGGTATTTTAGAACCAGAGGGCAAAATAGAAATTGAAAGAATCCAACAATCACCTCCTGAAGGAGATCCCCAAAGGAAAACTCCCAGGAATGTTGTAGCCAAATTCCAGAATTCCCAGGTCAAGGAGAAGATATTGCAAGCAGCCAGAAAGAAACAATTCTAGTATTGTGGAAACACAATCAGATAACACAAGATTTAGCAGCTTCTACATTAAGGGTCCAGAGGGCAGGGAGTGTGATATTCTGGAGGGCAAAGGAGATAGGACTACAACCTAGAATCACCTACCCCCCAAAACTAAGTATAATCCTTCAGGGTAAAAAATGGTCCTTCAATGAAATAGGGGACTTTCAAACATTCCTATGGAGAAGATCAGACCTGAATAGAAAATTTGACCTTCAAATATAAGACTCAAGTGAAACATGGAAGAGGTAAACAGGAAAGAGAAATCATAAGGGACTTATAAAGGTTGAACTGTTTCCATTCCTACATGGAAAGATGATATTTGTAACTCATGAGTCCTTTGTCAGTATTAGGATAGTGGGAGGGAAAAATTATATGTATGTATAGATAGACAGATAGATAGAGGGCACAGGGTGAGTTGAAGATGAAGGGGTGATATCTGGAAAATAAAATAAAGGGGTGAAAGAGGATTATACTGGGAGAAGGAGAAAGGGAGAAGCAGAATGGGGTAAATTATCTCACATGAAACAGGCAAGAAAAGACTTTTACAGTGGAGGGGAAATGGGAGAAGGTGAGAGGGAATGAGTGAATCTTATTCTCATAGGATTTGGTTTAAGGAGGGAATAACATACACAATGGGGTATGGAAATCTATCTTACCATACAAGAAAATAAGGGGGGAAGGGGACAAGAGAGCAGGGGGTTGATAGAGGGGAGGACAGATTGGGGGAGGGGATAATCAAAAGCAAACACTTCTGAGGAGGGACAGGGTCAAAAGAGAGAATAGAATAAATGGGGGCTAGGATAGGATGAAGGGAAATATACTTAGTTTGTCACAACAGGACTACTATGGAAGTGTTTTACATGACTACACAACTATAACCTGTATCGAGATGCTTGCCTTTTCAATGAGGGTGGGTGGGGAGGGAGGAAGGGAGAAAATTTGTAACCTAAAGTTTTAAAAACACATGTTAAAAATAAAGAAAAGAAAAAATGATATTAAAGTTCAGAAAAGCAGTGAGTTTTTTTGTTGTTTTTTGTTAATTGTTGTTGAAAAGATGAGTTTTGTTTTGGGTATGGTTATATTGAGATGTCTATAGGATATTAAGTAGAAAATGCCCCCAAAATGTTACAGGGAGTAGAGGTCAGAAAAGAAAAAGTATGTAAAAAAATTAAAAAAATAAGACATGTATTCAAGTGAAAAATCAGGAAAAAGGACCATGATGTAGGAAACTCAAAAATATTGATATTCAGAGGAACTAAAAGCAACAAACTTTTCTGGACATTTGTCTTCAGGAAATATTGTAAGAAAGTTTCAAGGAATTGGTTTAAAAAGTCCTACCAAATACATACATAAACAAATCACATGATATCTACAAAGACCAAACCAAGAATTAACGTCTAAAAATGTCATAGTTAAACTCCAAAATTATCAGGATAAAGAAAAGTAAAAGCTGCAAGCTGCCATAAGTAGAAAAATATCTTTCAAAAGAAAAACAATAAGGATCGTAGTGGACTTGATAAGGAATAAAAAGGATCACAGAGGGGCAGCTAGGTGGCGCAGTGGCTAGAGCACTGGCCCTGAAAGTCAGGAGGACCTGAATTCTAATCCAGCTTCAGACCAAACACTTGTCACTTACTAGCTGTGTGACCCTGGGCAAGTCACTTAACCCCAATTGCCTAAAATTAAAAAAAAAAGATCACAGAAATTCAAATATAGTATTTGGAAAATTAAAATTATGAGCCATGAATCTAGATTTGTTTTAACCCAGAAAATAATTGGTATTTTTTATTAAGATTGTTGTATTTACATTTATGTATATGTGTGTATATATAGATAGTGTGTGTGGCAAAAAGATATGTGTTTAAAACAATCAAGATAAAAGAATTGCTAACATTCTGAGAGAGAGAGAGAGAGAGAGAGAAAGAAAGGGAGACCAGAAAAGGAATGAGTCAGGGTATTCTTAAAGCAAAGATCTAATCTTTTTTTTTTTGGCAGGTTTCTTTTTTTAATTAATTAATTAATTTTAGTTTTCAACATTTACTTCCATAAGCTTTTGAGTTTTAAATTTTCTCCCCCTCCCTGCATTTTCCCTTCCCAAGATGGCGTGCAATCTGATATAGGCTCTATATATACATTCCTATTAAACATTTTCACGTTAGTCATGTTGTAAAGAAGAATTATACCAATGGGAAGAAACACAAGAAAGAAGAAACAAAAAAAAAAAAAGAAAAAACAAAAGAAAAAAGAGCAAATAGTATGCCTTGATCAGAAAAACTGGTTGTAAAAATTCTTTCCCATTTTTCTGCTTCTCTCCTAATCTTGGTTGCCTTGGCTTTGTGCAAAATCTTTTCAATTTTATATAATCAAAATTATCCATTTTGTATTTCATAATGTTCTCTATCTCTTGTTTGGTCATAAATTCTCTTCTCCATTAATCTGACAGGCAAACTATTCCTTGCTCTCTCAGTTTACTTATAGTATCAGCCTTTATATCTAAATCGTGCACCCATTTTGACTTTATTTCATATATAGGGTAAGATAGGTCTCATCTTTTAAATCACAAATTTCAAGCTGATAGGTACCTTGGAGAGTCAATGGTACAAATTCTGCATTTCAAAAATAAGAGACGTGACTTGTCCAAAATCATGCAGACAGAACATGTCATGTGTGACAGTATTTGGTTATGCATGCATATGTATCTATTCATAAAAGTTTATGACTATATCTATGCATAGACACACACATATACGTATACACATCCATAGAATATAAAGGGAAGTAAAGCAAAATCAATTGGGAAAGATAGGGAAAAGTCAGATTTTGAAGGGCTGTAAGTACCAAGTAGAAGAGTTTTTCTTTAATTCAGCTAGTTGACACAGTGGATCTAAATCCATGAAGACTTAATTTCAAATCCAGCTTCAGACACACTGTGTGACTCTAGGTAAGTCACTTAATCTGTGCCTTAATTTCCTCAACTATAAAGTATGCATAATAATAGCACGAACTTCCAGGGTTGTTGTGAGAGTCAAATGTGTAAATACGCTTAGTACAGTTCCTGGCACATAGTAGGAGCTTTATATACATATATTCTTATTTCCATCCTTCCTTTCATTCTGTTCTTTCTTTCCCTTCCTCCATTCCTTTCTTCCATAGACAGCCAAAAAAAAATTTAAGACAACAAAAGTGGAGGGAAGGGGTGGGGGATGAGAATCAAACTGGGGAATACCAGGCACCAGAGAAACTCTTTTAACTACCCCTTCTTGCCTGGGGCTGGCCAAGTTTATAAAGGCAAGTTATAAAAATTCAAGTTACATATACAAATGTAAAAGAGGGAAAGTAACACCAATTAATGTTTTAGGAAAAAAATGGAGTCATTTGAGAAAGAGGATAATTGTATTTCCTTTTTCATTATTTTTTCTCTAAGAAAAACTATTTCAGATTAAAAAATCATTAAGCATTTAACCTCTTTCTAATCTACTAAGAATTGCCTGTTTTTAAACCAAGTACCTGTTCCAAGAAAGCTGTCAGCCTCAGGCAATGGATCAAACTTGAAAAAGATCATGGAGTCGAGGGCTAGAGAGAACCTTAGACATTATTCATTCCACTCCCTCCTTTTAGGGGTCTAGAATGGAAGCTTTGTAAAGTAGCATGGAAAAGTGAAAAAAGATCACTAGTACTTAGAGTCAGAACTAGATTACTTACAGTCTATTACTAGAGAGACTGACTTACTAAGGAGGGAGTCAATCTACCTGAGTTAGTTTGATTCTTTGTTGAATGATGATAATAAAACATAGGGCCATAGGATAATGGCATCAAACCTGACTGTCTGACCTTAGAGGTCAATTAGTCTAGTTCTCTGATTGTACACACACACACACACACACACACGTGTGTGTGTGGCTATATATATGTACATATATGTGTGTATATGTATACACACACACACACACACACACACACACACACACATTGAGGCCTAGAGAAGTTACATAGGTGGCAGAATTGGGATTCAAACTCTATTCCTATGACTCCTAGCTCAGTGTTCTTTCCACTACAACATACTGATGCCCATATGTTACTTATGCTAGATGGGTAACAAGGAAAGAATTTTTTAAAAAATAATAAAACCATTATAAATGTCATATGATTAAAATTGTCATTCTTTTCATTCTATAGTCAATGAAGTTAAAATAGAAACAGACCTGGAATAAATCATTATCTTACTATTTTTGGTGTTTTGGTTGCTGCTGAGGCTGTTGTCATTGTTGTAAATGTTGCTGTTGTTCTAATGTTAGGTAAATTTGAAAAGGAATTAAAATGCTTACTTATTTATTATTATTTTTACTATTGAATAAAATGTTTGAGATGTAAGCTCATCTTCTCACTGAAGTAGGCTCACTAAAGTCATCTTTGGGACAAATCTAGTAATAGAACAGTAGTGATGATATGTACTTCATCCTATCCCCAAAGAATTTTGATTTCTTCCACTTTGTGTACCTCTTCTTTTTAAAAAAAAAACCAAAACTTTTCATTACACATGGCTTGGAGGTTATTAGGATGTGTAAAAAAAATGTTCTTAATCTTTTATGGGTCAACGTTACATCTGGGAGATTTGGAACAATAAATTTGTCTGTGATGGTGCTCTGGTTCCAACACTGTATAGAATTATTACATTCACAATAATATCTTGGTGTTTGTATTTGAAGTGCAGGCATTTGTCATCTGTGCAGGATTGTGACCTTCTAGTGCCTATTTCTAGCCACTTTATAATATCTTTCTAGGTATTGAGAAGATCCTAAATTTGCCATCTGCAGCTATTTGTTGCACAGTTACTTACAAAAATTTTTATTTTTCAGTGAGTTCAACATCCTTAAGGATAATCCATTTGTAATTTCTTGTAATAGTTGTTTGTCCTTCTTTCCTTCTTTTTGTATTAATTTATTTTAATTTATCAACAATCACTTCCATAAGCTTTTGAATTTAAAATTTTTCTCCACCTCCCCCCCCCAACTCCCTCTCCAAGATGGCACACAATCTGATACAGGCTACACATATACATTCCTTTTAAATATATTTTCACATTAGTGATGTTGTAAGGAAGAATTAGAGTCAATAGGAGGAACCACAAGAAGGAGAAAGCAAAACAAAAAAGAAGAAAAAAAATAGCAAATAGTATGTTTTGATCTGCATTCAAACTCCATAGTTATTTCTTTGAATGTGGATAACATTTTCCATCATGAGATCTTTGGAGATGTCTTAGATCATCTTAGATCCTTGCATTGTTGAGAAAGGCTAAGTCTATCAAAGTTAGTCATCACACAATGCAGCTGTTACTGTGTACAATGTTCTCCTGGTTCTGCTCACTTCACTCAGCATCAGACCATACAAGTCTTTCCAGGTTTTTCTGAAGTCTGCCTGCTCATTATTTCTCATAGCACAATAGTATTCCATTACCTTCATATGCCACAACTTGTTCAGCCATTCCCCAATTGATAGGCATCCCCTCAATTTTCAATTCTTTGCCACCACAAAAAGAACTGCTATAAATATTTTTGTACATGTGGGTCCTCTTCACATTTGTATGATCTCTTTGGGATACAGCTTTAGAAGTGTATTTGCTGGATCAAAGGGTATGCACATTTTTATAGCCCTTTGGGCATAGTTCTAAATTGCTCTCCAAAGTGGTTGGATCAGTTCACAACCCACCAACAATGCATTAGTGTTCTAATTTTCTCTCATCTTCTCCAACATTTATCATTTTCCTGTTTGGTCATGTTGGCCAATCTGATAGGTGTGATGTGGTTGTTTTGATTTCCCTTTCTCTAATCAACAGTGATTTAGAGCACTTTTTCATATGACTATAGATGGCTTTAATTTCTTCATCTGAGAACTGCCTGTTCATATCCTTTGACCATTTATCAATTGGGGAATGACTTGTATTCTTATAAATTTGACTTAATTCTCTATCTATTTTAGAAACGAGGCCCTTATCAGAGACACTGTTGTAAAGATTCTTTCCTAATTTTCTACTTTTCTTCTAATCTTAGTTGCATTGGCTTTGTTCATGCTAAAACTTTTTTCAATTTAATGTAATGAAAATTATCCATTTTGCATTTTGTAATGTTCTCTATGTCCTGTTTGGTCATGAATTCTTCTCTTCTCCATAAATCTGATAGGTAAACTATTCCTTGCTCTCCCACTTTGCTTATGGTATCAGCCTTTATATTCAAATTATGAACCCATTTTGACTTTATTTTGTCCTTCTTTTATTTGTCCTTTCTTGAAAAGGAACATAATATCAGGAATATGATGTCATGACTTGCAAGTGAATTGGATTTAAGTGATGGAGGACTATGCAAAATCACCAGCCTCACTCTGTCCTCTGGAGTCATCTAAGTCCAGTGGCAAGATATAGATCAGGACACCTGGAGATGGCCCCCTCTTGTAATAGTAACCTGGCCCTGAACTGCCATCATTAACTCCTCCCTTTCCACAAACAAAACCATATGATTCTCATGTATTTTTCTGTGTGTGAGGTAGGCTACTATCACGTTGGGAGAGCCTATTCATTCCAAACTCGAATTTCAGTAATTTTATAGACTCTATCTAGAGCTATGCCACCAATTTTGTTTATGTTTGACAAATCATGTTATTACCTGTTATCAAATTTTAACATTGTTTGGTGAAGTTATGCCTGCTAAGTTTTTGCTCCATTTATTATATGCTCTATGAATGTCTATTAATGTTCTTTTTCTTCATCATCATCAATCATTAATCATCATCATCATCGTCACCCACTACTGAATGCTCAAAGTCAGATAGCTATTGGTAGGCTTCAAACTAGAACCTACATTTCCTCCACCCTCACCCCACCCCCACATTCTCCTGCACTCTCCACTCTCACTATGCTGATTCCTCTCCCAGTAACTGTGCTCATATCTTCATGTCCTTTTTGCACTATATATGAGAATACAAAGTATATAGATGAGAATGAAAGATAGAAATAGGATTGGGAATAGCAATAATATATATGAGGAGTAACAATTATCTCAGAATTTCTACAGGAAAATATTCAATTTTGGGAATTATCTACCTCTTTTCCCCAAGGAATAAACATAATAAAATGCCTTTTGATTTTTATATAAATAAAATATTTATATGTAAGCACTCATTGGGAATGTATTTTAAAAGATGCAATTTTACTAGCAACATGATATTTTTGTATAAAATACCAAAGGATAAAAACATTTAGTAAATACCCTCGAAAACCCATAAAAAATTCAGATGGCTAGCATCAAGAATTTTGTTAGCTACTAGATTGCTAATAATAAAGGGGTTGATTTTTTTTTTAAGTTCAACCTCTTCCTTCCAGATCAGTAAATTTTGATAAAGGCCCATTTACACCTTCTACAATCTCTGTTAACTGGAGCTATAAAATTTACAAATGAATA
This sequence comes from Vombatus ursinus, assembly GCF_900497805.2. Classification (NCBI taxonomy): domain Eukaryota; kingdom Metazoa; phylum Chordata; class Mammalia; order Diprotodontia; family Vombatidae; genus Vombatus; species Vombatus ursinus. The sequence goes on from NW_020947238.1 coordinate 700,554, forward strand.
GAATAAACTTTCACCACATTTCTCACAAAGACTGCTCTTGCTTAACATGTTTAGCACATCTATCTTACTGGAGAATAAAAGTAATAAGACTGTAGAATCAGAGTCTTAAATACAAAAACAGTAGGAGTATTCATCTCTTTATTTCTAGCTGTCTTTGAAACAATTGCTAAAAGACTCTTCTCTGTCTCTAGATTTGGCCTTTTTGTGGAACAGAGGGCAATCATTTCCTGGCCTGAATTTTGGAATGAGACAAATTTCAACTTTTCCCATTTCTTCTGATGTGTCCCTCCTTTATCTTATTGGGGTTGACAGTTGAGATGTGAATGCTTTCCTGGTTTAGAAACTTTTTATTCTCTAGGATCAACTTTTTCATGCCAGCCGTCAATTGCACAGGAGTTCCTCTTCCTTCACTTCCTCAGGCTCCATCTCTACAGTGCCTCTGCCTGCCTCTGCCCCTGCCTCTGTTTCTCTCTCTCTCTCTCTCTCTCTGTCTGTCTCTCATTCCTTCCCTCTTTTTCTCTCTCTCTTTGTTATATATGTATGTACACATATACCAATACATATATACAAACATACATACATACATACATGTATATGTGTCTGTATTTAATCTGTACAAAAATGACCTTAGAAGCTATCTAGTTGAACCCTCAATACCACTTTTTAAATGAGACACAGAGAGTATAAGTGACTTGCCTTTGTTCAAATAGATAGTAACAGCAATATTATTTGAATTCAGTTCCTCTGACTCTAAAATTGATGTTCTTTCCACTATATTACTCGTCTCTAATTTGTTCTTCACCCCACCCCCACCCCTGACTTTCCGCTGGGAAATAGAGACTTTAGCTTATCTATATTGATGTCAGTAAAGATATCTCTAGAAATCATGCAAGCATTCAATATAACAGTGCATATTTAATAAAGGACAGCTTTTGCTTCACCCCATAGAACAAATGAAGAAAATGCAAAGTATTTGCAATAGCTCATAATGAATTTCTGTAATTATCTTCCCTGTTTGGTGAATACCTCCAACCCTCTAGGGTTCTATACAGTCCATCAAACTCGTAGTGCCACAATGTGGTATGGACTCCCTTCAGAAAAGAAATGAACTTAAGGATGCTAGAGATCCAGTTCCTTCTCCTAGAATTCTAGTGAGCCCTTGCATGGTTCCTTTCTTGATCCCAGGGACCTACACAGGTCTGTAGATTTGTGGTATTTTCTCTCCCCAGGAACTCCCCCTTCTCACTCTAAAAGAGAGCTATTAAACTCAGGCAAAGCACAAGTGGCTCCCCGAACCAGATTAAAATGTAATTGTAAAATGTTTAACAAAATAAATAAAAATACAACATCGATAATGTTAATTTGTGGTTTTCTAAGGCAATATGCAGCCCACAAGGATCCATTTCTATTTGAGTTTGACATTATTGTTTTGGAAGACTAGGGACAATGTTGACCATATGATTCCCATCTCTTAGAGAAACTCATTTGAGAACATGTAACCTCTGCTACTGCCTCTACAAAATAGATCCATGAGTTCTTTCTACTTGACCGCATCTTGCTACTAACCGTTGCCATCTTGTGTCTTTTTTTTTTTAGTGAGGCAATCGGGGTTAAGTGACTTGCCCAAGGTCACACAGCTAGCACGTGTCAAGTGTTGGGTCTGAGGTCAGATTTGAACTCAGGTGCTCCTGACTTCAGGGCTGGTGCTCTATCCACTGCGCCACCTAGCTGCCCCATTGCCATCTTGCGTCCAAGAACTCTTAACGTCCAGTGACACTAGACCTCTTATTATTTCTTGAACAAAACAATTCACTTCTCAACTGAATTTTCTCTGGTTATGCCCCTTGCCTGGAGTCCCTCCTCATCTCTTCCTCCTAGTGTCCCTGTATTCTTTCAGTCCCAGATAAAGTCATACATTCTCCAGGAAGTCTTTCCTCATCCTTCTTAATGTTACTGTCTTCCCTTTATCAATTGTTTCCAACTTATCCTGTATATAGTTTGTTTTTACATAGTTATTTGCACGATGTCTTCCCAATTGGACCGTGAGCTCCTTGAGAGCAGGGACTGTCTTTTGGCTTTCTTTATAACTTCTTTACTTAGTATAGTGCCTGGCACATATAAACACTTAATAAATTGTTCTTGACTGACTGGTTAATGGGAGGTGGGAGTGGAAGATAATGATTGGTTATAAAAAGCATAATTACCAATTAACTTCCTTCCTAAACTAATAATACATTTTTTGTATTGGACAGTATTCATCAATTTTCCAAGGAGTCTCTAATTTACTACTTCTACACTAGAACTTATAACTTTCAATTAGATCCAAGTACCTGTTCATGAAATGTATATCTAGAAGGACATATTGATGTGTGTATTATATGCAAGCTGATAGAATTTCAATTATATATGTATATATGTGTGTGTTTCCATATATATAAACATACATGTACACACATATGTATTATATGTATGTGCAAGATACATTTCAGTAATTTTTTTTCCAATAGATATCTTTATGGTTAATTATTGTTGCATTGAAGCTTATGAAAGTGAAGGCATAAACTATCTATCAGTTTCCATGGGTTTTTTTTTGAGAACTCTGCAGTAAAAACTGAGGCAGAAACTGGTACATTTCTCCCCTTTTCTCTTCATTCTACTTATCTTTATTATATGTTCATATAATTATGCTCTATATATACATTTACATGCATTGAAAACAAGTGTGATGTAGCAGTATAACTATGTCCTTTTAGTTCTACTTCTGCCACTTGTTTGTTGTCATCTTGAACATGTTTCTTAACTTTTACACTTTGGTTTCCTCAGCCAAAAAATGGGAATAGTAATATTAGTCTTAACTACTTTATTGAATTGTTGTGAGGTATTGAGTTACCACTCACTGGAGATCTTGTATCAAAGGCTGAACACTTGTTGGCTCTTTCACATAGGCATTGAATTAGTTGGTCTCTGAGGTCCCTTTAAACTCTGGGATTCTATGAAATGAGACAACATGCAGGCATAGTATTTTGTATGTCCTCAAATCCATACAAAGTCTATATAAACAACAAAGTCAAATGGTATGCCTTGAGAAGCACAAACAATAGCCATCTTTACAAATATAGTAGATGTCTTCAAATAGGTGAAGAGCTATGCTTCTGAAAAACAGTTAGACCTGTTCTTTTTGACTCCAAAGGGAAAAAATTATGGATAATAGAAAGAAGTTACAGAAAGGCAGTTTTCAGTTTGACTTAAAAAAAAATCCTAATTGCCCTCCCTCCTCATTTGCATATACACAGGTCATACACAGGTCCATAAATGTAAAACTTTGCCTATAATGTCAGATTCTTTTTAATGCATTGATCAATTTTTCTGAACCAAAAATTCAAGAGCAAAAACATAATTTTTAAATAATCTTTATTGTAAGGGATGATTCTCTAGGTGGGAGGAAGGGGAGGGATACAGGGATAAATGTGAATGACATAAAAACAAAATATATCACTAAACATCTATTTAAAAAAAATCTTCCTAACTGAGCTGGAATATAGTGGCTGCCCTATAAATGAAAATCTTCAAGCAAAGGCTGGGTGACCACTTGCTACTCAGCTACTACATTGTAGAAGTGATTCTTAAGGATATGACCTCTGAGATTTTGTGCAATTTGACGTTAAAGTTGTTAGACCCTAATTTGTGTTTTAGTGTCAAAAGTCAAAACTCTAGAAATGGGGTCTGTGTGTTTCATATAGTTATTAACTCTAATTGCATTCTTTCCATCTCTTTATTATATATGCACATATATGTGTGTATAGATACATATGTATGTGTGTAGAGACTCAGTGGATAGAGTGCTGGGCCTGGAGTAAGAAAAATCTAAGTTCAAATTCAGCTGCAGATACTTACTACCTGCATGACTCTGGGGCAAATCACTTAACCCTTATTTGCTGTAATCCACTAGAGAAGGAATGGCAACTCCAGTATCTTTGCCAAGAAAATTCCATGGATGTTATGGTCTATGGGTGTCATAAAAAATCAGACACAATTGAATGACTGAACAATAATAGCATGTGTGTATATGTATATATGTGCATATATGCACATATACATGTGCATATGCATATGTGCATATATGCATATAAATACATACGTGCATGCATACTCTGTATGTATGTATATACATGCACATATGTGTGTACATGTGTTGCAAGAATAGCTTTTAGATCAAATTCTGTCATTGTTTCCCACCTCCACAGCTATGTATGCCTTTGTTGTTACCTTTGATTAATATTGTTATCCAGTATTGAGTTTTATGTGTTATTACTTGTCCCAAATCTGTTCGTTTGTTTGTGCTCCCTAAGGACCTTTTAAAAAAATCATGTATTAGTTGTCCTGGAGCTCTTGCTGTAAAGCTTTTTCAGAAAGTAAATAAATTAGGATGCTAATTGTATCCACAAAATTATGTTAGAGTAACATTTCCTTTGGACTACAAATGTCTCAGTGGAAAAAACAGTTGGCCAATAATAGCTTCTTGAAATAGCAGATGTAAATTTTAAATTGGGAAGTCTACCTAGATGCTGTGCTCCATGCTGTTTGATGATGTTGCATTAATGGTATGGTTTTAATGGCAATGATTTCTGAGTTGCACACCTGGGGCTTCCCCTGGGAAGTTTTGTTCTTATGGGAGAAAATATAGCTACTCAGAACTACAGGCATTAATTCAATATATATATATATAGTACAGTAGGGTGGTTAAAGATGAAGAAATAAACTATAGACAGCCAGTTTGGATTCGAGGACAATTCCCAGAAGATAGTAAGTTGCTTGGAGAAAGTAAGAAGGTTAAGGATCAGGGTAAGAGGATTAGTAGAGAAAAAGGGAAGAGTTATATGATTACATGGTTGTATAACTTCGCATCAAGCTTTTAGTTGATCCCACATTCGTCCTTTTAAAGGATTTCAATTTTTTTTGTCTTTAACAAGATCATCTAGAATAGCACTCTTATATGGGGCAGAGAAGGACAAATAACCTGGCCTTTATATTTCCCCCAGTGAATACCACTGTGATCTGATACCACCGGCATTTGGAGCCAGGTAACTTGTACCTGGAGTAGACAAGATTCACAGAAATCCTGCTTTCTCCCAGGGAAATCAGCATGGATCTTCTAATCCACAAGGCCAGTCCCTATGCCACAATAGTAATAGAGAGAATGCAGTTCATTAGGCATTTAAACCATGGGTCTCCCAAATCCAACCCAATTACTCTCTTTGATAATTTATTCTTCCCTCATCTCTGATTCCTATAGATTAATCAGGAAGGACATCCAATATGTATCCTTGCCATAGAGTCTCAAGTCTGACCTTTAATCCAAGAAAAGTTTTATATATAATCTTTTCCACTCTACACATCTCATTCTTTATCTTTTTTTTTTTATTTTTGAGGTTAATTTCAAGAGAAGCTTGATGAGAGCTTGACTTTTATACATGCATCTTCAAAGTTTCACCTATACAATGTTCTGCCTTTTACAGGGAACAAACTTTGCATTGGTACAGAAGAAAAAAGACTTTTAATCTAGCGGTCTTCACAAACTTTTTATTTTTATCTCATATTCCTATCAATAATAAAAATGAGCATAGACCCCAATATGTGCACATACACCTTTTTTATAAATTATGTACATATGCTACTGTACCATTATTTATATTAAAAGTGTGGAAAATAGAAATGAAAACATGATAAAATACAGATGAAATAATATGTGATTCTAAAGTCATTAGGAAGTCACTGGAGTTAATTAGGAGAGTAACATGGCCATATCATCACTTAAGGATTGGTGTGGGGAGAAACTGAGGTCAGAGAGACCAACTTAGGAGTCTATTGCAACATTCTATACCAGAGGTGACGAGGACCTGTATGTAAGTAAACTGAATACATGTGAGAGGTGATGTGGAAGTAGAATTGGAAAAATAAAAGATGGAATATGGGGAGTAAGAGACAGTGAGGAGTTGAGGTGACACTGAGGTTGACACGCATGCTTAGAATAATAGTTGTGCCATTGATGGACAAAGGTAGGTTGTATAAAAGGGCAGATTTTGGGGAAAAACATTACAATGATTAGGCAGTTAGCTGGTGAGGTAAATAGAGTGCCGGGCCTAAAGTCAGGGGGACTTGTTGTGAGTTCAAATCTGGTCTCATACACTTATTAGCTATGTGACCTTGGACTAATCTTTTAACACTGTTTGCCTTAGTTTCCTCATCTATAAAATGAGCTGGAGAAGGGGAACCACTCTAATACCTTTGCCAAAACACAAAACAAAACAAATGGAATCATAGAGAGCTAGACATGACTGAAATGACTGAACAACAACAATACAATGATAGTTGGGTTGTAACTCACAGCCCATAAGTGACCATCTTAGCTAAATAAAAAGTGGAGGGTGTTGGGGGAGAAGGGTTCTTATGTAGTACTGCCCTGAATCACAGATCTGATCCTTCGACATCTGACCTGCCACATCTATAATGGGATCTGGGAGCAAGCGGTGGACCTGCTTCAGTTAAGAAGGGTAGATAATTTCCCTCAATAACCCAAGTATGGCTACTGCTGTTGGTGCTTTGGTAAGAAGTGAAAATTTATACATCAGAGGGAAGGAGGGAAGGGAGTAGCGCCCATACATAAGAGTTGGTGTGGGCATACTGGAAAGAGACAAGCCTTACATTGGCCATTGCAAGGAAAGTGAGATGCAATTCATCTTCCTACTCTCTCATCTTCCCACCCTGCAACTATCTGATCATATACCCTTTGAAATCAGGTCATGGCTCCCACTTTGGACACTACTGCTTAAGTTTACCTTCTTGGCTAGGCACTGAGGTTAGACTTAAATCTGCATGAAGAGGAGGCTGAGTTAACCACACCTTGCAGCATACCTGATGGGTCTATGGGAGCAGTAAATAGGACTGTTCTTAAACAAACATTCTAGTAAAAAGGATAATTGCCCACTAATTACCAAATTCAACATCATCTAAGGCACACTTTAGCTCAATTAGGCTGTCTTTGTAGGACTGGTCATATGTATTAGGTGTAGGCTGTGATATCAATGTACCTTTCCCGATTTTCATTCCAGGTATCTGCAATTCTGCCATTAAATCCTCTTTCCAAAAGGCAGGTGCCTATCCAGAGGTCCTTTTCTTTACAATAAATCCCTTTGGCTGGCTTGCAAACTTAAACTTTATTTCATCCATAGTGTGATGTAAATTCATTTGTAAGGTCAAAGTCCAAGTTGAGAGTAGAATAATCAGAATTGACACCTTAATGTGAAAAAGAGGAGACTTTTTTTTTAAGAATGGAGAAATGACTTTGAGCTCTCAGAGTAAGCAGTGCTAAGGATACAGAGTTTAGACAAAAAGGTCCAGGATTAAGAGTCAAAAAGCATGACCTGCTCTCCATGCATGAGTAGCCATGGGTATCTGGAGAGAAGAAATGACAGGTGGTAAAATAGTGCAAGTGAACTGATTGACTTCAGAATTTACTTGGGTTTGGACCAGTGTATCTAGAATGTATCAGTGGATTGGACCTGTGAAATGAACATTTTACTCATGGACTCTAGAGGGTTTAACCTCCTTTTTATAATAGTCTTTCCCTACTAAAATATAAGCTGCTTGAGGGCAGGAAATGTCTTTTCTTTTGCTTTATATTTACATTCCCAGTCCTTAATACAATGTCTTGAACATAGCACATAATACATGCTTTATCTATCTATTCAAGTCATAATTTTGAAAAAGTCTTGGTCCATCCAACCTTCTTTTCATTTTTGATCCTGGTTCTAGAGTTGACAGGATCACAGAATTTCAAAGATAAGGAGGATATTGAGGCTTATCTATTCCAAACTTTACCTAAGCAGTTTCTCTTCAATAACATCCCCAAAAGACACCATCAGGCCTCCTCCCTTTGACCAGCTCTATGGATATAGAGCTTACTACTTCCTAAGTCAACATCTGCAATAATCTTCTCTGAATAGTGTCTAAAATGGCACCTTGAGTACATGGTATAAGGGGGGACCAAGAAGTAACATAGGTGCTGAATGGATCCAGAGTCAGTCAGTCAGTTATAGGCATACAAGTTTGTGTGATGGCTTCCCTACCCTATTGTCTTGAGAGCACATAGGTAACTGAAGCATGGATTGAGTCGTATACCCTGATTGAGAGCCCAGATCTCTTAGGTCCCTACCCTTATCTCTAATTGTTATTGCTGGGTAGATTCTCAGAGACTGAATGGAAGGGGGACCTTAGGAGCAGTCAGTCAGTAAGTGGTCTAGACTCACCCTGTGATTAGTAAAGTTTACTAACTTTGTACACATGCATTTGGAAGTTTGAAGTTTGTTAGGCTGATAGTAATTGTTGGATATATAGGAAAATTTTGAAATATAGAATTCAGAAAGGAGCTACTTCTGTCAGTTAGGGCCCACCAATAGGCCTTCTCTCACACTTGAGAACTTAATAAGTACATTTTGATGATGATGATAATAGTAGATTTTGTGAACCTTTTTTGGAGAATAATTAAGGACTTCAGATTAAGTGGAGAACGTCAGATGAAATGGGCCTGGGGTTACTTGGATAGCCTAACTTACATGTTGAGATCATCAAGCAAAAAAATAAATTCAAAAGCATAGTTTAGCAAGGCTGCAATGTGTCCTGCCAGATGTATGCTAATAAGCTCCAAGGTGAGAATAAATCTATGGAAGTGTTTGCAAAGTGAGAAGTGTGGTTCAGCTCTTTTTGGGGTGGTTATTATTGTTTACAAGTGTGAAAGGAGCCTGGGAGAATCACAGCAACAGCTTTAAAGTATTTTGAAATCCATAACATCGAGTCATCTGTTGGCATGTGAAAAGTAGTTTACTGTGACTGAAGAAACTCCCGAAAGTAGAGTAAAGGTGGCTTATCCCCATGTTCTCTAACTTTACCTGGTCCCTGAACTAGGAACTTGCTAGCTATAGGTTTTGAATCATCAATTATTTGGAGAGTTGCATGAAACAGACTATTGTATACTGGGTGAACCAATATCCAAAACTGACCCTTTCAAGAGAAAGCAGCATAATGTGGTCACAACAGCTCCTGTATTTGAAACTAAATGCTGCACCTTATGGGTATGCTATTGGGTAAAATAATTTTATCCCATTTCAACCTCAAATTTTGTTTATATTTTTATATCTGTAAGATAGTTCACCGAGGTCTCTTTCAGCTTCAACATTCTTTGAGTCACAGCTTCAAAGCTGAAAGGGACTTTACAGGTCATTCAGTCTAACACTATTATTTTACATATTAAGGAATGAAAACATAGATAGGTAAAGAGACTTGCTCAAGATCATAGAATTAGAAGTTTGAGCTAGGATTTGAACCTAGGCCCCTAACTCCAAATCCAGCATTTTCCTCAATATATCACAAGCCTACGAGGATAAATCTACATAGACTGGGGAATACTAAAAGTTAAGTGATACTGATATCAAAATAGGGTCATAGAATCACAGAATCATAGAATCTCTAACATTGAGACAGAGGAAAGCCAGAGTGCCATGTCATAGCCTTTAGCTTGGACCCTGATGTTCTGTGAAGATTGAAGGTGCCCCATGAAGGCAGGGAGAAAATCTGACATTTCATCCATAATTCCCACAAATTGCTTATGAAATCTATGCTTAGTGGTTGGTTATTACTATTCAGCAGTACCCCAGTCATGACTTGGATGGCCCCCCTCATCTAGAAGTTGCACTGTTTTTCAATTCTAATCAGTTCATCCTGGACTTTTTATAGTCATAACCCTTTCTAACATAAACTGCCAAATTAGTCTCATGTCAGATCTACAATGGAGAACAGTGGCCACCAGCCTGAAAAGCTAATCCATCTCTCACAGTTCATAGAACTGGGTTGCTGAAAGTAAACTACAGATGACTCATGGGGTAAAACTTTACTTTTTGTTCCACCTCAGAGAAATGAATTCTACTCTGGTTCATATAAATTAAGATTCAGCAATGGGAGACTAGTCATAACATTCAAACCTGAAGGGATCTTTGTGGATGATTTAATCAGACACCCCTGTTGTACACAACAATACCTCTAGCTCTTAGAATTCTTCATGTCCTTCAAAACTCAGTTCAAATACTATCTTCTTCAAAATCCCTGTTCCAATCCCCCCAGGTGTTGGTAGCATCTCCTCTAAGGTTACCTCCCATGTACTCTGCTCTAATGTTTTATTGTATTTCTTATACTATGGAAGCTCAAGTATAAAGTAATTCAGTTTTGCAGAGAGGTGAAGGCAATGGTTGTGTTTTCTTTTCTGGTTACGAATTTTTCCTTTTTTTCCCCCACATTTGCTTTTCCTGTTTTGAAAAAGTGAGCTAATGAAATTCCCACTTTCCTGGTACCCTTGAATTAACTTTTAAAACATTGAAATCCTAGCAAGGGATATCAGTGGTCATCGAGTCCAACTCATCCCTGAAGAATAAGGACTTCATTATATCTTACAAGTGGCCATCTAGCCTTTGCTCTTAAAGATGTCCACTGAGGGAAATCCTACTTAACAACTTCTTGAGCCAGTTTAGTAAGTTCCTTTAATAAGTTCCCCATCTGCGACATGTCAAGCTCAAATCAAATGCTACATGTTCTTGCTACATTAACTCCCTGGAGCCAGGCCAAAATATCTTCCATATAATCCTTTAAATACATAAAGACACCATTCTGTTCTTCTGTTCTACTCACCCCACCCCCTCATTCCTTCTTTTTCTCATGCTACACACCTGTAAGTTACTTCAACTGATTCATAAATGGCATGAATTCTAGGCCTTCTGCCTTCTTGTTTCTCTTCTCTGAATGCTTTCTAGTTTATCATTTTCTTAGAATTCAAAACAATAGTTTTCCAGTTGCAGATTGATGGTGACAGAATACAACAGGACTACTATTTCCCTAGATCTAGAAACCAGGCTTCTCAGAATGAAATCTAAAACAATGTATTGTTGACTTACATATCTCAGTGTTGATTCATATTCAACTTAAATCTCTCATTTTTTTCAGATGATCTATTGTATATATATACATATATACATATATGTGTGTGTATACATATATACATACATATATATACACATGTCTTTCCCATCTTGTACTTGTCAGGACAGTTTTTTTTTTCTTTCTTTCTTTCCTTTTTTATTTTAGGCTTAAATACTTTTTTAAAATTTATGCTTAAATGCTAAAACTTAAATATAATGAGAAAAGAAAAAGAAACATATTAAACTTAAATATTGAAACTTAAATACAAAATAAGAAAAGAAAAAAAACATTGTCATGTGCACAGCAGAACATAAGAAAGGATTCACAATATACAGCAACAAATTTCCATTTCAAGAAAGCCTATATAATATACACTATGCATTGTGTAGAAAGCTGTCCATCTTTTCTTTGCTTCCTCGTAAGTTTTCTTTTGTTCTCTGTTGTGCACTTTTTATTTTTTTCTTTTTTCCTCCTTCCTCCCCACCCCAGAAGTCTAAAATTGAATGCGGATACATTCATATGCATCAATTTAAGACCATACTATACTACTTTGTCCTGTATTTCTCTGAGGGTGTACTTCTTCTGTCATAAGTCCAAGTTTTTTTTTTCCATGTTTTTCCAAGTCTACCAACTTGTCATTTCCTACACCACAACAATATTTTAACCTTACGCTATCTAGTCATTTTAGATAGTCTAAAACAATGTTGATAGATATAGTTGACACATAGTGTAGTTTCCCTATTTTTCTCTTTCCATTAAATCTATTTTAGCCTTAAACTTATTCAAAATCATGATTACCACCCCTGCTCCTTTTTTCCTAACAAATTCTGCTCCTGATCTTTATTTTATATTTGTGCATATCTCTTATTTCCTATCCCTCCTAACTCCTTTACTTTACTTCTACCTGCTACCTTGCTTTCCTATCACTTAACCTACCCCCTTCCAAGAATCCCTCCCTTATCCTCCCTTTCCCATTAATCTAAATACTCTTCTATACCTTCTTTTAACCTATTCTTCAACTCTCTCCTCTAAAGATTCCTCTCTTAACCTCTTCCCCCTTCCTATTCCCTTAGCATTTTATTTCTTTTTGAATCTGGAATATATACATACATACATATATTCCTGATGAAAGTAAGTTTCCAGAACTAACAGACCTCTTCCCCCATCTAATTTCCCCTGTGTTGGTTCTTCCTCTCACACCTCATTTGTATAAGATAATTACTTTTATTTAGCTGTTCCTAAATGGTTTTACTTTTAAAATCATATCATACTCAAGTCTACCCCCAGTATTTCTTATGAACTACCCAATTACTAATAAGAATTTTAGACATATATTTTACATTAACTCATTAAAAGGGCAAACAGTCTGTCCTTATTGAGTCCCTTGTAATTAATCTTTAATATGTACCTTATATTTCTCTTGGCTCTTGTATGTCAAATCTTCTATTAAGTTCAGATTTTTCTTTTTTAATACAATCTTAGAAGTCTGACAATTCATTAAATGTCTGTGTTTTTTTCCTCTTCTGGATTATGCTTAGCTTTGCTGGCTGTAATATTTATGGCCAGAACCCCAGATCTTTTGCGTTTAGATATAGAGTGTTCCAAGATCTGTGATCTTTTAGTGTCACCACTGCTAGGTTTCATGTGATTCTAATTGTGGCACTGACATATTTAAATTTTTTTCTTGTTGCTCATAATAGTTTATCCTTGAGCTAAGGGTTTCAGAATTTGACTATGATATTTCTTGGGGGTTTTTCTCATAGAATCTCAGGTGGTGATCAGTAAATTTTTTCTATTTCTATTTTCCCCTCTTCATCTAATGCTTCAGGACAATTTTCTTTAATTATTTCTCATATTATTGTATCAAGATTCTTTTTTTTTTTTTTTCATCATAGCTTTCAGGTAGCCTGATTATTACTGTTTTCTCTTCTTGATATGTTCTCTAGATCGGTTGCTTTTCTCATGAGATGTTTCACATTTCTCTTCTATTTTTTCATTCTTTACTCCTGCCTCACATGAAGTGGTAGCCTTAATCCTTACCAAGGTTAACCTCTCTACTTGCAATAGGCAATCCCATTCTATACCCTGTCCTTCAACAGATTGCTTCTTCTGTTGTCCACACTCTATCTCTTATCTTCAGTATCTACTTATCTACTTGCTTTTATTTTTTACTGCTTACTAACATACTCAGGTCTTCCCCATCTTCAAAAAACCCAACCTTGATTCTTCCATCTCAACTATCATCCTGCCCTTGTGGCAAAACTCCTTGAGAAGTCCCTAAACTAAGTGTCTAAGCAGTTTCTCATCTCACTATCTTTTTAACCCCTTACATTCTGGCTTCTGACCTCAATATTCCACTGAAACTACTCTCTCCAAAGTTACCAATGACCTAAACATTGTCAAATCCGATGACCTTTTCTCAGTCCTCATTCTTCTTCACCTCTCTACAACCTTTGACATTGTTGAGCACTACCCTGTTTTTGATATTTCCCTTTAGGTTTTTGGGACAATACTCTGTCCTGGTTCTTTTCTTACATATTGGACTACTGTTTCTCAGTCTCCTTTTGCCCTCTAATTGTAAATGTCCTACAAGCCTCTGTCCTAGACCCTCTTCCCTTCTCCCTCTATACTACTTCACTAGATGATCAGTTCCCATGGATCTAATTATGATCTGTATGCTGATTCTGAAGTCTACCTATCCTGCCCTAACTTCCTCCAGTCTTGCATTTCAGACATCTAGAACCAGATGTCCAGTAGATATCTTAAATATGATATGTCTAAAACTGAACCTATTTTCATCCCTAACTCCTTCCTCCTCAAACTTTCCTGTTATTGTCAAAAGTACCACTATCTATAGGGTCTCCCGGGCTCCCAATATGAGTGCCAACTCTGACCCCTCACTATATCTCATCCTCCATATCCAATCCCTTGACAAGTCCTATCAATTTCACCTTTGCAGTATTTCTCAGATATGCTCCCTTATATCTTCTGATACTGCAACCATCCTAGTCCAGGTCCTTATCACCTCATGCATGGATTGTTGCAATAGTCTGCTATTGGTTCAACCTGCTTCAAGTCTCTCCTCACTCCCATTCATCCTCTATTGAGCTCAGGTCTAACTGTGCAACCCCCCCCCCCCCACAAATACATATTCAGTAAGCTCCAAGGACTTCTTTTTTAACAGCACATAACAAAAAGAAAAAACAAAAGAATAAGCTCCCCCCCCCCCCCCCCCTACATGTACACATTCAGTAAGCTCTAAGGACTTGATAAGAAGTCAAATCCTCTGTTGGGCATTCAAAGTCCTTCATAACCTATCACTATTATATCATTTTCAGTCTTATACTTTACTCTTCAAGCCAGTGACACTGGCCTTCTGGCTATTTCACAAACAAGACATTCTATCTCTGGGCATTTTCTCAAGCTGTCCTCCATGCCAGCAATGCTCTCCATCCTGGTCTCTACCTCCACACTTCTCTTGTTTCCCTCAAACCCCATCTAAATTCTACCTTCTATAAGAAGCCTTCCGGAACCCCTTTTAATTCTAGTGCCTTCCCTCCATTAATTCCTTCCTATCTATTTTGTGAATTGCATGGGATGTTCAGGGTGAATTGTAGGAGGGCTTGCGAAGAGCCCTTTTCAGGGCTGCTCATCCACCTTTGGTATCCACTTTCACCCAACTCTTACCTGTGGCTCCAAGAAGCTGTAGCATTCACAGCAGTCACACCCCAGTAAAATCATTTTGGCCAAAGGGCTAAACTAGGTTGAGGGTAACCAACAGACCTCAAACCTGTGGATGATTAAGGGGTATGTCTCCCACAAGTATGTGAAGATTCCCCCTGGCAGGAAGGATGGATAAGAACAATTTGTCCCAACAGCCATGAAGGTGACTGAAGCAGATGCTGTGGCACCTTAGAGTTTGGTCAGACATAAAAAACGCCAAGGTCATCTATTGTATCCCTGGCCATTGCCAAGACTTTTGTCCTGCCACTGAACTTTGATGACTGGAATAGAGAGTGAGGCTGATGACTTTGTGTAATTCTACCTCATTTAAATCCAATTCTTGAACAAATCAAGGCATCAATTGTGATGTCACTGGTCCTCTTCAAAATAAAGGACAAATGAAATTTATTCTATATATAGTTTGCTTGTACATATTTGTTTGCCTGTTGTATCCCTCATTAATTTGTAAGTTCCTTAAGGACAGAGACTGCCTTTTGTCTCTTTTTGTATCCCCAATACTTAGCTCAGTGATTGTCACATAGTGGGTGTTTAATGTTTTTGACTGACTTTTACATGAAGCCTTTTCAGATCTCCCCAACTACTAGTACCCTCCATCCTCACCTACCTTTATTTACTCACCTTGTATTAATTCTCTTTAAATTTATTCAGAATCCATTTACATATGCACTCATTACATTTAAGTTAAAATATGAGCATCTTGAAAGTAGAGTTTTTTTCTTTTTTGTTTTCATATACATAGTGCCTAGAACATATTAGGTACTTAATAAATGTCTGGTAACCAATTAATTAGTCTTGCCAATGAACGAACTTGTCCTACCCCACTGTATACCACCCTCTTCCATCTACTGGCAGGCATATGATTTGTAAACTAAGCACTAAACAGTTGTGTTTGTTTGTAGTTTTATTCTTGGTTTGGGGGTACTTCTTTGCTGTTTTCCCCCTGGCATCCTAAATCCTATAACCAGTGTTTCTTGAAAACATAATTTAGGTGACAATCATGCCATGTCTTTGAATCCACTTCAATAAAATAGAAGCTGAGTTGCCTGAAACCATATTATACTGCTATTTTCTCCTCATTCTTAAATAGTTTTTGAGTCTTTCTATATTGTAGAATAAAAAAGCAGGAGTGTCTCTTTAGGAATGCAGTTTTAGAACTGAAAGTAGAACCTACTTCTTGCTAGTCTCTGCACCTGTCTCAGCCCCAGCCAACTTCCAAGTTCTGGAAATATGATTAATTAAACACACTATCATTGCTTGTATAATGGATAGGTCAAAATACTCTACTGTTACTTCACTAGCTATCCTTGTATGCTGCCAAATCCAAATATACCTTCCCGGTTACCACTCTCCTATATGTGTGGTTGAGCTCACCTCACTAAAATGGGAGCTTGTTAAGGACAAGGACTGTCTTCACTTTTGTTTTCGTACTTTCAGTGCTGAGCACATACTAAGTGCTTATTAAATGAACTTCATTTGTAGTAACATTTTTATGATAGAAAAAAATCAAAGTGGATGGTCTTGTTTGGGAAATGGCTAAAAAATATGACATACAATTGTAAAGGGATATTGTTGTTGTTCTGTAGGAAATGAAGAATGGGGAAAAACTCAGGAAAATATGAGAAGACAAGAATGGATTGATGCTGAGGAAAAGGAAGAGAACTATGAAAACCAGGTATATGCCATTAACCCAACAATGTAAATGAACATGAATGAAAATGAAAATGAAACTAAATTGAATATTATATAGTTATATTCAGACAATTACATATATGCATATATGCTCATACATTATATTCATCCAAGTATATGTAATTTTGTATGTGTGTATATATGTATAGCCCCAAAAGAGATGAGAAAATAAACTTCCTTTTGTTGGAGAGGTCAGGGACTATGGTTGTGGAATATTGTGCTTTTTTTTTCTTTTTTCCATTGGAGCATTTTTATTTGTATGTATGTTTTACATCTTTAGAAAAAGAATCCCAGGATTTTTCCTCCTGTGTGTTTTCTTCTTGCTTCCTCATGGTCCATGATGCTAGCTGAGGTTGTAAGCACAATGAACCCAAACTGATGGGATTATAGCAGATTATTCTGCCACTTTTCCAGATCTTTCAACTGAACATCAAATCTGGGGCTGATTATACCACACTTGTTTAGTCTGCCCGTGAGGTTCACAACAATTTTTCCTGCTCTATGATCATCAATGATCTCAAATTCGCCAATGTAACCATGCTTCATCATGATTAAGAACTGGACAATTACTTTAGAACATGGCCTAATGAGAACCTGGCATTTTCCTCACTTTTCTGCATTGTTGATGCTTTTGAGAGCATCTGCCAGGACGTTCATACACACCATGGTGCCAGCGCTGCAAGATGGCGGAAAGAGCATATTGTGTTTGTTTTAAGATTGTTAATGTTTAATTTTGCTCAACTCTTTCTTTCTTACAGAGGAAGGTGTGGAGGAGAAGGTAAAAGGGGTGCAATTATTATTAATTATTATGATATAAAAATTGTTATAAGAGAATCTACTGGTATTGGTAACAACATTATTATTATGATATAAAAATAAAAGACAAGAATAAATATTTAAAATTACCTCACAAAATATACTTCTACTAGGGAAGGATCATTTCTTTAAATTTCTTCACAGAGCCCAGGTCAAAAAATGCTGATGGCCTAAGAACAGGCTGGATGGTCCAAATATGCGCTCTAACACCTGCTCTGCAACATGTGTTGCATAATTTTTGGTAATTTCTTAGTCTCTCCTAAAAAATAGGAGATTGATACTTGACATTCATTCACCTACCTGATAGATGTGCTAGTGAATAATTCCAAGATACTCTGGAAATTCGAAGATATGTTTTGAACTTGCCAACCTCTAAGAATTCAATTACAACCTGCTTTATGAATATGTGATTCAGACCTTTCTGAGACACACCATCCAGCTTCTCAAACATTTCTATTTCCTGGAAACTATCTGTAAAATCACTTGGCCAGAGAAGCAGGATTACCCTGCCATGGCCTCACTGACCACCAGCACTGAAACCATATGCCTGTTTTCCGCTCCTTTAGACAGAACTAGATTATAAAAGCTCTGAAAGAAGGGACATAATAAGGAGATTTACATGGAGAATTTCCTAAACAGCCACACCAGACTGAGTAAAAATGAATCAATTACAAAGAGGACAAAGAGATGAACTTTCTGAAGCACAATATTAAACCAAGTGGCAAATAACAGCTGTAAAGAAATCAGCTGGGCCTACAGCAATCAGAAAGGAATTACGGGGTAAACCTGGATGAAACTGTGAAATAGGAAAGACTTGTCTTGGATGTCTTTGGCCTTCCCTTCTTGTACCCTTCTCTTCCCTCTGTAGTATTCTCTTGTTGGCCTCTTTCTAGAGCCAAGAATCTTTTTTTTTTTGTTTGTTTTTTTTTAATTTAGTGTGTTTCACAGACCCCCTTTGCTTATGAGGGAAGGCTATGGATCTCTTCTCAGAATATTATTTTTTTAAATTTCTGAATGAAATACTAAATTTTGCTTACAAGTAAAAAATATGTATATTTTTCTCATTTAAACTCAGTGAAGACACCACTTTAAGAGCCCATGTGCTGTAGCCTAGGTAGGACCTTTATGTCTGTGCCCTCCTCCTAACGTTGCTCTTGGGAAGGTATATCCTAGTAGGAATTTCAGTAAACGTGTGTTCTCTTCCTGGACTATTGTCACTTCATACCTAATTTCTGACTGGGAAACCTAAATCCTGGTCCCTAATTAAAAGGATTTCAGGCTTATAGGAATATTTCAAATCCCATCACTTCAAATTTCTTACATGTGTGACTTTGTAACACACTGACTTCCTTTTTAGGGACCTCTCTTTCCTCCTCTGTAGAATGAAGGAGTTGGACTATATGACATCTGAGGTCCTTTCCATCTCCACACCTATGATTCCTTTCACATTTAGATCCTGTGATTTCTGAAATGAAAACACATAGGACTGCCTATGAATAAAGGTGGTCTCAATGGGATGGTCTGTTTTGAGCAGAGGTGTAGATTGGCTGCCCAGGGAATGAACAAATGTTACCTCTGCCAGTAGACTCTCTTAGAAGCTGTATAGCATGGTCATTTAAGGGTTAATGACCTTTGGCAAGAGTTACCAATTTAAGTGTTGATCTTTCATTTTCTTATTTTTTCTCTTTTAAAATTCAATGATACTTTGTTTTCAGTTCCATGATCTCTCTATCCCCTTCTTCTTCCTTCCTTACCATTTGAGAAGGTCTTTCCTGCTACCCATATTTATTCTGTAGTATTTTAATGTGCTTTCAGGATCTTGGATACGGGCCCTACCTGTACTAGAGCAGATGATAACACACACTGTCTTTTCAAATTGGTTGACCTATTCATCTATTTCTCTAGATCATCCACAGCAGCCTTCCTCTATGTTGATTCTGTTTGTTTTATATTTTGTGACTTGTCTATTCTACACATGGATGGCCTACCTTTTCTGATGGTATTTTTCCTTTAAAATTTCCCTTATGTCACCCTTTGCACATATTTCATTGTTGAAAATATGCTATAGGTGACTTGAGCCCACCACAGGTTCCACCACTATCTGTTGGGTCAACCACAACTTGGAGTGTAATGTTATGTTAAAATTTTGGGTCTTTGGGCCATAAAATACCTATGGCAGCTAGGTGGTATAGTGGATACAGCCCTCCACTTGGCATCAAGAAAATCTGAACACAAATCTTGCTTCAAACAATCTTGAACAAGTTGTTTAATTTATACCTGTTTCATTTTCCTAAACCATAAAATGTGGCTAATGATACCTCCAAGGTTATTGCGAGGATCAAATTATGTGTTTGTTAAGTGCTTAGCATGGTTCCTAGTGCATACTTGACACTTGTTAGATCTTTTCTTCCTTC
>NW_020947238.1:720248-720645 GCF_900497805.2 Vombatus ursinus
CTTCCTTCCTTCCTTCCTTCCTTCCTTCCTTCCTTCCTTCCTTCCTTCTTTACTTCCATTCATCCATCCATGCAAAATGCTTTTGTTAGAAGCATAACTTTTAAATATGTTATACACATTCAAATAAACTCATGCATAATAATGATAATAATAACTAGCATTTATATAGCATCTACTATGTTCTAAGTCCTGCTTAAACATTATCTCATTTGTTGTTCATAACCCCAGAATAAAAATGCTGTTATTATCCCCGTTTTACAGTTGAGGAAAATGAGGCAGTAGCACATAGCCAATAAGTATCTGGGGGTGGATAAGAACTGAGGTCTTCCTGACACTAGACCCAGTACTCTCTATCCACTATGACACCTACTACAGGTATATAGCATGTGTGCCTACA
>NW_020947238.1:720655-764055 GCF_900497805.2 Vombatus ursinus
TAACAGAGAATGAGGGGCAGAACTGAGATTTGATACTATTCCTGGCTCCAAATCTTTAGTATTGGACTCAGGGTTAGAAGACTTGATAATATCGCTGGCATGGAACAATTATGTATCCTTTTGTCAATCACTTTACCTAACTGGACCTCCTTAGATAGGAGTGGCTAGAATAGATAATATATCAAGTACTTTTGAGCCCTAATAGTCATTAAATCTATGAACTGCTTGGAAATACACACAAACATCATATAAACATACATCTGAGCATATAGTTCATGATCCTGTGACCATTTCCCAGAGACATTTCCTAGCTAGTGTTTAGAAAATATTTTTTTGTAATTCTGGACAATTTTGATGTGGAAAACAGAAATAAAAAGAAGGGAAAGGAATGTGTTTTTGTTCTTTCCTACAAACAAAAGAACAGGATACACATGGATTTTACCTCTTAACATTTTCTTCCTTGGGAGCTTAAAAAGTATGTGACAGTGAAACTGAGAGACATTTTTTAATTAAGTTTGAATTGAGTGGCCTACAGAGTGGACACATGTGCATAATTGAATGCTGGGAGATGTTTGCATGCAGAATGGCATTGATATTTTCGATGAAGTGATGAATAGCTGAAAGTATGTGCTGACATCCTTAGGCCAGGGCATGATGGATCAGAACATAATGCTCTCTTTTGGTTTCTTAATATAATCAAGGTCAGAGATAGCTTTTGCAATCTTTCTTTGATAATGCAGGGCTTTTACTCTTTAGGGTTGTTCTAATCCATTGTTGTCTCCAAGCATCAGAGAGACTTACAAATCTAGTGTTGGACTCTGTTCACTGACTCAAAGGAAACAAGACTTTGCCTTATTTCTATTTATTTATTTTTTTTTAGAATGTGATTCAGAGATATTAATTCAAAAAGAGCTAAGCATGTTCTAGTGACTTGTCACTAATGGTCTTCACCTCTCCCTGCTACTCCTAGGATTTAGTGTTCTTAGATCCATCTTAATGTGAAAACAAAATAAGGGGTGTTGTTTGCATATAAATGGTGTTATATCCAAAGGCCACCTGTTGGCATGAAAAAGCAGAAGCATATGGAGTGCCAGCACTGTGTTGGGACCCCAGGAAGGAAAAGTCAGCAGGTCCACGAAAAGAACGCAGCTAGTCTCTCTTGGAAACCCAGCAAAATGAAGATAAGTTGTTTCTAAAATCACTTTCAGTTCAACACTACTCTAGCCTTCTCTTTATTTTTCCTTCTATATAAAGAAAGAAGATTATCTTTTAATAAAGGGTGCTACATAAATCCTAGTTATTATTTTATTGTTATTATCATTATTATGCATGAGTTTCCTTGAGTGTGTGCACTATATTCAAAAGGGAAGTACAAAACCAAGTGAATACAGAAGAATATAAACAGGAATCTAGAATAATGTCATACAAAGCTTGGTTGAAGAAAAAAGAAAGTTGTATTGATTTTTTTTTCATTTCGTAGTTATTTATGAATATGCCTCTAACCCGTGGAATTGAACCCTTTGTTATGATATGAAATTCTGTTAAAGCAAAGGCAGTGGAAACAGTGAAGATATCTCATAATAACTGAAACATTCCCCACTCATTTCCCCACCCCTCTGTCAGGAGGAGGGAGGAAATTTCCACAATTTTTCAGAGTTCAACTTTCCTTTAGGATTCTTTTCATTTGCACATTGCAGTCAATGTATATTCTGATTCTCCTTATTTTGTTCGTTTTGAGGACAAGATAATCATTACTGGTTCTTTATGGTCCGTCCTGCTCGGGCCTGAAGATAGACTTATTTTCTGGGAGGAGAGTTACAGTCAGCCCATCTTTCCCATGTGATGTATAATTGATGCCTGGTTTTTTGACTGGCATCCCAGTCATATCTTCTGAAGTTATTTTTGTGTCTTTCTTAGGTCAGCATTCTTTCTCCTTCCCACCTCCTCTCTTTCTCTCTTTCATCTTAGGTAAAATATAACCCTAAAGAGTTTAAACTAAAATATCCCCTTCAGTTAATGAGCTCAGGAGTGACTCAACCGACAAAAGGGGGAAAAAAGGAAAAAGCCTTTATACCTTAGAACAAAGTCTCATGGTTAAAATTTAAATGAGTGGAAAGAAACTGGTATAGTACAAATCCTTTTCTCTCTCCCTAGGTAAATCATACTAACTAAATGCAGTTGGTAAACAAAGCAAACTTTGTAAAAAAGAATTTTGCTTCTTAGTTGAATGATGACTTAGTTTTCTTTGGCCATTGCCAAACTCCTAAAACAGAGGAGTATTGACATGCAGCTGTGAATTTCAGTTAGCTGGCAATGTAATTATATGCAAAATATAAGTAAGGGAGAGGAACAAATGGGCTGTGACAAAAACGCTGTTTCGTGGGGCAAAAGTAAAGATTTTTCTTTAGTTTAATGGATTGGGAGCAAGAAATCCTGGGGCCTTAATCTAGGCTTGGGAAGTAAGTCCTAGAGTGAATTTTGTTGAGTCACTTCACTTATTTCTTCATCTATAAGATAAGGGGTCTGACTACCCTATAAAAGAAAAGCCTTAGGGGGGAACATGATAGTAAGACTTTAAGTATTTGGAAAGCTGTCAAGGAGAAAAGGGATTAGACTTGTTCTCCTTGGCCCCAGTGACAGAATTTGCAGAGAGACACTTTTCAGCCCAGTTTAAGGAAAAAAGCTTCCCAAACAGAGTCATCCAAAGACAGAATGGGCTGCCTTGGGAGATTGGGAGTCCCTCTTTACTGTAAGCCTTTAAGTGGAGGCTGAGTGATCATTTGCTGCAAACCAGAGGATGCAAAA
Source organism: Vombatus ursinus (assembly GCF_900497805.2). Taxonomy (NCBI): domain Eukaryota; kingdom Metazoa; phylum Chordata; class Mammalia; order Diprotodontia; family Vombatidae; genus Vombatus; species Vombatus ursinus. The sequence goes on from NW_020947238.1 coordinate 723,461, forward strand.
TAGAGAGAGAGAGAGAGAGGTGGCCAATGTGGAAATTTGTTTTGCTAAGCTATGTATATTTGTTATGAAAGTTGGTTATTATTTAATATTTAATTTGTTTTTCAGTTAGAGAGAGGGAACGAGAGATTATAAATGCTTGCATACATATATGCATATTTATCTGTTCTCTATCACTATCTCTAGTATACACACACACATATATATAACTATATGTATGCACGTCTATCTCTATCTAGAGTATGTATAGTATATATAGATATATACTGTATTGGATTTTTATGTAGTATATGATATATATATATATACTAGATTTCTCTAGTATATATCTATATACATATCTATATGTATCTATATATATAGATATATACTAGAGAGATAGATATGCATATATGTATGCAAGCATTTATAATCTCTCGCTCCCTCTCTAGTTGAAAAACAAATTGAATAATAACCAACTTTCATAACAAATACATATAGCCTCGCAAAACAAATTCCCACATTGGCTACCTCTCTCTCTCTTTCTCTCTCTTTTTCTCTCCTTTCCCCTCTCCCCTGTTTTTACCTCTCTACTTTCCCTATGACTCGTATGCAAATGTCAGGAGTGTCTTTGTATAGACTTGAATTCAAGAATAAGGTGTAATGAAGCATTCTGTGCCGGAAATAGCTCTCAGAGCTATGAGATTTCTACCATTCCTAGAAGCACCTTGAGAGCTTTTTACTCTGGGCCATTTTATCTTTGTTGCTGACTTTTGTCCTTGTAATTTTTAGGTCCTTAAGTTAAGCATCCTAATAATCTATCAGGACTCTTTAAAGTTATAATTTCCAGCTTTTCTCATTTGTAGGCACGATATGTGTGTTTTGGTACTTATTAAAATTTTGTGTTAGTACTATAATTACCTTTGCAAAGAATTTGGAGTATTGACATATTTGTTTTAGATTAAAATCTCTTCGACGCATCAATACGTATCTTAATTTTGTGTGCTCAATAAATGCATTCCTCCTCCATATTCCTTTAAAAGAAAAATCTGGGTATGTTTTATTGAGCTACAATTTCACAGAATGTGCTATCACTAAAAAAATCAGTTTTATAAGAAAATGATTTAAAATGGGCAACTAGTTGGCACAGTAGATAGAGTGCTGGCCTAATGTCAGGAAGAGTCATCTTCCTGAGTTCAAATGTGGACTCAGATACTTGCTAGCTGTGTGACCCTGGGCAAGTCATGCAACTCTCTTTGTCTTAGTTTCCTCCTCTGTAAAACAAGCTAGAGAAAGAAACGGCAAACTACTGTAGTGTTTGACAAGAAAACCTCGAATGAGGTTATTAGGAGTTGAACAATACTAAAAATGATTGCGCAAATTTAAAATTTTGGAAAAAAATGTGAGTAACTTCATTCTAGGTTTAGCTTTTCAAAAGGTAAATACAAAACAGTAACTATAGAAGAATATAAACAGGAATCTAAAGTAATGTTATATGAAGCTTGGTTGAAGAAACTGATCATTTCATTGGATAATGAAGAATGTAAGAGGGATATGGTATATTTGCAAGGGTATAATGTATAACAAACCATTAGACTTAGTCTGTATAGTGCCATACACAAGAATTAGGACCAAATAATGTCAGTCACAGGAAAATCAATTTTTGGCTCAGGATAAGTAAGAACTTCTTAATAATTTGAACTAAATTCCTCATGAAATAATGAATTCCTCATCAGTAGAAGTGTCCCACTGCATCAGAGATGTTATAGAAGGGATTTCTGTGTGGGATATAAGGATAAACTAGATAAATCCTAAATTCTTTCCCATATAAATAAATCATTTTAGCCAAACATTTATCATGCCTATTATGTTCCAGGCATTGAGCTAGGCATTATGGATACAAAGACAAAAAAAAAGAAAAAGAAATATCTCCTGCCTCCATGTACTTACTTGCTATGCTATTTGGGGAACAATATGTACCAATGTAAGTAAATCTAAAATATATTAAAAGTAGAAGCAAGGTAAATTTACAGGTGGTTGTGGGGTAGTGCTTGAGGTGAACCTTGGCAGGGGTGGGGGAGAGATTATAAGGTAGTTCTGAGGCAGAAATTAATTTTAGTTATGGAGTACTGTTTCCACAAAGATGTGGGGATGAAAGATTGAATTCTATGTGTGAAGGACAGTAAGAAAGTCATTTTGACTGCAATGGAGAGTGTGCAAAGAGGAACCTTACATTAAAAGCCTAGAAAGGTAGTCTTAAACCTGTTTGTGAAAGATTTTAAATGTGAAACCATGAGGAATCACTTGAACTTTCTGAACCTTGAATTAACATAGTCAGACCTGTGCTTCTGGAACATCACTTTGTCAGTTACATTGAGGTAATTAGACAACACAATGGATAGAGTGTTGTGCTTGGAGTCAGGAAGGTCTGAGTTCAAATCCAGCATCATTCACTTAGTAGCTGTGTCACCCTGGGTGAGTTGCTTAATCTTTCTTCAGCCACAGTTTCTTCATCTATGAGATTGGGGTATTAATAACAATGACCTTCCTAGATTTTTGTGAGGATGTAATAAGAATATTTGTTGAGTATTTTGCAAATCCTAAATCAGGCCAATAAGGGTGATATGTGGAGGCAAGAGATACTGCTTGCTGTTTCTCTCAAATCACTCCCCCCCCATTGGTGGTAGCTTATCCCTCAGTAGGTGGGGGTCTATCCCTGTGTAAGCCTTGGCCCAGCCCTTTCTAGGGCCATGAATATGATTCTAACAATCTTTTGGATCAGTTTATTATAGTGCAGTAATAATACAGAGTTATTTTGAAGATTAATTAGTTAACATTTGTCATGTTCTCTGGTGATGAGGTGCTAAGTATAATCATCTTTGAATACATTATATCGCATTGCATGCTCCAAGTGTTCCAATTTAAAATAAAAATGTGGTCTTCAGTAGGAGGATGTAATTATTAATGTTTTACACCAATTATAGGCTGTGGGTTTGATGTGGAGTTTACACTTGAAATACAGACAGAACATCTGTCCTTTCAATACTTTTTAACATTCCTTTTCCCTTCTTGTTAAGGATTTGCCTGTTATCTAGAAGGCCACTTTGATCAAATCCACAATTTTTTTTTTTTAATTTTAGTGTCTAATGACCTCATTAGTTTTCATAAGCTTACCTACATCCGGGCCAAATACACGTTTTCTCAGCTGCTCCCATGAACCAACTAATATATCACAACCTTCATTCTTCCCATGGATAGTATGATAATTGCCATTACTTGTAAGTTGGCTTTTAAAAACTAGCAAAATTGTGTAATTTCTTCTAAGATGTTAAGTTATCACTAAGTGGCAGGGGTACAAGATTTATGCATTTATGACTTGAACAGAAAATTTTATGTAGATATGAGTCATACATTATATATACAATTTCATTAAATTATTGGTTAAAACAGAAGTTAGAGATGACTCCTTAAAGATTGTGAATCTGAAAAATTGGGAGGATAATGGTTCCCTCAATCACAATTTGGACTTTTGAAGGAAGGTCAGGTTAATAGAGGAACTAATGGATTTTTTTGATGCTTGTTGTGGGGAAGTGTGTGTGTGTGTGGGGAGGCTGGTAGAGACATTAAGTTTGAGTTGCCAACACAATATACAATGAACTTATCCAGCCTGCATCTGTTAATGTGGGATAGGAGTTCATAAAAGACATTAAGTCTGGATGCAACTTTAGACCTATTTGAGGGCTTACCAAAGGTGAGTGATATCTCTTTCCTCCTTACACATACTTAGTAATACTAAGTAACGTACTAAGTAATCAATGGCAAAGTAGTATTTCTAGGGATAGTTGACTATGTGAGTAGCTAGCCATCTTCCAGAGTTCTACCTGAGGAGCTGGCATGGAAACTTAACTGTTCTGAGCAGAACATAAAAGGAAGCTTGTACTGTGACTGCATGTGTTCTATCTGTTCCTTACAGAAGTTAAAAGGGCATCTGCCTTGTAGTTGTCCAATCTTCTCCTTTCTCAAATAAGACATTCAATTTAGAAGAATGAACAATATACTCTCAATAACTTCACTGAGTTATATGCCTGTGAGTTTCTTCTTAGTTAGCAGTTTGATGCTGTTTGATGTCATATGGACAGATGAATGGCTTTCAGTACCAGCATGAATAAACAGTAATACACAGCTTCCCTTCTTAAATCATGCTGAGCAGAACAATGAACACCTACAATACAAAAGAATTTAGCCCTCAATTGTAAACATATACACACACATACACACACACACACACACACACACACACACACACACACAACTTCATGAGGGAGAATCAAAGGAGATGACCAGATAATTATATAATATCTTCATTCCTTTTCAATTTCATACAGAATTTGAACTGAGCCCTAAAGGGTAAAAGTGGTCAAAGGGAAAGTTATTGGACTCCTTATAACATTTTTAATTCGTCCTTCCAGAACCAGGAAGTTAATTGAATTTCACAAGCAAACACTGCTCTTTGGTGATTTCCATCTTGCCTTTTCTGACATAGATGATTCAGATAATTTCCTGAATGCTCATGTAAATTTCATGCAAATTATTGAATTTCCTCTGTTGAAGCAGCTAAACTCAGGATAAAAATCCAAGCCCTGGTATCATTAACCACTCAACTTTCTAGGCTGTGTGTAGGAATGCCAGTTACATTAATCAATAAGCATTGGTTAAGTCCCTACCCCATACCTGACCCTGTGCCAGACACAGGAGATACAAAGACAAAAATGAAATAGTCTTTTCCTTAAAGAAGTTTACATTATTTCAAGAGAAAAAGCATGTACACAATATATAGACAATAAAAATAAGTCCTTTTTTTTTGGTGTGGAGTGGACACTAGTAGGTGGAGGATCAGGAAAGTCTTAATGGAAAACTTGTCTCAAGCAGAGTTTTGTAGGAAACAAGGATTCCTAAGAAACAAAAGCATTAAGGGAGAAGATTCTAGGCATGGGGACAGCCAACACAAAGACAGAGAAGTAGAACATGGAGTGGGATGTGAAGTTCAGCAAGGAAGTCAGTTTGTCCTGACTACAAACTGTGGAAGGAGATTAAGGTATAAAGAAAGGCAGGTAGTTTGGGATCAGGTCAAAAGCAAAATAACTGAGGATAGCAGTGAGATTACAAACTTGCATTATGCCAGCAAGATGGTGGTGCCCTTGAGAGAAAAATGAGGTTCAGAAGAAGGATTGCTTTGAAGGAAAAGTTGATGAACTCTGTTTTGGGTAAGTTGTTTAAGATACCTATAGGATGTGTAGTACAGAATGTCTAGAGCTTTAATTCATCCTGCAAAAGATTTCCCTGAGCTTTTTTCATTTTTATATTGGCATTCTTGCTTCTCCTCTGTGATGTCATTGCTTTCTACAGTGTCCCAGAAGAGCAAACCCAGAGGGTTTGAGAATATGCTTCCAGAAGAAAAAATCACAAGTAAAGGTAGATTTTGATTAAATCAAATGGTGAAACAAAGCAGAGAAAATGTTAGTTTATGTAACTTTTTTGTCAGATGTGCTCACATGATGAAGAGGGCCATGGTACATCTTGAAGGATTTATTTTTTGATTTCTTCCCTTTACCCAGATAATACAGGAAATTCCTGACTGACACTAGACATTATATTAACACCAACTCACTTTATTAGCTTCAGAAAGATAAAAAATATGGGGCAGCTAGGTGGCACAGTGGATAGAGCACCAGCACTGGACTCAGCAGGACTTTGAGTTCAAATCCGGCCTCAGACATATTACACTCACTAACTGTGTGACTCTGGGCAAATCACTTAACCTCAGTTGCCTCAACAAAAAACAAAACAAAAACAATAACCAAGAAAAGAAAGATAAAAATATGAGCCCCTTCATTTATAAGTCAATGAAGAGAGATAGAATTCATATTTGAGCCTTATGAAAATAATAACTAACAATGGAAAAACCCTCCCCGAGAAATTCCAATCAGTTACTTACAAGACACTCACTGGAATGATCATCCATCTTTAACTTACTATTGTGGTTCCCTAGTAGGTTCACTTACTAATTGAATCTTTTGTGGTTTTTCTTTGAACAATCTTCCTTTTCATAGTCCTGAGGCCATTTGCTCAGTTTCATTTTCATCATTCTTCCTGCAGTTCTGATTTCCAAACAGATGGAATAAGTTATTTCTTCTGCTATCCCTTTAGGTGAATTTTCCTCAGTTGGCCATGTTCCACTGATGGACACTGGGAAATGTTGCCTTGTTGGTTTCTACTGCCTCTACTCTGCTGTAGGCTAGTATTATATCCAGCCATTCCCAACCCAATACATCATTGCCAAATGAATTTTCCTAATTCTAAGCTATGATCAGTTCACTCTTTCACAGTGTTCTTTAGCAGATCCTCAAAAACTGAAGGCTCAGAAAATTTGTGAAGATGAAAAACAAAACAAAACAAAAACAAAAAAGAAAGGCCATTATTCAAACAGACTACCAAAGCACCTGACCAAGTAAAGGCAGTGGATGATGAAAGCTTGATAGAAATTCCAAACCTGCCACAGAGGCAAACTATGGTAGTAATAGAGGATAATATCTTCTGGAGAAATACTTCCATTAAAAGCAAAATATTGTCATTTTTATGTCTGAAATATCTTGTCTCTGAGAAGCTGAAGGAAGCAAAAACAACCTAACTGGTGATGATATTCTTATATTCTTATGATTTTCTGATATCCTTATTCCTATGAATAAGAAATACTTCTTTGATACAGTGAAGCAACCAAAACCATAGAAGAAAGAGAAAATGCCATCCCAGAGTTCATGAGGGTTGCATAATCATGATTTCTTATATCTTAGACTTTAGAAGAATAGATTTTTAAAGTATAAAAAAGCATGTTCTGGAAAAATTATGGAAAAATTAGAGGAAAATAATATTTAATGTATGTGGGGAAACTGGCACTCTGGCTTGTTATAAGTAGGACTCCAGATGAGTAGAAATATTCTGAAGAGCACTCTGGCAATATGAATTAACTTATTTTATGTATCGACTCAGTGGATTCATTACTAGAATCTTACCCTTAAAAGATCAGAAAAAGAAAAGAGACGATCTATCCATACACAGAAAGAAATGTCCATTTGCTAGGGGTGGGGGGTGGGGGTGGGGAAAACTACTTCTCTGGTAATTGAAGAATAGCTTTTCTGAATGTTGATGTCATTGCAAGGATGAATACAAAGGAAATATGGATAACCTGGTATGGAACAAGCTGAATGGAATCAGAACAGCATGTACAGCAGTGAGCATGGGATTAAAGGCTTGCATCTGATATATTCTGGATGTGCGACCCTGGACAACTCTAATTAATATCTTAGTAATCTACACAACTCTCTAAGACTAGAAGTTGAAGAAAAAAAAGAAAACAAAACCAATGGTACTAGAACTTCATATACACTTTTAAATACACAAAGCAAATGGATTTTCATGTTTGTTTTTGTCTATTCATTTGAGGCATCTAGAGGATGCAGTGGATAAATGGTGGGCCTAGAGTTCAAATCCTGCCTCAGACATTTACTAGCTATGTAACCTTGAGCAAGTCACTCAACCTCTATTTGCTTCTTTCCTCAACTGTTAAATTGGGATAATAAAAGCACCTACCTCCTAGAATTGTAGTAAAGATCAAATGAGATAATATTTGTAAAGGGCATGGTACAATGTTTGACACAAAGTAGTTGCTTAATAAATGCTTGCTTCCTTTCTTTCATTTGCTTCTCACTTTGTTAAATGATAAGGGTTTTATTTAACATCTTATTCATTATTTTGAGTGTTTGCATGGTTGTTTGTCTTTGTGAAATGTTAAGTTTATGATAATTTAAAATTACAAAAAAAGTACTATCCCATGACCAATATCTCTCAAAAAATTGTAACCAATGGAGATCAGAGGCTCTCGAGTACAAAATTCTAATGATTCAAATGTAAATCCTTTTCCATGCTTCCATGGATCTATGCTCTCATCTATAAGGAAATATTATTTCTGAGAGAGGAGGAGGAGGTGATGGTGAAAAAGGGAAAGGAGGAGAAGAAGGGTGAGGAAGAGTGAAGGAAGAAGTAAAGGAAGAGAAGGAGATGAAAAGGTGAAGAAGGAGGCAGAGATGAAAAATGAGAAGATGAAGGAGAAGGCAGGAGTACAGAAGGTAAAGGAAAAGAAGGAGGAGGGGGTAAAGGAAAAGGAGGTGGTGATGAAGGAGGTGGAAGAGCCACAGGATAAAGAAAAGGAGGAGGAAGTAAGTAGATGAAGAGAAAGATGAACTGATAACATGGTCCAGTGGAATGAGAGCTGATCTAAGAGTCAGGGAAAGACCTGGATGTAAGTCTTGCTTTTGACTCATTCTAGCTGTGTCACTTAACCTCTTCTTGCCTACAAGCAATGCTCTCAGGTGATCTGGGTCAGTGGGGTAAGTTCCCTAAATTAAGGTTCCAGGTAAGAGAGACAATGTTGTACAGTGTGGCTACAGAGCTCTCTTCAGAGCAAGGAATAACTGGATTCAAGTCCTGCCTCTTAACACACCCTGGCTGTGTGACCCTGGGCAGCACCACTTACTTTTGGATTCTAGGCAACACTCTAAGACTAAAGTTTTAGAAAATGAGCCAATCTGTATTGTACAGGGGATTCCTCACTTAGGGATATCCTAAACAGTTTAAGGTCTAGAAAACAATTTAAAACTAAAAGTAAAAAGTCAATTAAATATCCATTTGCTGTTCAGTCATTTCAGTCACATCTCATTCTTCGTGACCCCATTTGGGGTTTTCTTGGTAGACACTGGAGTGGTATGCCATTTCCTTCTCCAGTTAATTTTATAGATAAGGAAACTAAGGCACAAGTTAAGTGACTTGCCTAGGGTGACACAGTTAATATCTGTGGCCAGATTTGAACTTAAGTCTTCCTGATTCCATCCACTGTGTAACCTAGCTCCCCTAGATGTTCATACACTTTGAATCAATGATGCCACCACAAATGTTCATTTAAAATATACCGAAGAAATCAAAGAAAGCCTGAAATATATTCCTGTGTACTAAGATATTTATATCACCATTGGGAAATAGTTGAAGAAAATATGGTGTGTATATGTGTGTGTGTGTATATATATTATATATATATACATATATATATGTAAATGGAATGTTGTTGTCATATGAGAAATGATGGAAGGAATGGAAACAGAAAAACTCTAGAGGACTTTGTGAATTGCTGCAGAGTGTAGTGAGCAAGCCAAAACAATTTGTATGACATGATAATGAAAAACATCTATAATTTTTTTAAATTATGATTATTACAATAGCCAACTATGGCTCCAGAAAACTACAAGGTCATAGAGTCTTAGAATTAGGAGGGACCTTAGACACTATCTCTGCCTGAAGCAACATGCCAATCATGTGATCATCTAGTGTCTACCGGAAGGCTTCCAGTCATAAAGAACTCATTTTCAGTCTCTTTTTAGGCAACTCTAAATTTTAGACTTGTCTATCACATATTAAATGTAAATATGAATTCTTTTAACTTTCATTGATGAGTTCCAGTTCTTCCATCCAGAGTCATGCAGAATAAGCCTAATCTTCCTTTCGAAAATAACCTTTCAAATATTTGAAAGTTGCAATCCTCTTCACACAAAATCTTCTCTTCCCTCATCCTTAAACATCAATTCCTTCAAATAATTCAATTCAATAAACAAATGCTTACAAAGCTTTTATTATGGATGTTCTTGCTTTGTTGCCTCTTATGTCATGTAGGTAACCTTTGGCTCTTGAATACTTATCAAATAGTGCATAAGTTCTGACAGGTTATACCATGCAAGGAAAGTTTTCATTATAGTCCAGTCACAATTGAGTCTCTTTTCCTATCTCCAACTTAATTAACTGTAGAAAAAAATACATCAACACATGGCTGGCTACTTGATGATTATTATAATTTTTTAGCCATGTTAATCCATGAAATAAATGAAAATTTAAACAAAATTTGTCTCAGTTATACAGAATGATTCTCTACTGACAATGGCAGAATGGGAGGAAATGGGTAGAGGGCATAATGAATCACACTTTTAAAATCATTAACAAACTTTAATTGACTATTTGGTTATGTGAGGTCCTTGTCGAGTGACAAATGAATGACTTTATTGCTAGAGGAGCAGAATTATGTCAGCCTCGACATTCTTGCCATAGATGATACCCAAAGAAAGGAAGAAGTTGCACCTAATTGAAAGGATGGCTGAAATACTCCTTGGAGAGACAAAGGAAGGAATTTTTGGTGGCTTTTATCATATGCTCAAAGGTAACAATAAATATTATTTAATGGTATATTTGCTCATCACATAATTCATTATTAATTATAAGTATTTTGAAAAATATCACCATGAAAATAATTGCAACTTACTCATCAACATTGGTTACTGATGGTGAAATAGGTGGAGAAAGTCTACTTACAACTTGATAATACCTACTAATTTCAATCAACATATCCTATGATAGCATCTTCAATGCAGAGGAAATAAATGGTGCAGATGAAGAAAACTAAATGGAAAAGTTTGGTTCAGGAGGAAGGAATGAGAGAGGGCAGACTTGAAGATTATGCAAAAACTTCATTCCTTTATATTAGAAACACTTTCTTTGAGAAAAATAATCAATAGGTTCTAGATATGGTGAATGCCAGTTACTGTCCTTTGTTCTTGAAGACTAAAATGACATCACTATACTACAGTCAAGTTTCAGTGTGTCCAACTGTGGTTGATCCAGACCAATACAAGCTCTGAATATTCTACCACATGTCGAGCACAAATAGTCCATGTGAACATTTGGGGTGGACTCTAAATTTGTGCATCTTTTGTTTCTTTTGAGCTATTTCAATTCTGCTTTGCCCATAGAACACAGCACCTTCTCTGATGTGGGCACACCAGGTTGAGTGGACCTGTGCCAGTATCTCCCATGTCACACAATCAATTCCAAAATTCCTAAGAGAGACCTTGTGAGTGTCCTTGTATCATTTCTTCTGATCACCATGTGAATGCTTGTCCTGTGTGAGTTCTTTACAAAATAGTCTTTTTGGCAAGCATACATTTTGCATTCGAACAACATGGCCAACCCATTGCTGTTGTGCTCTCTGAAGCAGAGTTTGAATGTTTGTCAGTTTAGTTTGAGAAAGGACTTCAGTGTCTGGTATCTTCTCCTGCCAAGTGATCTTCAGAATCTTTCTAAGACAATTGCAATTGAAGTGATTCAGTTTCCTGGTACAGCAATGGTATACTGTCCAGGTTTCACAGGCATACATCAATGATGTCAGCACAATGGTTGTTTACACCTTCAGTTTGGTAGTCAGTCTAATACCTCTTCTCTCCCATACTTTCCTTCAGAGCCTCCCAAACACTGGGCTAGCTCTGGTAATGTGTTCATGAACCTCATTATCAATGTGTACATCCATGAAAAGTATACTACCACCAAAAAAAAATACTTTTAAGGATGAAATAGGTTATATTTTAACAGACTAGGGAAAACATATGTTATTGACATGAGAATTGTCCCTGAGTCTGATTATTATTTATCAAGTCTGTACTATATGGCAGGCACTATGGTAAGCACTCGGTATAGAAAGAAAGGCAAAAGACAGCCCCTGTTCTTAGACAGTTTACAATACAATGGGGAGACAATATGCAACCAATTACCTACAAACAAGCTATATATCAGATAAGTTGGAGATAATCAATAGAAAGAAGGCACTATTACTATAGAAATACTGAAAGGCTTCTTGTAGAAAGTTTGACTTTAGCTGAGACTTGAAGGAAGTGAGGGAAACTAAGTCAGAGATGAAGAAAGAGAGAGTTCTAGGCATGGGGGGACAGCAAATGAAAATACCTGAAGTCAGGAGATGGAGTATTTTGTTCAAAGAATAACAGGAAAGTCAATGTCACTGAATAACAGTAGTATGTTAGTTGAAAGGGTGTTTTATTTGGAATCAGAATATTGGGGTTCAAATGCTGGGTGTGCCACTAATTAGCTATATGAGGCCTTTGGCAAATCAGTTAATCTCTTTAGCCTCAGGTCTCTCATTTATAAAGTGGGGGTATTGAATTTGATGACCTCTAAAGTCCCTTCCAGCTCTAAATCTGTGTTCCTGTTATCCTTCTCTCTTGCCTTTGAGGAGTTTACTATCTAATGGTAAGGTCAAGTATTATTCTCATGTTGTCCAATTGTGATGATAGCACATGCTCAAATAAAGTATCATAATAATGTAATTGGAGAAAATTCTAAATTCACATTATCCAGCTTCAACATTAGCAAATCAGTCCTTTTAATTGCTATCTAATTGATTCTCTATTTCACCATCCACAAAAGAGAGGAGTAAGTTACAAGAAGACTGGAAAGGTAAACTTGGACCAGGTTATGCAGAATCGGGGTAGAATGAGAGAGAGGAAAGGAAAAGTTTGGACAAAGTCCTATGGGAAAAGTTTGGACAAAGTCCTATGCAAAAAGTTGGGAGGTAGAGATCGCTTTTAGCTGATATGATCAGGGAAGACTTTATAGTAGAAGGCCTGAGGATGGGCCTTGAAGAAAGAGGGATTTCAAGACGGGGAAAAGTAAAAGTGATCTTTAAATGTTATGGTTTTGAGTTCTTTCATCATTAGGTTACTTTTCTCAATATAAGCCAGTGGTATAATGCAACTGCTATAAAAGTGAATGTAATTGGAGGCTGAACTATTACAAATATAGTACTCAAAATAAGGGAGGTAGTAATTACACTGTATTTTGTCCTGGTCAGTCTATACCAGGTATACCAGATTTGTTTTGGGGCACCACACTATTTCTAGGGACAATGAAAAATTGGTATGTTTTCAGAGATGAACAACTAATATGCTTAATAGATTTTTAGTTTTAAACATTTAATTGTATTCTAATTCTTTGAAAATTAGAAATGTCTATTTGAGATGTATGGTAACTTTATACTAATTGGATTTATTAAATAAAGCACTCCACTCTCTGACTATGCCAGATAGCACAGTTTTATTCCATTTTGCATATATAATTGTTGTTTTATTGATTTTTAAAGTTTTACACTTAGGTTTAAAATTTAAGTGTAGGAAAACACATTATTATGCAGAAGGAAATGATCACTTATTATTCCTAAGGAGACATCTCCCTGCCATTAACCATCAATCAGAACATGAAGCTAATGCTTGACATAAATAGGTTGATTTGGGAAACAAATGAGTCGATGAACTGAATAAAACTATCTTTAGTAATAATTAATATAGTATTTAATAAGAAAATGTGAGGTTTAGAAAATAAATACACTGGATACATAGGATGCCATGGAAACTATAATCTTATCAGAAGCACACTCACTGTTTAAAGGTGCAACATCCTATAATGTCATGCAGGAGAAAGATTAGACTACTCTGCTTGGACCCAGGAGGTTGAACTAGAAATAAATAGGTGGAAATTATAGTCAGGAATATTTTTTTTTTGCTCAGTAGAAGCAAGAACTTCCTAACATTAATAGATATCCAACAAAGTGGCAGCCTACCTTGTGAGGCAGTGAGTTCAGGTTGCTGGAAATAATTAGAAACAGGATAGTTATTTGTCAATGGACACAGAATCATATGATCTAGAACAGGAAAAGACTGCCAAGAACAAAAAGTCCAACCACCAAACTTTATAAATGAAAAAATCAAGACCCAGAGAAGAATTACTTGCCCAAGGTCATAGAGGTAGTAAGTAGTTGAACTGGAATTTGAGATCAGAACAATCAGATGTTGAAGAAGGGATTCCAGCTTTAGTGATGATTAGAGAACTTCTGAGCATTAGTCTCTTCTAGCTCTACAATTTGATGATGCCATGATTTGGACTTAAATAGTCTGTAAATGACTCTTGGATGTGTTCCAGAGATACCCCTGATTTATTTCAAGCATAACTACAAAATGAATTTCTTTTTGAAAATTTTCCTTCTTTATTTTTCTATTCCCCTTTTAGTTAAGGGAACATTTCCCACTGCTCTTGTGACAGAAATAGGAACTGACACCATTGATCCCCTGACAACAGTCTTCCTCAGGCCTGAATTACTTCTTTTGACTTTACTTAAGGGGGAAAAATAAAACATAAGGAAGAAACTTCCTAAGCTCTTTATGTTTCTTTTTGGTTTAATTTCTACCCACTGGAATTCCATACATTTCCTATGCTTCCTGAGGTTGTTTGTGTTATCAGTGATCATTTTAAAAGTACAAATTGGGCAGCTAGGTGGCACAGTGAATAGACCTCTGGCCTTGGAGTCAGGAGGACCTGAGTTCAAATCCAGCCTCTAGCTGTGTAACCTTGGACAAGTCACTTAACCTTGATCACCTCACCAAAAAGCAAAAAAAAAAAAAGTACAACTCAACAAAACAGAGTTGTTTCTTGCCCAGAGACTCATATAGTATAAAGCTAGCCAGAGCAAAAGTAAGGGACCTATGATGATTTAGTGGATTGTGGTGAGAAAAGATGTATTTTCAAATTACATTCTGATTCAGTGGACCCCACTATCTTTGACTCACTATTTAAAAGTTTACTTGAATTTTTTTTGCAGTTTTATTTTTTAAAATAATTTTAATTTCATTATCCCTTTCTTCTCCCTGCATTATTGAGCCTTGCCAAATAACAAAGATTAGAAAAGAACCAGAAAAAGAAGACATTTGGCAAAACCAACCAATATATAAACTGTCTAAGAATATATGCACTATTTGACATCCTTAGTTCACCACCTCTTCAGAGCAGGTAGAGGAGTCATTTTTAAATTTCTCTCTTTTTTAAAAATTTTCATACTAGTCATGTTGTAAAGAAGAATTAGAACCAAAGGGGAAAAGTATGAGAAAGAAAAAACAAAAAAAGAGAAAATAGTATGCTTCAATCTGCATTCAGACTCCATATTTCTTTTTCTGGATGTAGATAACATTTTCCATCATGAGTCCTTTGGAGTTGTCTTAGATCCTTGCATTGGTGAGAAGAGCTAAGTCTATTAAAGATGATCGTTGCACAAAGTTGCTGTTACTGTGTACAATATTTTCGTGGTTCTGCTCACTTCACTCAGCATCAGTTCATGTAAGCCTTTCCAGGTTTTTCTGAAGTCTGTCTGTTCATCATTTCTTTTTTTTAATTAATAAATTTATCTATTTTTAGTTTTCAACATTTACTTCCACAAGATTTTGAGTTCCAAATTTTCACCCCATCTCGCCCCTCCCCCCACCCCAAGATGACATGCATTCTGAATACCCCTTCCCCTAGTCTGCCTTCCCTTCTATCTCTCCCCCCCCTTCTCTAAACTTCTTCTCCTTCTATTTTCCTGTAGGGCAGGATAGATTTTTGTACCTCATTTCCTATATTTCTTATTTCCCAGTTGCATGTGAAAACAATTTTTTAAACATGTGTTTTTAAAACTTTGGGTTCCAAAGTTTTTCCCTTCTTCCCTCCCCACCCACCCTCATTGAAAAGGCAAGCAACTCAATATAGGTTATACATCTGCAGTTATGCACAACACTTCCATAGTAGACATGCTGTGAAAAACTAACTCTATTTCCCTTAATCCTATCCTGCCCCCCCATTTATTCTATTCTTTCTTTTGACCCTGTCAGTCCTCAGAAGCATTTGCTTCTGATTACCCCCTTTCCCAATCTTCCCTCCTCTCTATCATCTACCTACTCTATTGTTCCATTCCACCCCCCTATTTTCTTGTAGGGTAAGACAGATTTCCATACGCAATTGAGTGTGTATGTTATTCCCTCCTTAAGTCAAATCCTATAAGAATAAGATTCACTCATTCCCTCTCACCTTCCCATTTCCCCTCCACCATAAGAGTCTTTTCTTTTTGTGAGATAGTTTACCCTGTTCTACCTCTTCTTTTCTCCTTCTCCTAGTATAATCCTCTCTCACCCCTTAATTTTATTCTCCAGATAAGACCCCTTCATTTTCAGCTCACCCTGTGCCCTCTATCAATCAATCAATCAATCAATCAATCAATCAATCTATCTATCTATCTGTTCATCTATCTATCTATCTCTCTATCTACCTATACATATAATTTTCTCCCTCCAACTACCCTAATACTGACAAGGGTCTCATGAGTTACAAATATCATCTTTCCATAGAGGAATGTAAACACTTCAACCTTAATAAGTCTCTTATGATTTCTCTTTCCTGTTTACCTCTTCATGTTCCACTTGAGTCTTGTATTGGAAAGTCAAATTTTCTATTCAGCTCTGGTCTTTTCATCAAGAATGCTTGAAAGTCCTCTATTTCACTGAATGACCATTTTCCCCCCTGCAGGATTATACTCAGTTTTGCTGAGTAGGTGATTCTTGGTTGTAATCCTATCTCCTTTGCCCTCTGGAATATTATATTCCATGCCCTGCGGTCCCTTAATGTAGAAGTTGCTAAATCTTGTGTTATCCTGATTGTGTTTCCACAATATTTGAATTGTTTCTTTCTGGCTGCTTGCAATATTTTCTCCTTGACCTGGGAACTCTGGAATTTGGTTATGACATTCCTAGGAGTTTTCCTTTGGGGATCTCTTTCAGGAGGAGATTGCTGGATTCTTTCAATCTATTTTTCCCTCTGGTTCTAAAATATCAGGGCAGTTTTCCTTGATAATTTCTTGAAAGATGATGTCTAGGTTCTTTTTTTGATCATGACTCTCAGATAGTCCAATAATTTTTAAATTCTCTCTCCTGGATCTATTTTCAAGGTCAGTTGTTTTTCCAATGAGATATTTCACATTGTTTTCTAATTTTTCATTCTTTTGGATTTGTTTTACAGTGTTTTTATTTCTCATAAAATCACTAGCTTCTATTCTAATTTTTAAGGAAGTATTTTCTTCAGTAATTTTTTGGACTTCCTTTTCCATTTGTCCAATTTTTCTTTTTAGGGCATTCTTCTCCTCATTGGCTTTTTGGAACTCTTTTGCCAGTTGGATTAGGCTATTTTTTAAGGTGTTATTTTCTTCAATATATTTTTTGGTCTCCTTTAGCAAGCTGTTGACTTGTTTTTCATGATTTTCTTGCATCACTCTCATTTCTCTTCCAGTTTTTCCTCTACTTCTCTTACTTGCTTCTCAAAATCCCTTTTGAGCTCTTCCAAGGCCTGGGACTGGTTCATATTTTTCTTGGAGGCTTTGGATGTAAGAGCTTTGACTTTGTTGTCTTCTTCTGGTTGTATGTTTTGATCTT
The DNA here is from genome assembly GCF_900497805.2 of Vombatus ursinus. Classification (NCBI taxonomy): domain Eukaryota; kingdom Metazoa; phylum Chordata; class Mammalia; order Diprotodontia; family Vombatidae; genus Vombatus; species Vombatus ursinus. Next base: position 740,662 of record NW_020947238.1, read on the forward strand.
CTTTGTCACCAAAGTAAGATCATATAGTCTGACTCTTTTTATGCTAATTACTCATGATCCCAACCAATTACTTGAGTTTTAAACTCTTTGTTTAGGTAAGAGTCTACTTCCAGTGTGGAGAATATACTGTCCCAAGCTTTGGAGGTTTATCCAGCTGTTTTCAGAGGTACTTCTAGGGACCTGTAAATTTTCAGTTCTTACAAGGTGGTATGATAAGGGGTGAGGTGTTTCCTCTCTACCACCACAACAAGCTCCACAACACCAGTGCTCCTCCTCCCAGGACCATGCCTCAGAACTGTGATCCAGATCCAAGCACAGGAAAAGCAAGAGATTCCTGCCTCAGCACTGGCAAAGAGATCCCTGCAATTCCCCTCTGATCAGCCACTTGATTTCCCCTTAGTCTGTGGGCCGGAAGCTCAGGGACAGCCACCGCCCCACTCAGGGACTGGAACTGAGACCACTGTGCTCCTCTTTCTCACCACAGACACAGACTTTTCCCACTGACCTTCTAAGTTGTCTTTGGCATTCATGGGTTGAGAAGTCTGGAAACTGTCACAGCTGCCCATGATTCAGCCCTCTGAGGCCTGCTCCAGGTTTTCTGAAGCCTGTGCACCCATGCTGAACTGTGCTCCTCTCCCTGCCTGGCACGATATACCTTTCTGATCAACCATCCAGGCTGTCTTGGGCTGGAAATTTGTTTCACTCTGTCTTTTTGTGGGTTCTGCTGCTTTAGAATTTGTTTAGAGCCATTTTTTACAGGTATTTGGAGGGGTTTGGGGAAAGAGCTGAAGCAAGTCACTGCTTTCACTCCGCCATCTTGGCTCTGCCTCCTGTTCATCATTTCTTATGGAACAATAGTATTCCACTACATCCATATACCACAACTTGTTCAGCCACCCCCCAATTGATGGGCATCCCCTCAATTTCCAATTCTTGGCCACCACAAAAAGAGCTACTATAAATATTTTGTACATGTGGGTCCTTTTCCCATTTTTATGATCTCTTTGGGATACAGACTTAGAAATGGTATTGCCTTGTCAATTAAATTCCTCTTGAACCAGGATTGGCATGACACCCTTTCAACAAGAAGTCAGTGCAATTAATTCTTGACCAATAACAAGAATTGCTCACCCCTTGAAAAGATGAAAAGCTATAACTGAATCTCCAACTATTTAATGATTCCTTTTCTAAATGCTCTACAACCCCAAAACATTGTTCCATTAGTAATACAATAATGACTCTGAAGAATATAATGTGGAAAGCACATAAGAACTGAATGTTGATCAAGCTTTCATACATTTATTTTCCACTCTATCATTAAAAAGTCTCAAGTTTTCTGTTCTATAAATTCAAACTCTTAAAAAATGTATATTGAATTTTTATTGCCTATACCAAAGACAATGATATTCATGTCATATTGGAGTGAATGGAAGTGATTAGTTGAAAGTGGAAACTAAAAATAAGGATTTGGGAAGAGTGATTCCTAGCTATCCCTATGAATTTAAGTCTTTAGGCACAGATGAAATTTGTATTTCTTTTTTTTTTCTTTTAACTTTTTTTTTTGGTGAGGCAATCAGGGTTAAGTGACTTGCTCAGGGTCACACAGCTAGTAAGTGTCATGTGTCTGAAACTGGATTTGAACTCATGTCCTCTTGACTTCAAGGCCAGAGCTCTATACACTGTGCCACCTAGCTGCCCCTGAAATTTGTATTTCATGGTACTGAATTGACATGGATATGATTAAGGAGCCTTTATTAGTGAACTTATGAAGTCATGGAGAAGAAGTTTGTAGCTATAGGAATGAACACAGGTAAATATTTTTTGGAAAGGGGGAGAAGGTGTATTTTTCTGAGTTTCACCTGTACAACATGACCATTTAATTATTAGTTAAATGCATAGTACATTAAAGGCAGCATTTGTAAGCATTTATAAAGGACAGTGGTGATTCCTAAAAGCTAGCATAATTTCATTAGAAATAAGTCATGCCAGACTTAACATGTTTCCTTTTTTTGACAGGGTTATGAGATTGATAGATCAGGGTAGTTCTATAGAGATAATGGAGCTTGATTTCAGAGAAGAACTTGACAAGTTCTTTAACATCAGCCTTGTGGATAAGATTGAGAGATATGTATCAGCACAGGTTGATTTGAAATTGGTTGGATGACTGACCCCAAAGAATATTGGTCCATTGATTAATGCCAACATGAAAGGGGTAGTTGTAGTAGATTGTTCCAGGCACCTATCCTGGGCTTACCAAATTTTAAAGAATTAGAATTCAGTAAAATATCCTTGCAAGTAAAACTTTACTGGGCACAAATTAATCTGTTTTATTGTTCATCATCTTGCAATGTTTCACGGATAGCACTATCTGATCCTTCAGTATGGTATTTTAGATACACAGAAATTATAGTGTTTTTTAATCTAAGAATCTTTGCTTAAAAAAGCATTAAGATAAATTAAAATTAAATGCTACTATCTGACATAATTTAAAACTGTGATTGTTACTTCTCTATATCTACAATGCTATACTTAAGATTTTCATAATGCTCTGTAGGTAGTACCTCAAGGTGACCATCAAAGAGATTAAATGTAAATTATTAGTTACATTTAGTGTATTGTGACTACATCATTTAGTAAACCTGGATAAGTCAACAAATAGTTGTTTAAGGTTTGAGGTTAAGTTGTTTGATGCTATATTGTTGTTCAGTCATTTCAGACTTTTTATGACCCCATTCTGGGGTTTTCTTGGCAAAGATATTGGAGTAGTTTGCCATTTCCTTCTTCAGCTCATTTTATAGATGAGAAACTGAAGTAAACAGTTCAAGTTACTTGCCCAAGGTCACACAGCTAGAGTCTGAGTCTGGATTTGAACTTGTGAAGAAGAGTATTCCTGTTTCCAAGCCCAGTGCTCTATTGTGCCACCTAGCTGCCCACTTGATACCAAATTACTAGGTTTGAGAACTTATCCCTCAGGAATGCTTCCTGCTATCTTGCTCCAAATTAAAGAGTGGTACTTTTAGGTGAATGTGGACATTGCTTATTGTCATCTGGGATTAAACTATATATCTAGTTAATGGCTAACAGAAATAGGATTTTTACCAAGGTTATCTTTAAGAACAAAACAAAAACAAAAGTATTTCCTAGAGAGGCAATGTGCTATAGCTTATGGAGAGCCTTGAAGTCAAGTAGGCCTAGGTTGAAGCACCATGTTTGACATGTATTATCTGCATTATTCTAAGAAGTCACAACCTCCTAGGACCATAGGTGAGTTCAAATTTCAGAGAAACTACAAAACTGAACTGGTAGAGAGTGTTTCAACCTCCCAGATTTCCTTATACCAATGAAATCATAGGTCCACTGCCTGACCCTAACCTATGTCCTGGGAATATCATGTACTCTTTGCTATAAATATTTTTGTACATGTGGGTCATTTTCCCATTTTTATGATCTCTTTAAGATACAGACATAGAAATGATATTGCTAGATCAAAGGATATGCTCAGTTTTTAAGCATAGTTCCAAATTGCTCTCCAGAATGGTTGGATAAATTCACAACTCTACTAGCAATGCATTAGTGTTCCAATTTTCCCACATCTTCTGTAGATTTATTATTTTCATTTTTTGTCTTGTTGGTCAATCTGATAGATGTGATATGGTATTTCAAAGCTGTTTTAATTTGCATTTTTCTGATCAAAGTGGTTCAGAGCATTTTTTTTCATATGACTATAGATAGCTTTAATTTCTTCATCTGAAAACTGCCTGTTCATATACTTTGACTATTTATCAATTGGGGAATGGTTTGTATTCTCACAAATTTGATTCAGTTCTCTATATAGTTTATAAATGAGGCCTTTATCAGAGACACTGACTGTAAAAATGTTTTTCAGCCTTCTGCTCCCCTTCTAATCCTGGTTGCATTGGCTTTGTTTGTGCAAAAAAAATTAATTTAATGCAATCAAATTTTATTCATTTTGTATTTCATAATGTTCTCTATCTCTTGTTTGGTCATAAATTCTTCCATTCTCCATATATCTGACAGATAAACTATTCCTTGTTCTCCTAATTTGCTTGTAGTATCTTCTCTTAATCGTGTACCCGATTTGACCTTATCTGGGTATATAGTGTAAGATGTTGGTGTATGCCTAGTTTCTACCACACTCTTTTCCAGTTTCCCCAGCAGTTTTTGTCAAATAACGAGTTCTTATCCCAGAAGCTGAAGTCTTTGGGTTTATCAAAAAGTAGATTACTATAGTCTAGTACTAATAGTCTAATACTAATACTATAGTCTTAAGACTAATGTGTCTTGTGTACCTAACCTATTCCACTGATCCACCACTCTATGTCTTAGCCAGGACCAAGTAGTTTTAATGATTGCTTCTTGATAATGCAGTTTTAGATCTGGTCCTCTTTTCAGTCCTCTTCCCTTCCCCCTTAGATTTTCTTATATTTTACCCATCAGTACATCCATTATTTCCCTCACTAAAATGTAAATTCCTCGAGGGGGAGGAATGTTTGTTATTTGTCTTTGCTTCTTCAAGTCAAGTAAACAAGTATTTATTAAACTTTTACTATGTGCCAGACACAGTGCTGGGGTTTGGGAATACAAATGCAAGCAGAAAAACAGATAGATTTCTGCCCTCAAGGAGCTTACATTCTAGTGGGGACCTTCCCTTGCATTTGTTTTCCTTAATTCCCTTGATATTCTGGAACTTTTGTTCTTTCAGATGAATTTTGTTATTATTTTTTCTAACTCTATAAAATAATTCTTGATAGTTTGTTATGGCACTGAATAAATAAATTAATTTAGGTAGAACTGTTATTTTTATTATATTAGCTTGGCCTACCCATGTGCAACTGATATTTTCCCAATTATTTGAATTGACTTTATTTGTGTGGAAAGTGTTTTGTAATTGTGTTCATATAGTTTAAGGGTTTCTCTTGGCAGGTAGACTCCCAAATATTTTATATTGTCTACAGTTACTTTAAATCAACTAATTCCTCTGGACTAAATTCCAAAGCAATACATTAAATGAAAATATCAGGAAAAAATAATAAAACCTCCTAACCATTAAAACTTTACAAAATTATAATATTCACCTTGAAATGGTAGTGGATTCTTCATAATTATATCAAGCAAAGACTGGTTATTTGCTGGGATCTTGTAGATGACATTCCTTTTCAGGTACAGAGTAGAGTAAAGGACCACCATGGTACATAACAATTGTAGTGATAGGATATGAATTATCCTGAAATGGACAAATCCTATATTAATAACAATTACTACTTTTGTGATGATCACATATCAACATATATTTAAGTGTATGTTTCTTAGGAATTTCTTTCTCCTAGTTTGTGTCTTTCCTGTTAATGTTACTTGTTAATATACCTGATATGACAGGTATATATAGCTTATAACCACAGCCACCCCTCTCCTTTTATTCCCAAATGCCCTGTTCAAGGCTAGTTGGGGAGGAGAGATAAGCCTCAAGTCCATATTCTCATGTCATTTGTTTTCTTCTACCTGTTGAATGTAGCCTCAATTGAAATAAAAACTGAAAATAAGCAAATAAATAAAAACCATCCAAACAAACAAAAACAACTGTATCAGTGCTTTTAACTAGCTTAGAATGTTATCAGAGACAGCATGGTACAGTGGAAAGCATGATAATTTTAATAATGCTAGAAACTGAAGTCAAGCTAGACAACATACTATACTTGGAAGAGCTATGTTCAAATCCTACTTCTCATGCTCACTAGGTGTACAGGCACGAACAACACACTTAATTTCTAGGCTTCAGTTTCCTTATCTCTAAAATGAGAAAGTTAGATGTGATGAACCCTACGGTCCCTTCTAGCTCTAAATCTATGATTCTGCGACCTTCCTTGGGGCAGCTAGGTGACACAGTGGGTAGAGCACAGGGCTTGGAATCAGGAAGACTAATCTTGATGAGTTAAAATCTGGCCTCAGATAGTAGCTGTCTGACTCTGGGCAAGCCACTTAATCCTGTTTGCCTAAGTTTCCTCATCTGTAAAATGAGCTAGAGAAGGAAATGGCAAACCACTACAGTATCTTTGCCAAGAAAACCCCAAATGGGGTCATGACTAGTCAGACATGCCTGAAATGGCTGAACAACAACAACATGACCTTCTTATGAGGTTTTCTTTTGTGTTCCTCAGTATTTGTTGCCTCCATTAATTCCTGGTTGTTCATTGATGGGGCCCCAATAATCAGGTATCTGGAGTCCAAGGTGACACAGAATTTTTCAGGTTTTTCTGAAGTCTGCCTGCTCATCATTTCTTATGAAACAATAGTATTCCACTACATTCATATGTCACAACTTGTTCAGCTACTCCCCAATTGATGGGCATCCCCTCTAATGTCCAAGGACTATAATCACTTTAAATTCTAAAACATCAGGGAAGACTTTGGAGTATGGTATAGAATTCTGATTGTGACTTTAGCAAATATAATCACTTACGTTGCATTTAGAATTCCTTAAATTAATTGCATTTCTACACTAAAAAAGATGTTAAGCCACCTGCCTGATATCAACTAAGTAGAAAATAGTGGAGTTAGGATTCAGATTCTGATTCTTTGACTAGAAATCTAACATCCTTTGTGTTTTACCACATTGTTTCCTGTGTGCTAAAATTGTATTCCATGAACAACTTCACGAGCAAAGCTCCTGGAGGGAAGGGACTGTCTTTTACCTCTTTCTTATATCCATAGCACTTAGCACAGAGCTTAGCACATAGTAGGTAGTTAAGAAATGTTTATTGATTGGTTGTCTGTGGCTTCTCCATCTGATTTGGAGTTATACATCTTGGATTCTAATCCTGCTTCTGCTACTTAAAGCATATCAATGGTATGACTTTGGGAAAACTATTTCTCATTTCTGAGCATTGGTTTTTTGATTTGTAAAATGTGGGCTTTAGGCTTGATGACCCAATTTTTATTGCTATGAATCAATACGAACATCGCATGCTTTAAAAAAACAAAAAGGCAAGTTAACAAAATACAGAACTATCAATGCTGCCAGGGATATAGAGGTATGTATTGGGATTTTTGCTCTCCCAATCTGTCTAAAGTATTTTGCTTTGCATGAGAAAATTGTGCAGCATAAATAATAGACATTTTAATGGAAAATAGTTGCTATTTCCAAACACAGAAGTCAGTACTTGGTAGGTCATAAATTTGGTGAAAATTATCTTCCACATCCTAATATTGTCCTGAAATTATCCTGTAATTACCTACTTCGAGTGTTTATCACAATAATATTTAGCTCTAAGTGGTACTAGCTAACTGATGAAATCCATAAAGGAAGGCAATTCACATGGATACATCATATGACAAGTTGGAAATCTATCTCACCTCTCAATTTTTTTCTCTTTCTTTTATAATATCCATGCTTCTACAGGTTCCATATTGCAGATACACTCTTCATCCTTCTTCCCTCTATGTTACATGTGATGAGAGATATATAAGGCCTTGCTCTCATGGAGTTCAATCCCTCTCTACCGAGTAATTATAAATCCTTAAAAATGTTAGACTTAAGGTGACCTAAACCAGCTTTTTTTTTCCAGTTAGTGAGAATGCCATGTTACTAAGTGCAAGATAGTTTTAATTGGTAGAATAATTGTACAACTAAATGGTAGATTTAATTTTACAAATAGATGCCTGTTTTGGTACCTCATGTCTGTAGTGTTTGCTGCTATAGAAGCTGAACTTGATAGATTGCTTAAGATGGAGAGTTCTGTTCTATAGTAGGGCTAAAACTAACTAGGTGGCCACACTAAGTCCACTACGGTGAGTCCCCAGGAGCAGGGAGCCACAGGGAGGTCTAAGAAGAGGTTCACCATACCAGCTAAGAAATAGAGTTAACAAAAGCTGGTAACAATAATAAAACCAAAACAAAGGGGCTTCGATAAAGCCTGAGCACAAACTATAATTGTCCTCTTTAGTGTAGATGGACATGAAAATAACAAATTATGAAAAGAAAGGAAGAGACAGACAATAAAAGTGATATAGTGAAGAGAATAATGACTATCATAATGAATATAATATTTTCATATGAAATGAAGGATTCAGAAAAAACCTTTAAAAATAAATATATTTAATATAACAAGCTTGAATAAGCATTCATGAATATTTATATATAGGTGTATATATACACATTTACATACATATATGTGTATATATAGAGATACATATGCATATATAAACATACATATACACAATACATATATATGTATATATGTGTATTTTGTCTTCATATTCCAAAGACAGTGATTTTCTTTTTATTCTCCATCTTATCTTTTTCTCCAAGAGATAGAAGAATCTTTGCTACTAACCCTTAGGGGGCTTATTCCCACACTTAAGGAGAAATAATTATCTTATATTTCTATTGATGTTATCCATTTCATCCTAATGTATCCCTAAATATGAAAGCTTTTTTAAAGGATGCACACATACAATATTTTATATAATATTATACATGTATTACATAGATATAGGTTATTATATGCCAATTCACCCTAATAGAATGGCAAGTATGATACTTATCCATGTAATCTCTATATATATGTATATATAATTTTATACATCTATATTATTTAGTGATATAAACACATATGTGTGTGTGTATGTGTGTGTGTGTGTGTGTATGTGTAAACTTTCAAAAAGCTTTCATCATTAAGGGTGCAGCATGATTCCAGTGGCAGCATATATTGAGATTAACATTATAAACAGTGTTGTGCACATATTTGATAGAAATTAAGAGTACTCTCAGACAAAGTCTTCAGAGCTGAGAGGGAGCCTAGGGACTATCTACTCCAATCAGTCCTTAAACAAACATCCTGTCCACTAATATGCCCATCAAATGGTCATCTAGCCTTAACTTGAAGAAATACATTAGGGGAAGCATACTACCACCTAAGGTACCTCTTTTACCTTTTAGATATCTTTAGTTGTTAGAATTTTTTTTTTTTACATCAAATCTGAATTTGTCTCTTTGGAGTTTCTTCCCACTTCTATTTCCCTCTGGAATGAATCAGAATAAATCTATCATTTGTTCAGTATGATTACCCTTCAAGTACCTGAAGATTACTATTATTCATTTCCCCTAATCCCTCAAAATAAAACCACCTTTTCTCCAGGTTATCTATCTATTTATTCCTTCATATAAACTTCATGTAGCCCAAACTCAAACTACTATCCTGCTTGCCATTCTTTTAGAGTGAATTGCCCTGTAATAGCCTGCATCTATTAAATTAGGTCAGAGAACCTTTAAGAAAAATCATATAGTTAATGATATGAGAAAAAAGAAAGATTTATGTAAACTAGCAGGCATCTAAAATTTTGAGAAAATTTATAGTTTAATACAAATGTGCAAATTCTTCCTAATAAGTTCTATTAATTGAGAATTCAACCTTTTTTTATCCTATCCCACCACCCCCATTTATTCTATTCTTTCTTTTGACCCTGACCCTCCTCAGAAGTACTTGCTTCTGATTACCCCCTTGCCCAATCTGCCCTTCTCTCTATCATCCCCCTACTCCCTTGTCCCCTCCCCCCCCATTTTCCTGTAGGGTAAGTCAGATTTCCATACCCAATTGAGTGTGTATGTTATTCTCTCCTTAAGCCAAATTCTATGAGAATAAGATTCACTCTTTCCCTCTCACCTTCCCCTGTTTCCCCTCCTCTGTAAGACCCTTTTCTTTTCTGTTTTTTTTGTGAGATAATTTACCCCATTCTACCTCTCCTTTTCTCCTTCTCCTAGTATAATCCTCTCTCACCCCTTAATTTTATTCTCCAGATATGACCCCTTCATTTTCAGCTCACCCTGTACCCTCTATCTATCTATCTATCTATCTATCTATCTATCTATCTATCTATCTATCTATCTATCTATCTATCTATTTATACATACATGTAATTTTTCCCCTCCAACTACCCTAATACTGACAAAGGTCTCATGAGTTACAAATATCATCTTTCCATGCAGGAATGTAAACAGTTGAACCATAATAAGTCTCTTATGATTTTCTCTTTCCTGTTTACCTCTTCATGTTCCACTTGAGTCTTTTATTTGAAAATCAAATTTTCTATTCAGCTCTGGTTTTTTCATCAAGAATGCTTGAAAGTCCTCTATTTCACTGAATGACCATTTTCCCCCCTGCAGGATTATACTCAGTTTTGCTGGGTAAGGGATTCTTGGCTGTAATCCTATCTCCTTTCACCTCCAGAATATCATATTCCAAGCTCTCTGGCCCCTTAATGTAGAAGCAGCTAAATCTTGTGTTATCCTGATTGTGTTTCCACAATACTTGAATTGTTTCTTTCTGGATACTTGGAATATTTTCTCCTTGACCTGGGAACTCTGGAATTTGGCTACAATATTCCTAGGAGTTTTCCTTTGGGGATCTCTTTCAGGAGGAGATCAGTGAATTTGTTCAATTTTGATGTTGCCCTCTGGTTCTAAAATATCAGGGCAGTTTTCCTTGAAAATTTCTTGAAAGATGATGTCAAGGCTCTTTTTTTGATCATGGATTTCAGACACTACAATAATTTTTAAATTCTCTCTCCTGGATCTATTTTCCAGGTCAGTTGTTTTTCCAATGAGATAGTTCACATTATTTTCTAATTTTTTATTCTTTTGGATTTGTTTTACAGTGTCTTGATTTCTCATAAAGTCACTAGCTTCCAATTGCTCTATCCTAATTTTTAAGGAAGTATTTTCTTCAGTAATCTTTTGGACTTCCTTTTCCATTTGTCCAATTTTTCTTTTTAGGTCATTCTTCTCCTCATTGGCTTTTTGGACCCTTTTGCCATTTGGGTGAGGCTATTTTTTAAGGTGTTATTTTCTTCAATATTTTTTGGGGTTTCCTTTAGCAAGCTGTTGACTTGTTTTTCATGATTTTCTTGCAAAACTCTCCTCTACTTCTCTTACTTGCTTCTTCAAATCCCTTTTGAGCTCTTCCAAGGCCTGGGACTGATTCATATTCTTCTTAGAGGCTTTGGATTTAGGAACTTTGGCTTCATTGTCTTCTTCTGGTTGTATGTTTTGATCTTCTTTGTCACCAAAGTAAGATAATATAGTCTAATACTTTTTGCGCTGCTTACTCGTGATCCTGGCCAATTACTTGAGTTTTAAACTCTTTGTTAAGGTAAAAGTCTGTGAGAATGAAACCTTTAAGAATACTGTAAAATATATGAGATACACATATTCATGAAAAAAAATGGAAGTATATTACTCATTGTTAACAGTCACAAGTTCAGTATTATCTCAGTGTCTCACTTGCTGTCATCAGAGAAAAGCAAAAGTACCAAGGACTGTTCCTTTGAAAACAAGGATAAAGAAAGAGAAGAAAGTCATCTTAAGCCACCATAGTTTATAAGCTCTGCTCTCAATTTCTGTTCTGGTGATAAGTAACATCTTGTTCTGTGTTACTTTGCCATATTGAGAGGTACAGTCAGCATCGGAACTTCTGAATTACAAGCTCTATGTCATTTATGAAAGTAAATTGGTCTTCCCTGTAAAAGGGAAAAATGAGTTTTACATTAAATGGATCCTATCCTATTAACCAAGAGAAATCTATCTCCACGTAGCATGAGTCATTGGGGCCCAGTGTTGTTCTGTATAAAGCCAAATATGGAAGGAGTGATTCATTATTCACTCTAAAAAGCTAGAACATGTCTGTTGTAATATTGTCAAGTGTGGCTAATCAGTCAATTGATCAAGAGGCCTTTGTGAAATCCCTACTATGTGTTAAATACTATATTAGGTTCTGTGGATGCAATGACAAATCCTTTCTTTACTAGAGAGCTGGAAACAATCTCTACTCTCAAGAAACTTTATAATAGTAGAAAGATAAAGATGGATGGACTTGAGTTTTCAACGTATCAAGAAATCCTATGTATGAAAGATGACAACCAATGAACTAAAACTATATCTTCATTCCTCCAAAGTATAGTATTAATTTAATAATAGAAAAGATAAAAACCTATGTTTTGTCTTAACATTCCAAAAAGGGTGATTTTCTCCTCATTCCCTATCTTATATTTTCTTCCAAGAGATAGAAGACTCCTTGCTACTGTCCTTAAGTAACTTATCCCCACACATGAGGAGAAATGATTATATCTTGTATTTCTGTTGGTGTTATCCATTTCAGCCGAGGATAAATTTTAGCAACAGTGATGTGATATGGTTCTTTTAATAAATAAAGATTTCTTTAATCTATTAAAAATAATGTCTCTGTCAAATTGGCACCAGATAATGGGACTAGCATTTTGGCCATACGATAACTGTAATAAGAGACTTTTATCTCAATTTCCTTAACTGTAAAATGGGGATTGTAATAGCACTTACCTCACAAGGTTGTTATGTGACTCAAATGAGATAATATTGTAAATGTGCTTAGGATGGTGCCTGGTGTATAGTAGTCACTATATAAATATTCATTCCCTCCCTGCTCTCCCCCCGCCCATAAAATAGACTGAATATGATTATTCAATTCTAGTAAATAATTCAAGAAGTAGGGATTCTAAAAGGTGGAGATAAGAAACAGGAACTTTCTAGGCATAAAGAACAGCTTGTGGAAAACTATGGAGGTGGGAAATTGTATGTCATGCATGTGTTTTCAGTTGTTTCAGTCATGTCCAACTCTGTGGGCCCATTTGGGGTTTTCTTGGCAAAGATAATGGAGTATTTTGCCATTTCCTTCTCTAGATAATTTTACAGATGAGGAAATGGAGGCAAACAGGGTTAAGTGACTTGCTCAGGGTCACATCATTAGTAAGTATCTGAGGCTGGATTTGAATTCAGATCCTTCTAACGCCAGGCCTGGCACTCTATCTGCTATACCTCCTACCTGCCCCTATGTCATGCATGGAGAATAGCAAATAAACTAGTTTGATGGAAATTTAGAGTGTGTGAGAGGAAGTAATATGAAATCACTCTATAAAGCTAGATTGGAGTCAGATACTGAAGGATTTTACATGTCAGAGAAAACTGTCTATGATGCTAGTTACAATCAAGTATCCATTGCTCTGCCTCTAAAAGTTTCCATAGAGAAGGCTCACTGGGTTGGTGAAATAAGATCATAGGTTTGCAAGTCTAATAATTTGTTGTAAAAGGTAAGTATTATCTTGGCCTTTTCTATCTATTAATTTCATGAAGCTTTTGTTTTAATCACTCTAGCCCTTACTGATCTCCCTTTCTCCAAACTTCTACAGAGTTTGCCTGTATCACAGAGTTAACAGAAAGGAAAGAGGATGAGAAGTCAGTAGTAGGTTTTTGTTTTCAGCTCCTCTATTTGCTATCCTTTGTGATTTAGCACAAGTCATTTAAGCTGAGGTTCTATTTCCTTGATTATAAGATGGGGGTAACATTATTTGCACTACTTATTCAAAGCACTATTGGGAGGATCAAATGAGCTAATTTATGTAAAGTTCTTCAAAACCTTTAAAGGGCTATATAATTGTTGGCTATTTTTGTTAGTTAATATCACATTTTCTCCATTATTTTCAGGATCCCTTGGATCTTAAGTTCCCTTTATGACACAAGCTTTAGACTCCAATGGTCCCTCTTTTGTTCAAGTGACTTTTAAGACTATCCCTCCTTATGTTCCCCCCCAATAGAAATATTAATTTTTCTGCATTTAGTGATGGTATTGCTAATTTTTTAAAAAATCCCTCTAAAAAATTGTTTCTACCAAAGGTGAGCATTTCCAACTCCAATAGAATGGTCTGATTCAAAGTACATTATTCCTAGCCATCCCTAGCTGTAATCTACAAATCATGCAAAAAAAAAAAAGCTATGAAGTAGTACACAGTAGAGCTATGTTAACGATAAGGTGAGGTGAGGGTTTAATTCCTAATTGAAGAACTAAAACACCAGCCTATAGATAATTAATGTATCACTTCAGTGTAATGCAAAAGGCCCATTGACAGCTAGACTCCTCCTATTAAGGAAGTGGAATATTAATGTCCTTGCCTAGAGATTCTAACTAATTGCTTTTCCCCAATATCACTTTTTACTGTCCTATTGGGATGTGAAATTCTCCGCCAAAGGGGGGAAAAACCCAATCGAAATATCATTATGATATATCCCACACTAAGTAGAAATCTCCGTATAATAAAAGCCATTTTCAAGCCACCAACAATGTATTCCATACAACAAAATTCTGTAACAATTGAATAAAGATTTATATTAGAGTTTGCTATATGTTGTATCACCTATATATAAAAAACACATTTGAAAAAATTCCCTTCCTTAACCCTAACTTCCTTTTGTGTGATAAACTATATATGTGTAGCTAAATTCAACAGTGTCAGAGGTTAGATTCCCCTGAACATAATTGGTGGTATGCTTATGTATGGTCTGTGGGATAGTACAGCCTACTTCCTACAAGGGGTGCCACTGGGGGGCAGGGTGGGATAAAAGTGATCTGTTGCCTATGGCTATTTTTGTCTCTTCCTCTGTCATTATGGGGATTTCTTGTGCTTTTTGTGGAGATTCTGCAATGTTGCAGGGAGGTATGTTATATATCCACACAGGAAAACATGAAAGGGAAAGGTTTATATTTTTACATGCTTGGTTTTTTTTTGCATGATTTATCTTTAACTTTCACAGTACAGCTAATTTCTGGACTCATAAAAATTAAGGAATTGATGACACCTGTTACGAAGTAGGTGCTCAATACTTAAAGTGCTTGCTGATTGATCAGTTTTGGTGTGTCTCCTTGAATCTGGAAGACAAGTTCACTAATACTGAGTTCCCTAGCCATGTTCCCAGGCTATATTTTAATACACAGGGACTTGCCTCAGGGTTCTATGCATAATGACTCATTAATAATTAATAATCTCATAGTACACATTCAATTGCTTATAAATGAAAAAATATGCTTGGACAGAAAAAGAACCATTTTCATATTAATGTCAGTGAGTTTCAAGGAGGACCCCAAAGTTAAACTTGTAAACTTAGAATTTATTTTCTTGCCTAGGAAATGATTTTAAAAATTATGATCCTTTTTTTAGCAGAAAGAAAAATAAGAGAATTGGATTAGGTCCTTGAAAAGATCAAACAGCCTTTCCTTACCCATCCTCCTCACAAAACAACAAAAACAAGAAAGACAAGAAATATAGACACTGAACATAATTGTAAGCAGCAGTAGGTATGAGTCACAGAGCTGTGCAAAATGTTTTCCTAAATCTCATAAATGGACTTCTACAATATACCTTTTTATTTCCCTGCTTGCTTCTCTGACAAGTCTGAAATAGTTAGTGTGGCTTTTGAACTGTGATGATAGCTACAGGAAATGGCACAGTTTATAAAGCTCTTGTAGTTCTAGAAATCGCTCCGGGATTATTACATTTATTGACTGATTGAGCTATGAATTTTCAAGATTAATGTTTGCCAAGGTAGTTCTCCCAGTGCTTAGTACAGGAAATGTATACAATCTTCAAATTTAAGAATATTAGCTTTAGTGTCTGGGCAGCCAATTATTGGAGAACATCCTTTTGCTATTGCACAAATTTGTTGATTCAATATCGTTCACAGGTAAATTTGATCCCCAGTATATGGGTGAATTAGTTTCTTGGCACACAAAATACATTTTTCTCCCTTCTCCCCTGATACAGATTTAGTCTGCTAAGGACAAGCAGCTGCCTTGAGCTGCACATATTCCTATTGACCAGTAGGTGGCACTTTCAACCAGAGATCAATGGTAGTTCTGAAAAGTCCTATGTAAAATGAGCCCTGTCCTAGTAGCCTTGTCCTTGGAAGACCAGAGCTGAAATCAGATTGATTTGAAATACTAACTTGGCCTTTCACCATAAATCTCCAAGTACATCAATGGTTGGAGAAATAACGACTAAGTTAATACGACATTATCTTACTCAACACTTTACAGAGAACACCAAGGATTTAGCTACCTTCCCACCTCTTTGACCACTCCCAGCAACCAGGATCAGGGCAGTTACTGAAGACTAAAATAGGTGTTTTTATGACATTCAGTTTATCTCTGACCCAGACTGACTTGTGTAGTACAATTTTTCTCCTTAATTTTACTTTCAAATTATTATAACAAGATAATCCTAGGAATGATACAAAAGGAAAAAAAAATCCATTTTAATCCCTGAAGAAGGAAACAAGGTTGGGAAAACTGGACTGTCTTTAAGCCAGAATTTGACGCAGATATGTGATTTCTTCATCTAGGAATACTCACCCCCTTCACACATAGTGGCAGATACATTTTAGGGAACAGCCATGAGTTCAAAGTGACTATCAGGACCTTAGAACTAAAGAGAAGCAGAAGTAATGAAGTCCAGGATTTTTTCTGAATTTAAATCAAGCAGGTTATATACCACTTTTTTTTATTTTTAACTTTGTTAACTTTATCATTATTTCATCTTTAGTGTGCCAAATTTCCTAAATTTGCAAGAACATGAGAGCACATACATGGGAATTATCTTTGCAAGTAGGCTAGCACTTATTTTGTGTCTCAATCAACAAGGATTTTTTTGAGGTCCAACAGTAGTTCCACCTCAAGTTGAGTCTCTAAATCCAAAATTGGAATTGAAATTAAATTTTAATCTCTAAAGCCAGTTCCTTTCACTTAGGGATGGAACTGTGTTGGTCAGGCAACTCGTATTTACTAAATATCTACTATGTATCAGGTACTGTGCTAAGGGCTAGTGGGAAAAAAAAAGAAAGAAAGAAAAGAAAAGCTAAAAGGAAACTCCTTGCTCTCAAGGAGCTCACAGTTAGTTTCACAGGGAAAGACAACATTCACATGCAAAGAACTATATACAAACAAGATAAGATATATACAGGTTAAATTGAGAGTATTCGAAGAAGGAAGGCATAAAGATTCAGGTCTGGGAAAGGCTTTTTTTAAACTTTATTTTTGAATCGTATTTTATTTTTCTCAATTACATGTAAAAATAACTTTTAACATTTTTTTTGTTTAATTCTGAGTTCCAAATTCTCTCCTACTATTCCTCCCCTTCTCCCTCCCTGAGACAGTAAGCAATTTTATGTAGATAATACATGTGCAATCACACAAAATATATTTCCATATTAGTCATGTTATGAAAGAAAACAGACCAAAACAAAAACAAAAACCATGAAAAAATAAAGTTAAAAATAGTATGCTTTAATCTGCATTCAGACTCCATTTGTTATTTCTCTGGAGGTGGGTAGCATTTTTTCATCATGAGTCCTTTAGAACTGTCTTGGATCATTGTATTGTTGAGAATAGTTAAGCAATTAACAGTTGATCATCACAATATCATTGTTACTGTGTACAATGTTCTTCTAGTTCTGCTTGTTTCACTTTGCATCAGTTCATGAAAGTTTTTCCAGGTTTTTCTGAAATCATCTTGCTTGTCATTTTTTATTGCACGATAGTATTATTACAATCACATACCAAACTCATCAGCCATTTCCCAAATAATGGACATCCCCTCAATTCCCAATTCATCAACACCACAAAGAGAGCTGCTCTAAACATTTTTGTTCAAATAAGTCCTTCCTGTTCCCCCACTTTTTAAAAAATCTTTTTAGGATACAGACCTAGTAGTGGCATTGCTGGATCAAAGGATATGCACAGCTAGGATAAGCTTCTTGAAAAACAAGGGACTTAAAGTGAGACTCAAAGGAAGCTAGGGAAGGAAAGGGGCAGACTTGAGGAGACTTGATTTTGGAACCAATGAGAGCTTTTTGAGGGTGAAGGAGAAGTATATTGTTGTAAGTAGTTAGTAGACAGGGAATCATTAAACATCAGTGAGACAGTAAGGAGTATAGAGGAGGTAATACATTGCAAAAGATGGCATGAAGTGGGATCACTTGTACATTTAGAGGAGTTGGCATTGTCAAACAGAAAGGTCACCTTTTATGTAAAACGGGGGAATGAGGAGTTCGTGAGAGAAGGCATGTGTTGATGTGAAATAAAGAACAGGAGAGAGTAAGAAGGTATCTGCAAATGGCATCATTTTTTTTTCAGTGAAATATGAGGCAACGCTCTCAACTGAGATTATAGGATGAAGAAGAGCTGTAGGAGACTTGAAGAGAGACAAAAAACTTTGGAAAAGTATCTGGGATATATAGGATAGTGAATCAATTAAGTAATAAAAAAAAATTGCCTTGATATATTGAGGGCACATCTGAGGTTATGTACCATAAACTTGGAGTGGCCCCACTCAGCATGGTTTGATGAATTTTTCCAGCTTCATTCAGTAGCATATTAGTAGGACAGAAGGAAGTCGATATTAGAAGTAATACAAAGATGTGGTTTGAAAGGGCAAATTCTTCTACATAAAATATAAGGGTCAGGGTACCTGAGAGAAGATGATAATGTAAAGTTGAGTTCAACTTCACCAAGGCCTCGACATGGGGAAGAGAAAAGAATGAGGCCAGTTCAGGGTTGATGGCATGAGAAAGAACTGAGGGGGGTAAGGGTTGGAGGTCATAGACAAAGAAAAGTGGGTAGGGATGCAAGATAGAGGGAAAGGTGGAATGACAACAGATAACCAGGGAAAAGAATTTCAACATTCATTAATATGGATGTGAAAAATTTGGGAGAATGACAAGATAAAGGGTATGACCTTCTCTGTATGTAGAATAGAGTAGTAGGTCATGGGAAACGAATAAATTGAGGAATTAACAGGTGAAGGTATTTGATTGACTACCAATATCTATCTATATTGAAGTCCCCTAGTATGAGGGCAAGAGAAGAGAAAGACCATAAGTCAGACACTGAACTTATTGAGGAAAGCTAGAGAGTATCCCAGAGACCTGTACACAACAGCTATCAGAATCTTGATTGGGTGATTAATATGTATTGAGTGAACCTCAAAAAAGGAGAGGTTACTGAGTGATGGTGGTAGAGGGAGAGCCTGGGAGTGGTGATGGGGAACATTCCTAACTCTCCTATCAAGACTAATGTGTCTGGGTGAATGAACGAAAGTAAAAACAGTTTGAAAAGGTAGCCAGGCAAGCTATGTCATCAGGATAGCTCCAGGTCTCACTGAGTACAAAAATATGGAGGGAACAACTAAGGAAAAGGTTAAGATGAAATCTAATTTGTTGCTTATGGAGAAGGCATTCCAGAGAGCACAATGGGAGAACTGGATAGCTTTAGAGTGTATGTGTTTAGGGTTGGGGAGGGGGTTGAGAATGATGGGAATAAGACAGCACTCAGTAGAGGATGGAGAACATGGTTTGAACAATGATAACTAGACATTCTGTAACATAGCGATGGGGAATGAGGGAGTAGAGGTGAGGAGAATGGAGTGCAGAAGAAATGACAGTGAGAACTAACAGCTAGGCTTGTTGAATGGAAGTCCAATGTTCTTGTCTGATGAGGTAATGAGGAAACTTTACCTAAAGAAATTTAAGTATTAAGAAGAACTTTCTTATAGCTAAAGTTTGTGGGAAACAATGCCATTGTAATGAGGTTTGTTGAATGATTCTGCAATAGTTTGTTATGAATAGGAGTTTTATTTGTAGGTCTTTCTTCCACATGTCTATTACAAAGCAGTAACACAGACCTGGAAGAAATTCAGTTTGGAAGGAAGGAAGGAAGAATAGATTTTGCTCAATACAAGTCTCTTATTATTATACACATGCTAGCAATGGGGGAAAAAGTTTGTAAACCAGCCATAGTATTTATCAAACTCCCTTAAGGTGTTTAGCATTGTGCTAACAATAACTCACATTTTGCTGTAAAATACTTTCCAGTTTTAAATTCATCTCAGCCTATAAAATAATTTATAAGTGTTTTCTTCATAAATCTTTCTAAAGCAGGCATTTTCCTGCTGTCCTGCACTTTACAGGTAAACAAACTGAGTCCCAGAGAGATTAAGTGATCTGTCCATGATCAAAGAGATATAAAATATCAGGGCTAAGACTCACACTTAGATCATCTGATTCTAAAATCATTATTGTTTCTTTTATATTATCTGTCTCTCTCTCCATCCTTTTGAACACCAAATAGTCCTATGGTTTATACAAAACAAGAAAGCTTTGAAAATTCAATTATAATATCAATGGAGTTAACTAAACAGAAAGCGTACTATGTAATGAAATGTGTCATACTATTTTCAACCTCAATCTCCTAGACATTGTAATTTCCACAGGCAATGTGGTATTCTGGAAAGGGCTTCAGATGAGGAATCAAAAGAAGCCAAACTCTGCTATTTAAAAGTTCTATGAGGGCGGAGCCAAGATGGCAGAGGGAAAGCAGTGACTTGTTAGAGCTCTCCCCCAAACCCCTCCAAATACCTACAAAAAATGGCTCTAAACAAATTCTAAAGCAGCAGAACCCACAAAAAAACAGAGTAAAACAAATCTCCAGCCCAAGACAACCTGGATGGCTAATTAGAAAGGTATATCACGCCGGGCTGGGAGAGGAGCACAGTTTGGCATGGGCGCGCAGGCTGCAGCGACCCTGGAGCAGGCCTCAGAGGACTGAATCATGGGCAGCTGTGGTGGTTTCCAGACTTCTCAACCCACGAATGCCAAAGACAACTTAGAAGGTCAGTGGGAAAAGTCTGTTACTGCAGTGAGAGAAGAAGCTAGATCTCAGCCACCCTAGGGCAGTGGCTGGCTTCTGAGCTTCCGGCCCACAGGCTGAGGGGGAATCAAGTGGCTGATCAGAGGGGGATTGCAAAGATCTCTTTGCCAGGGCTGAGGCAGGAATCTCTTGCTTTACCTGTGCTTGGATCTGGGTCACAGATCTGAGGGGCGGTCCCGGGGCTAGGAGGAATGTTGGTGTGGTGAAGCTTGTGGCTGTGGAGAGGAAACACCTCACCCCTTATCATAGCACCTTGGAAGAACTGAAAATTTACAGGTCCCTAGAAGTATCTCTGAAAACAGCTGTACAAACCCCCAAAGCTTGGGTCAGTACATTCTCCACATTGGAAACAGACTCTTACCTTAACAAAGAGTTTAAAACTCAAGTAATTGGTTGGGATCATGAGTAAGCAGCATAAAAAGAGTCAGACTATATTATATTACTTTGGTGACAAAGAAGATCAAAACATACAACCAGAAGACAACAAAGTCAAAGCTCCTACATCCAAAGCTTCCAAGAAAAATATGAATCAGTCCCAGGCCTTGGAAGAGCTCAGAAGGGATTTTGAGAAGCAAGTAAGAGAAGTAGAGGAAAAACTGGGAAGAGAAATGAGAGTGATGCAAGAAAATCATGAAAAAGCAAGTGAACAGCTTCCTAAAGGAGATCCAAAAAAATACTGAAGAAAATAACACCTTAAAAAATAGCCTAACCCAAATGGCAAAAGAAGTCCAAAAAGCCAATGAAGAAAAGAATGCCCTAATGAGCAAAATTGGCCAAATGGAAAAGGAAGCCCAAAAAATTACTGAAGAAAATACTTCCTTAAAAATTAGAGCAATTGGAAGCTAGTAACTTTATGAGAAATCAAGACACTGTAAAACAAATCCAAAAGAATGAAAAATTAGAAAACAATGTGAAATATCTCATTGGATAAACAACTGACCTGGAAAATAGATCCAGGAGAGAGAATTTAAAAATTATTGGACTATTTGAAAGTCGTGATCAAAAAAAGAACCTAGACATCATCTTTCAAGAAATTATCAAGGAAAACTGCCCTGATATTTTAGAACCAGAGGGAAAAATAGATTGAAAGAATCCAGCAATCTCCTCCTGAAAGAGATCCCCAAAGGAAAACTCCTAGGAATATTGTAGCCAAATTCCAGAGTTCCCAGGTCAAGGAGAAAATATTCCAAGTATCCAGAAAGAAACAATTCAAGTATTGTGGAAACACAATCAGGATAACACAAGATTTAGCAGCTTCCACATTAAGGGACTGCAGGGCATGGAATATAATATTCTAGAGGACAAAGGAGATAGGATTACAACCAAGAATCACCTACCTAGCAAAACTGAGTATTATTCTTCAGGGGAAGAAATGGTCATTCAGTGAAATAGAGGACTTTCAAGCATTCTTGATGAAGAGACCAGACCTGAATAGAAAATTTGACTTTCCAATACAAGACTCAAGTGGAAAATGAAGAGGTAAACAGGAAAGAGAAATCATAAGAGACTTATTAAGGTTGAACTGTTTACATTCCTCTATGGAAAGATGATATTTGTAACTCATGAGACCTTTGTCAGTATTAGGGTAGTTGGAGGGAAAAAATTATATGTTTGTATATATAGATAGATAGATAGATGGATGGATAGTTAGATAGATAGATAAATAGAGGGCACAGGTTGAGTTGAAGATGAAGGGGTCATATCTGGAGAATAAAATTAGGGGTGAGAGAGGATTATACTAGGAGAAGGAGAAAGGGAAAGGTAGAGTGGGGTAAATTATCTCACAAAAAACAAAAGAAAAGGCTCTTACAATGGAGGGAAACTGGGGGAAGGTGAGAGGAAATGAGTGAATCTTATTCTCATAGGACTTGACTTAAGGAGGGTATAACATACATACTCAATTGGGTATGGAAATCTATCTTACCCTACAGGAAAATAGGAGGGGAAGGGGACAAGAGAGTAGGGGAATGATAGAGAGGAGGGCAGATTGGGAAAGGGGGTAATCAGAAGCAAATATTTCTGAGGAGGGACAGGGTCAAAAGAAAGAATAGAATAAATGGGGGGTTGGGATAGAATTAAGGGAAATAGAGTTAGTTTTTCACAGCATGTCTATTATGGAAGTGTTTTGCATAACTGCACATGTATAGCCTATATTGAGTTGCTTGCCTTAAACAATGAGGGTGGGTGGGGAGGGAGGAAGGGAGAAAATTTGGAACCCAAAGTTTAAAAAAAACACATGTTTAAAAAAAATGTTTTCACATGCAACAGGGAAATAAGAAATACAGGAAATGGGGTACAGAAATCTATCCTGCCCTACAGGAAAATAGAAGGGGAAGCGGGGGAGAGATAGCAGGGAAAGCAGAGTAGGGGAAGGGGTATTCAGAATGCATGCCATCTTGGGGTTGGGGGAGGGGCAAGATAGGGTGAAAATTTAGAACTCAAAATCTTGTGGAAGTAAATGTTGAAAACTCAAAACATAAAATTAAATTAAAATAAAATAAATTAAAATAAATAAATATACATGTAAAAAAAAGTTCTATGAACATGGACAAAGTCATTGATCTGTATTTTAGTTTCCTTATCTTTTCATTGGCTGTTGCTCACATTTGGAATGCATTTCCTCTTCCTATCCTTTTAGAATCATTAGTTTCCTTCAGCACTCTCAGCTCAAGATCCACTTTCTACATGAAATCTTTCTTGATGACTGCAGCTGCTCCAGCCGGCTCTCTACCCACACCCTCCATTAACTTGTATTTACTTTGTATACTACACACACACACACACACACACACACACACACACACACACACACACACAC